>NW_026694524.1:2085000-2530007 GCF_021218885.2 Marmota monax | reverse complement strand
CCTGATCAGAGATATGAATGGAAAGTACTCCCTCAAGGGATGGCTAACAGCCCAACTATGTGTCAAATTTATGTTAACAAAGTAATCCAGCCACTTAGAAATCAAAATCCTGAACTACAAATATTTCACTATATGGATGATGTATTATTAGCACACAAAGATAAAAACACATTGCTAGAATGTTATGCCACACTTACAAACTTATTAAAAAATTATAATCTAGAGATAGCAATAGATAAAGTACAATTAAATTTTCCAATTAATTATTTAGGAGTTCTATTATCCTCAACCATGGTCCGTCCACCAAAAATTCAAATACGAGTAGATCAACTCAAATTACTTAATGACTTTCAAAAGTTATTAGGAGACATAAATTGGATAAGGCCTTATTTAGGTATACCAACAGGAGAGTTGGGACCTTTATTTGATATCCTAAAAGGTCCATCAGATCCAAATTCACCCCGAATGTTAACGCCTGAAGCAAGAAAGGCATTAAAAATCATTGAAACATATATGGAAAATATGCATTTGGATAGAATTGATATAAGTTTGCCTTTATTATTTATTGTACTACCAACAAAAAATATTCCTACAGGAGTATTTTGGCAAGAAGGTCCATTATTATGGATACATTTATCTTATTCTCCTAACACTGTTCTTACTAGGTATCCTGAGGCTGTAGGACAATTAATACTCAAAGGAATAAAAGCAGCAAAGGGAGTGTTTGGAATTTCTCCCAATAAAATTATTACTCCATATACTATGAATCAAATTGATGAGTTAGCTAATGAGTTAAATACTTGGGCAATAATCATGTGTAAATCTAATGTTTCATTTGATAACCACTTACCATCTAATCCTTTATTGTCTTTTTGGTCATTGCATCCTGTAATTTTTCCAAAAATGACAAGAAAAACACCTATCATGAATGCTCCAAATATATTCACTGATGGGTCAAATAATGGTACAGCAGCAGTAGTTACCCCTGATCAAACTTTTACATTGTTAGTACCCAAACAATCAGCTCAAAAGGTAGAGCTTAATGCAGTTTTACAAGCTTTTGTGATGTTTAAAGATTCTGTATTTAATTTATTTTCTGATAGTCAGTATGTAGTTAATGCTATAGTATCTCTTGAAGATGCTGGTAGGATTTCCCCTTCTTCTACTGTTTTCTCTTTGCTTTCCACTATACAAAGTCTAATCTGGGACAGAAAAGATCCATTCTTTATAGGACATATCAGGGCACATACAGGATTGCCTGGAGCCCTTAGTTTGGGCAATGATTTAGCAGATAAAACTACACATGACATACATATTTTCTCTACACTAGAAGAAGCTATAAATTTTCATAAAAAGTTCCATGTCAATGCTAATACTTTACAAAAGCGTTTTAAAATAACTAAGGAACAAGCTAGACAAATAATAAAACAATGTCAAAATTGTGTGACCTTTTTACCACAAGTTAATCTTGGAGTCAATCCTAGAGGATTGATACCTAACCATATTTGGCAGATGGACGTCACACACTTGCCAGAATTTGGAAAATTAAAATATTTGCATGTTACAGTTGATACTTCTTCTGGATTTTTGATGGGCTCCCTTCATGCCGGAGAAAAAACTAAAGATGTTATAGCTCATTGCTTACAAAATTTTGCCACTGTGGGTGTTCCAAAACAGTTAAAAACAGATAATGCCCCTGGTTATACTTCTACCTCTTTTAAACAATTTTGCTCAACATTTGGCATTACTCATATAACAGGGATCCCATACAATCCACAGGGACAAGGCATAGTTGAAAGAGCTCATCAAACTATTAAAATGTACTTATTAAAGCAAAAAGAAGGAATTGGGAAGGGGTATATATTCCCCAAAGATAAACTTAAAATAACCCTTTTTACTCTAAACTTTTTAAATTTGGATTCATCAGGACTTAGTGCTGCGGAAAGGCATATGTGTCCAAAAAATGTACATAAGCCCAAGGTACTTTGGAAGGATATTCTAACAGGACAATGGAAAGGTCCTGACCCAGTAATTGTCTGGAGTCGGGGGTCTGTTTGTGTGTTTCCACAGGGAGAACAGCAGCCGATTTGGATTCCAGAGAGATTAACCAAGGTCCTGACCCAGTGATTGTCTGGAGATCGGGGGTCTGTTTATGTGTTTCCACAGGGAGAACAGCAGCCGATTTGGATTCCAGAAAGATTAACTAAAGCGATTTCTACAGACCAAAAAGAAGATGATTTGGCTCAAATCCATAACAACTGATATCCAAAACTCCAGTTTGGCTATTCTTACATCTGCAACAGAACCAGGATGCTTTTTTCAATATCTATTTTATTATTGCCCTTTGCCATATCATGAAGTTCTATTTTGTTTTTTGAGCTCATACAGACCTAGGTTAATGTTTTGCTGATCAGTTCTATTTTTTGACTATAGAGTTTTTAAGCATTGCAATGGAGATTTCACCTGTAAAAAGTTATAAGGCCTTTACTATAATGTTATGTGTTGTATGTATTATATTATGTGTGCACACTTGTGTTTTGTGTTATATGTTTGAATGTACGTATGTCCATATATCATATATGATGAGCGCTCATGATAAAATGGATCCAAATATTTTTTTTTCACGTGATTTATATGGTTTAATTTAAATTGGGTAAACAACTGTTGAGGATTGTTTTAATATGTAAACAAAAAAGAAGGTTAACAGATCTGTTTGTTTACTTTTACCTTTCCTTTTCATTATATTTAATAATTCTCTTAAAGATAACGTAAATTGTTAAGAAAATTGTTTTCTTTTAGTGCCTTCTGTAGTGTTACATAATTTTTTCTTTAGCCATTATTGCCAGAATTCCTATCTTCATCCCAGTGCCGGTGAAGACAATGTAAATTGTTAAGAAAATTGTTTTCTTTTAGTGCCTTCTGGAATGTTACATAATTTTTTCTTTAGCCATTATTGCCAGAATTCCTATCTTCATCCCAGTGCTGGTGAAGTCAAAGATAAAACCAATCTACAGCTTCTACAATAGCCATCACTGAACTGCTTGCAGAACTTGCCTGGACACATTGTGAGATCACCTGTATGCATTGTGAACTATCTGTTGGTACAGCGAATTGTGGTAGTGCTGGAGTATTTTTGCTGATGGTGTCACCGGTGGTACAATTTTTCAAAGGAGCCCTCAATTGGCTTAATGTCATGGCATTTTGCATCCTCCTCTACTAGTGATGGTCTAAAATTTGGGGGCCAACAGAGGTGAGGCAAAGAACCTCACCCCCCCACAGGTGCAAAGGCCTATCCACAAGTATGGCTGTATGCTGGACCGGTAGTCAGTGACGGGTATGATCCAATTGCAGTGGTACCAACCTAAGACAGGAGGCTGATGCCTAGAGGTCAGTTCATCCGATGACGGGTAAGGACCATATGTTGAATTGGACTGCCTAACAGGCACGGTCCCTAAGCCACATGCTTGTTGTTTAAACAGAGAGGGGGAGATGTTGAGAGCCACAGCCAAAGGGGCCCCAGCAAACTTCCAGCTGCCAGCAAACTTCCAGCTGCTGGCTGATGATTGGCTCACAGCGGCCCCAGCAACATCTAGCTGATTGGCTCCTCTGCGGTGATGCTCATTGGACTGTTTCCCTGCCCTTTCAGACCACGGAGCTGCTCATTGGGGGACTTTTTTGGCTCCGCCCACGTGACCCAGCCAATCGGCCTCAAGAGCAGGAGGATTGTGGGAGGTGGAGAGAAGCTTGTGTGGGAGAGAGAGGCTTGGGGAAAGCCGGTGGTGGCAGTTGAGGCTCTGAGGGTTTTTCCTGAGAGACTATTTTGTTTGTCGTGTGTGGTTCTAAAAATAAAGTTAGTTTCTTTTGACAAGTGGCTCCTGATTGTGCCCAGCCAGACTGCGGCACAAGTGGGTTATGAGCTCCCATTTTTACCCCATATACAGATTGCAGAATCACATCAGTTACACATCCATTGATTTACATATTGCCATACTAGTGTCTGTTGTATTCTGCTGCCTTTCCTATCCTCTACTATCCCCCCTCCCCTCCCCTCCCCTCCCCTCCCCTCCCCTCCCCTCTTCTCTCTCTGCTCCCTCTACTGACATTCGTTTGTCCCCCTTATATTATTTTTCCCCTTCCCCTCACTTCCTCTTGTATGTACTTTTGTATAACTCTGAGGGTCTCCTTCCATTTCCATGCATTTTCCCTTCTCTCTCCCTTTCCCTCCCACCTCTCATCCCTGTTTAATGTTAATCTTCTTCTCATGCTCTTCGACCCTACTCTGTTCTTAGTTACTCTCCTTATATCAAAGAAGACATTTGGCATTTGTTTTTTAGGGATTGGCTAGCTTCACTTAGCATAATCTGCTCTAATGCCATCCATTTCCCTGTAAATTCTATGATTTTGTCATTTTTTAATGCAGAGTAGTACTCCATTGTGTATAAATGCCACATTTTTTTATCCATTCATCCATTGAAGGGCATCTAGGTTGGTTCCACAGTCTAGCTATTGTGAATTGTGCTGCTATGAACATCGATGTAGCAGTGTCCCTGTAGCATGCTCTTTTTAGGTCTTTAGGGAATAGACCGAGAAGGGGAATAGCTGGGTCAAATGGTGGCTCCATTCCCAGCTTTCCAAGAAATCTCCATACTGCTTTCCAAATTGGCTGCACCAATTTGCAGTCCCACCAGCAATGTACAAGTGTACCCTTTTCCCCACATCCTCACCAGCACTTGTTGTTCTTTGACTTCATAATGGCTGCCAATCTAACTGGAGTGAGATGGTATCTTAGGGTGGTTTTGATTTGCATTTCTCTGACTGCTAGAGATGGTGAGCATTTTTTCATGTACTTGTTGATTGATTGTATGTCCTCCTCTGAGAAGTGTCTGTTCAGGTCCTTGGCCCATTTGTTGATTGGGTTGTTTGTTCTCTTATTGTCTAATTTTTTGAGTTCTTTGTATACTCTGGATATTAGGGCTCTATCTGAAGTGTGAGGAGTAAAGATTTGTTCCCAGGATGTAGGCTCTCTATTTACCTCTCTTATTGTATCTTTTGCTGAGAAAAAACTTTTTAGTTTGAGTAAGTCCCATTTGTTGATTCTAGTTATTAACTTTTGTGCTATGGGTGTCCTATTGAGGAATTTGGAGCCCGACCCCACAGTATGTAGATCGTAGCCAACTGTTTTCTTCTATCAGACGGCGTGTCTCTGATTTGATATCAAGCTCCTTGATCCATTTTGAATTCACTTTTGTGCATGGCGAGAGAAAGGGATTCAGTTTCATTTTGTTGCATATGGATTTCCAGTTTTCCCAGCACCATTTGTTGAAGATGCTATCCTTCCTCCATTGCATGCTTTTAGCCCCTTTATCAAATATAAGATAGTTGTAGTTTTGTGGATTGGTTTCTGTGTCCTCTATTCTGTACCATTGGTCCACCCGCCTGTTTTGGTACCAGTACCATGCTGTTTTTGTTACTATTGCTCTGTAGTATAGTTTGAAGTCTGGTATCGCTATACTGCCTGATTCACACTTCCTGCTTAGCATTGTTTTTGCTATTCTGGGTCTTTTGTTTTTCCATATGAATTTCATGATTGCTTTCTCTATTTCTACAAGAAATGCCGTTGGGATTTTGATTGGCATTGCATTAAACCTATAGAGAACTTTTGGTAATATCGCCATTTTGATGATGTTAGTTCTGCCTATCCATGAACAGGGTATATTTTTCCATCTTCTAAGATCTTCTTCTATTTCTCTCTTTAGGGTTCTGTAGTTTTCATTGTATAAGTCTTTCACCTCTTTTGTTAGGTTGATTCCCAAGTATTTTATTTTTTTTGAAGATATTGTGAATGGAGTGGTTGTCCTCATTTCCATTTCAGAGGATTTGTCGCTGATATACAGGAATGCCTTTGATTTATGCGTGTTGATTTTATATCCTGCCACTTTGCTGAATTCATTTATTAGCTCTAATAGTTTCTTTGTAGACCCTTTTGGGTCTGCTAGGTATAGAATCATGTCATCTGCAAATAGTGATAATTTAAGTTCTTCTTTTCCTATTTTGATGCCTTTAATTTCTTTTGTCTGTCTAATTGCTCTGGCCAGTGTTTCGAGAACTATGTTGAACAGAAGTGGTGAGAGAGGGCATCCCTGTCTTGTTCCAGATTTTAGAGGGAATGCCTTCAATTTTTCTCCATTCAGAATGATGCTAGCCTGAGGCTTAGCATAGATTGCTTTTACAATATTGAGGTATGTTCCTGTTATCCCTAGTTTTTCTAGAGTTTTGAACATAAAGGGATGCTGTACTTTGTCAAATGCTTTTTCCGCATCTATCGAGATGATCATGTGGTTCTTATTTTTAAGTCTATTGATGTGGTGAATAACATTTATTGATTTCCGTATATTGAACCAGCCTTGCATCCCAGGGATGAATCCTACTTGATCATGGTGCACAATTTTTTTGATAAGTTTTTGTATCCGAGTGGCCAGAATTTTATTGAGGATTTTTGCATCTAGGTTCATTAGAGATATTGGTCTGTAGTTTTCTTTCTTTGAAGTGTCTTTGTCTGGTTTAGGTATCAGGGTGATGTTGGCCTCGTAGAATGAATTTGGAAGTTCTCCCTCTTTTTCTATTTCCCGAAGTAGCTTGAAAAGTATTGGTATTAGTTCCTCTTTAAAGGTTTTGTAAAACTCTGCTGTATACCCATCCGGTCCTGGGCTTTTCTTAGTTGGTAGTCTTTTGATGGTTTCTTCTATTTCCTCAATTGATATTGGTCTGTTTAGGTTGTCTATATCCTCCTGACTCAATCTGGGCAGATCATATGACTTAAGAAATTTATCGATGCCTTCACTATCTTCTAATTTATTGGAGTATAAGGATTCAAAATAATTTTTGATTATCTTCTGTATTTCTGAAGTGTCTGTTGTGATATTGCCTCTTTCATCCCGTATGTTTGTAATTTGAGTTCTCTCTCTTCTTCTCTTCGCTAGCATGGCTAAGGGTCTGTCGATTTTGTTTATTTTTTCAAAGAACCAACTTTTAGTTTTGTCAATTTTTTCAATTGTTTCTTTTGTTTCGATTTCATTAATTTCAGCTCTGATTTTAATTATTTCTTGCCTTCTACTTCTTTTGCTGTTGTTTTGCTCTTCTTTTTCTAGGATTTTGAGATGAAGTATGAGATCATTTATTTGTTGGTTTTTTCTTTTTTTAAGGAATGAACTCCAAGCAATGAATTTTCCTCTTAGAACTGCTTTCAATGTGTCCCATAGATTCCGATATGTTGTGTCTGTGTTTTCATTAATCTCTAAGAATTTTTTAATTTCTTCCTTGATGTCTTCTATAACCCATTGATCATTCAGTAACCTATTGTTCATTCTCCAAGTGATGTATTCTTTTCCCTTCCTTCTTTTATCGTTGATTTTCAGTTCCATTCCATTATGATCAGATAGGATGCATGGTATTATCTCTACTCCTTTATATTGTCTAAGAGTTTCCCTGTGACATAATATATGATCTATTTTTGAGAAGGATCCATGTGCTGCTGAGAAAAAAGTGTAACTGCTTGATGTATATTCTATATATGTCAATTAAGTCTAGGTTATTAATTGTGTTATTGAGTTCTATAGTTTCCTTATTCAACTTTTGTTTGGAAGATCTGTCCAGTGGTGATAGAGGTGTGTTGAAGTCTCCCATGATTATTGTATGGTGGTCTATTAGACTCTTGAACTTGAGAAGAGTTTGTTTGATGAACATAGCTGCACCATTGTTTGGGGCATATATATTTATGATTGTTATGTCTTGTTGGTGTATGGTTCCCTTGAGCAGTATGTAGTGTCCCTCTTTATCCCTTTTGATTAACTTGGGCTTGAAATCTATTTTATTTGATATGAGTATGGATACTCCTGCTTGTTTCCGAAGTCCATATGAGTGATATGATTTTTCCCAACCTTTCACCTTCAGCCTATGTATGTCTTTTCCTATCAAATGTGTCTCCTGTAGGCAGCATATTGTTGGGTCTTGTTTTGTGATCCATTCTACTAGCCTGTGTCTCTTGACTGGTGAGTTTAAGCCATTAACATTTAGGGTTATTATTGAGATATGGGTTGTTCTTCCAGCCATATTTGTTTATTTATGTTACTAAACATGGTTTGTTTTCCTCTTTGATTATTTTCCCCCCTTTAGTGTCCTACCTCCCACTGTTGGTTTTCATTGTTATTTTCCATTTCCTCTTCCTGTAATGTTTTGCCAAGGATGTTTTGAAGAGATGGTTTTCTAGCTGCAAATTCTTTTAACTTTTGTTTATCGTGGAAGGTTTTAATTTCATCTTCCATCCTGAAGCTTAATTTCGCTGGAAACACAATTCTTGGTTGGAACCCATTTTCTTTCAGTGTTTGAAATATGTTATTCCAGGATCTTCTAGCTTTCAGAGTCTGTGTTGAAAGATCAGCTGTTATCCTGATTGGCTTACCCCTAAATGTGATCTGCTTCCTTTCTCTTGTAGCTTTTAAAATTCTCTCCTTATTCTGTATGTTGGGCATCTTCATTATAATGTGTCTAGGTGTGGGTCTCTTATGATTTTGCACATTCGGCGTCCTGTAGGCTTCTAGGATTTGGGGTTCTGTCTCATTCTTCAAGTCTGGGAAGTTTTCTCGTATTATTTCATTGAATAGATTGCTCATTCCTTTGGTTTGAAACTCTGTCCCTTCCTGTATCCCAATGACTCTTAAATTTGGTCTCTTGATGTTATCCCATATTTCTTGGATGTTCTGCTCATGGTTTCTTAACAGTCTTGCTGAGCTGTCTATGTTCTTTTCAAGTTGAAATACTTTATCTTCATTGTCTGATGTTCTGTCTTCTAAGTGTTCTACTCTGCTGGTAGTATTCTCAATTGAGTTTTTAAGTTGGCTTATTGCTTCCTGCATTTCTAGGATTTCTGTTTGTTTTTTATAACCTCTATTTCCCTGTATAGTTGATCTTTTGCTTCTTGGATTTGTTTATATAATTCATTGTTGAAGTGATCTTTCATTGTCTGATTTTACTGTCTGATGTCTTCCTTGAGACTCCAGATCATCTGAAGCATGTATATCCTGAATTCTTTATCTGACATTCCATCTGCTGCAGCTATTACCTCTTCTAACGTTGAGTTGACCTGCAATGCTTGTGGTCCTTTCTTTCCTTGTCTCTTCATACTGTTCACGTTCCTTTCTACTTGGTAAAACTGTTGTGCTATTGAATTTTCCCCCTATATATTTATATTGGTCTTGTATAGTTGCAACGTCTCCCTCGTAGGCGCGGGCGGCGGCTCTGTCCCTCTGCGGGCCGCTAGGCTTGTTCTGTCGGTGGTCACAGTTCTGTCTACTTTGCAGGCGCAGGCAGCGGCACTGCCCCTCTGCAGGCCTCTGGGGCTGTACTGCCAGTGGGTCGCAGGTCCGCCTACCTTGCAGGCGCGGGGGGGGGGGGGCGGCTCTACCCTTCCTCAGGCCACTGGGCCTGTTCTGTCTCTCGGATACAGGTCTGGCCTGTTCTGATGGTGGTCACAGTTCCGTCTACCTTGCAGGCGCGGGGGGGAGGGGGCGGCTCTGCCTCTCAGCAGGCTGCTGCTCCTCTTCTGCTTGTGGGTCGCAGGCCCGCCTACCTTGCAGGAGTGATTGGAAGCTCTGCCACTCCGCGGGCCACTTGGCCTTTTCTTTCAGTGGTCACAGTTCCGCCTACCTGACAGGCGCCGGGGGTGGGGGGCGGCTCTGCCCCTCAGCAGGCCGCTGGGCCTGTTCTGTGGGTGGTCACAGTTCCCTCTACCTTGCCGGTGCAGGCGGAGGGGGCGGCTCTGCCTCTCAGCAGGCCGCTGCTCCTCTTCTGCCGGTGGGTCGCAGGCCCGCCTACCTTGCAGGAGTGATTGGAAGCTCTGTCCCGCCGCGGGCCACTGGGCCTTTTCTGTCGGTGGTCACAGTTCCCCTACCTGGCAGGCGCGGGGGGTGTGGGGCGGCTCTGCCCCTCAGCAGGCCGCTGGGCCTGCTCTGTGCATGGTCACAGTTCCCTGTACTTTGCCAGCACAGGGGGAGGGGGCGGCTCAGCCTCTCAGCAGGCCGCTGCTCCTCTTCTGCCGGTGGGTCGCAGGCCCGCCTGCCTTGCAGGAGTGATTGGAAGCTCTGTCCCGCCGCGGGCCACTGGGCCTTTTCTGTTGGTGGTCACCGTTCCACCTACCTGGGAGGTGCGGGGGGTGGGGGGCGGCTCTGCCGCTCAGCAGGCCACTGGGCCTGCTCTGTGCGTGGTCACAGTTCCCTCTACCTTGCCGGTACAGGGGGAGGGGGCGGCTCTGCCTCTCAGCAGGTCGCTGCTCCTCTTCTGCCGGTGGGTCGCAGGCCCGCCTACCTTGCAGGAGTGATTGGAAGCTCTGTCCCACCGCGGGCCACTGGGCCTTTTCTGTTGGTGGTCACCTGGCAGGCGCGTGGGGTGGGGGGTGGCTCTGCCCCTCAGCAGGCCGCTGGGCCTGCTCTGTGCGTGGTCACAGTTCCCTCTACCTTGCCGGTGCAGGGGGAGGGGGCGGCTCTGCCTCTCAGCAGGCCGCTGCTCCTCTTCTAGGCCGCTGCTCCTCTTCTCCTATAAAAGTTTAAATGACAAGCTCTGTTGGTGAGAATTGCAAAAAGAGACCTTTTTGTGTTTGACCTATGGGGATGCAAATTGGTATACAACCTCTTTGTAAGATAATTTAGCAATAGCTATCAAATTTTTAAAAATTCATTTACCCTTAAATCAGCAATTAAATTTAAAAAGTTTATTCTGCAGATATACTTGCTGTTATGGTTCAATTATGGTTTGAGTGTTCCCACCACCAAGTCTTCATGTATTGAAGTTAAATCCACATTGTGAGGTATTAAGAGGATGGAAATTTATTCTGACTGTACTTTTTAGAGGTAGGGCCTTTGAGAGGTGATTAGACTTAGATAAGGGTGGAGCCCCCCATGATTGCATACTGGTTGTCTTATGAGAAGAGAGAGATACCAGAAAAACACATACATAACATGTACACCCTAGGTATGTTTCTTGCCATGTGATACTCTGTGCTGCCTCAGAACTCTGCCAGCCTCTGCCAGCAAGAAGGCCTTCACCAGATGGAACCCTTGACCTTGAACTTCCAGACCTGTGAGCTAAACAACCACTTTTCTTTATAACTCACCCAGACTGTGGTATTGTGATATTAGCAACAGAAAATGGACTGATGCTCTCTTGCACATGTGTAAAATGATATAAGTAAAAGATTACTCAATGCACAGTATTTATAACTGCAAAAGATCAAAAACAATGTAAATGTCCATCATAGGGAACTGGTATATAGATATAGTTATAGATACAGATAGATAGATAGATAGATAACAGATATATATGTATAGATAGATATAGATATATACCAGATGTCTATATCTCCAATGAAATACCATGCAGACATTTAGAAAGCAGGAAGGAGAACTCTTTATGTACTGACTTAGAAAGAGCTCTAATATATATTAAGCGGAAAAAATTTAACAGCTTTTATATGCAGGACAGATTTTATAGTATTCTATCTTTGATATAAAAGGGTAGGACTACATGTGTTTTGTTATTGTTTTGTTTTGCTTTTGTGGTACTGGGGATTAAGCACAGGACTGCCCTACCATGAGCTACATCCTCAGCCCTTTTTATTTTGAGACAGGGTCTTGCTAACTTGCCCAGGTTGGCCTCAAACTTGTACTCCTCCTGACTCAGTTTCCTGAGTAGCTGAGAAAACAGGTGCATAACACTACTTCTGGCTTCACATTTTCTTGTATGTCCACATATAAACTAAGACGAGTTGTAAGGGCAATCAGTATCTTGGCAGATGGGGGACAAGAATTAGCAAGAGGCTTTTTACTTGCATATCCTATTGTGTTTTATGGTTTTTGAATCATATGAATATATGACCTATTCAAAAATTAAATTTTAAAATAAGTACTGTGGGGGTGAAGTTGTGGCTCAGTGGTAGCGTACTTGCCTAGCATGTGTGAGGCACTGGTTTGGATCCTCAGCAACACATAAAAATAAGTAAATTAAATAAATAATAAATACTGTCTATAACCACCTCACTTAAGTAAATATATACACAGAATGAAAAGAAAATGGTAAAACAAACCCAAACTAAAAAGAATCTGTTTTTCTTCCTGTCTACCTGGATTTGTGAATTCTAGAGGCAACTAGCATTAAAGAGTCTTTCTCTTTTACATGTGATAGCATGAGTCACAGGTTATCAAAAGATATTCTCATTTTCAGGAGAGAGAGAAAGAGAGAGAGAGAGAGAGAGAGAGAGAGACACCTAATTTTTTTTTCTGCTGATGCTTTACACAAATTCCATTGGTTCTCTTTTATATTTTCTGTGATCCCCCACCCCCTCCAATTTCTGGGTGCTTTACTTATAATGGCCTACTCTATGGCGCTCATAGGCTTTAGAGCTACTTTGCCTACTTAGAGAGCAAGAAATGCCTGAGAGTTTGCTTCCCCTGGGGGTAGCTTTAGCCAATAACTGACTAGTACAAGAGTGTGACATCTAGCTCCTTGCCTCTGTTCCAAATAAACTTTGGAGGTGTGATTTACATTCCAGAACTCTCCACAGCATCCAGCTGAGCTGGTACTTTGTTTAAAATTACACCCTTAGTTTGCTTCTGCTTTTTCCATGCCCTACCTCTCTCGTTCCCTTAGTGGTTTCTCCCAGGGGTAATTCCTATCACTTGTGTATGAATCCCTTTCTGGAGAACCCGAGCAAAGACATACAGTTTATCAGATTTTCAATGACTATAACATGAATCAAAAAAAAATTGATTTTTCCTGTGATAGATTTGAGAAAGTGGGATATCTTTATTATAAGTTCCAACCCCACCTTTGATACATTGTAAATCCTCCACAGTATATACTTCATTATGCAATTTTTATGGTATGTAATAATTTTAGTACCTCATGCCTACAAGCAAATGGGTTTTGCTACGTACCTAATCATATAACCAATTTAGTTAACATAGAAGTTCTTTCCCTAAGGTCCAATATTTTTAAAGAGCATAAATGAAAACAACAATGCTTTAGGTAGACCAAGTACAGAGGTAACAAAAGAAAAAACTCTAATATCTTTTTGGGTTATCCACTAGCCTTCTGAAACATGACACCAGATTATCCCTATCATTGGTTTTGCCTGCCTACCTAAGGATGTCATTAAAGCTCACAACAGAATGCAGCTAATTTAAGAATTGTGTATTTGCATTTCTAACTGATTTTTGCTTTTACAAAGACACAGGTTTCCCGAGAAAATTTCTCTGTTTCCCCTTTCCCTATAAACATCACCTGAGGATCTGGAATCTTCCTACAGGTAAGGGCTTTGGTCAAATGTTTGGTCATTTCAGAAGCATCCACAATTCAGCAAAAATGGGAGAGAACATTCGTGTCCTTTTTAGACTTGTAGTTGGAGACAGAAAGGATTAAGATCTAAAACAGAGGGTCTTCAAATTGCAGCCTAGAAGCCAAATCTAGCCCACTGTCTGTTTTTGTACTGTCCTGTGAGTTAAGAATAATTTTTATATTTTAAATTATTTTTTAAAAATGAAAAGAAGAATATCATTTTGTGACATGTAAAAATTATATGAAATTCAAATTTCACTGCCCATAAATAAAGTTTTATTGGAACACAGCTTCACTAATTTGTTTATATATTTTCTAGCACTGCTTTCATTCTACAAGGGTCCCCACTGAATAGTTGCAACAGAGATAGTGTGGCTCTCAGTGGTAGGCAGATTAATGGTCACCCATAGCCTTATCCCCAGAATTTGTAATACCTTACTGTACTTGGCAAAAGGGACTTTTTTTTTTTTTTTGGTACTGGGGAGTTTATCCAGGGACACTCAACCACGGAACAACATCACCAACCCTTTTTTTTGGTTTTATTTAGAGACAGGATCTCATTGAGTTGCTCAGGGTCTTGCTAAGTTGCTGCGGCCGGCTTTGAACTAGCGATCCTCCTGCCTCAGCCTCCCAAACCACTGGGATTACAGGTGTGTGCCACAATGCTTGGTGGCAAAAGGGACTTTTCAGGTACAGTTAAGATTATAGACCTTGAGATAGAAAAAGTATCCTGGATTATCCATGTAAAACAAATCTAATCATATGAACTATTAAAAGCAGAGAACTTCCTTCAGCTAGCATCAGGATGACAAAAGGGAAAGTCAAAGAGATCCAAAGGCTGAGAAAGATTTGATATGCTGTTGCTGGTTTGAAGATGAAGGGGGCAATGTGACAAGGAACACAGGCTGCCTTAAGGAGAGGAAAGAAGCTGATAGCAAACAAGGAAATGAGGGCTTCCAGCCACATTAAAGTGGATTCTGCCAGCAAGCTGAATTATCTTGGAAGCAGATTCTCTTCTCAGAGCCTCCAGGAACATGGCCCTGCCAACATCTTGAGTTTTGTTTTGTTTTGTTTTGTTTTGTTGATGCACTAGCCAGCTGAGCCCCAAAGAGATTAATTTCTGACCAAAAAAGTGTGAGCTTAGAAATTGTTATTATTTTAAGCCACTATGTTTGTAGGTATTCGTTATAGCAACAATAGGAAACTATTATGTCCTCAAAGCCTAAAATATAAACTGTGTGGCCCTTTTCACATAAATTTGGCAAAATCTTGATCTGGATTCTTGCCATTCAAATTGTGGGTTTGTTTGTTTGTTTGTTTGTTTAGTACCAGAGATCAAACCCAGGGATGCTTAATCATTGAACTACATCCCCAGTCCTTTTTTAAAATTTTTTATTATGAGACAGGGTCTTACTAAGTTGTTTAGGGCCTTGCTAAATTGCCAAAGCTGGCTTTGAACTTGTGAACCTCCTGCCTCGGCCTCCCTTGCTGTTGGGATTATAGCCATGTGCCACCACGCCTGGCTTAAATTGTGGATCTTCAGCACTGGTACCATCTTGGACCTTGTTAGACCTGCAGAATCTCAGACATTATCAAGATCTACTGAATCAAAATCAGCATCTTAACAAGATCCCCAGGAGATGCTTTTGTGTATTAAAATTTGAGAAGCACTGGTCTGGAGTTCACCTTGCTGTTGTCTTACCTTAGACAAGAAGTTCTTAGCTACCTGTAAGAAATGAGCAGAAATGCACGCAAAAATAATAATGGCAGGGGAAAGCTGGTTATTTCTTTTTTCTTTCTTTCTTTCTTTCTTTCTTTTTTTTAAATTTTGGTACCAGGGATTGACCCAGGGGCACTTAAAAACTGAGTCACTTCCCCAGCCCTTTTAAAAATATTTTATTTCGTGGCAGGGTCTTGCTGAGTTGCTTAGGGCCTCACTAAATTGTTGAGGCTGGCTTTGAACTCACGAACCTCCTACCTCAGCCTCCCAAGTCACTGGGATTACAGGTGTATGCTACTACACCCAGCTTAGCTGGCTGTTTCTTGGTTATCCTCACAATCACAAACATCCTCATCTTCATCCTCAGCATGATCATCACCACATTCGTCATGCCAAAGATGCATCAAGCACAAGCTTCTGGTGTCTCTTGCAAATGCTTATTGAATATATACTTGAATCTGTCAACTCCCTAGAAGACCATTATGTTAGTTTCCTAGGGCTGCTGTCACAAAATAACACAACCAGGTGACTTAAAACAACAGACATTTATTCTCTCACAGTTCTGGAGGCCAGAAGTCAGAATCAAGATATCAGCTAGGTTGGTTCCTTCTGGAGGCTCTCAGGGATAATATATTCCATGCCTCTCCCTTAACTTCTTGTGGTTGTCCATGATCCTTGGGGTGCCTTGGCTTGAACAGCCATTACTCTAATCTGGGCCTGAGTCTTCTTATCAGCTTTTCCTCTGTATCTTTAATCTCTCTCTGCCTTTCTTTTTAAGGATACCTGTTGTTAGATTCAGGGATCACCCTAAATTTGGAATAATCTCATGTTGAGATCCTTAACTTAAATACATATATTTCCAAATAAGGTCACATTCACAGGACTCAACCATATCTTTTGGAGGCTGATTTTCAGCCCACTACCACCACCATAAATACCATAAGGAGATTGAGCAATGCTAAATTGATTCACTGCAGTGAGAAAGAACAGCATTTTGACATTCTTCATAGGGTCTCAAAATGGGAAGTGAGCAGAGGATAGTAAGAGAGTTTTGAGGCATGGGGTAGGTAATTTTGAGAGTAGACTTGCAAGGTAGAGTATTGATTGGGAGTAGGCAAAGCTCATGACATCATAAATCTACATTAGACAGCACAGCAAAGAAAGCCTAAGGAGCAAGCTGTTCACATATCAGTCTGGGTTTGGACAAAGATAAACCTATTCCAGGCCTCAAGCTTGGCCTCTGTACAGCAACATCCTTGCTGGAAGATAAGACCACAAGTTGTGGTCTTTCTATCACTTGTTCCCAAGCAAGAATGCGTATGTCTAAAAATTTTCTTTTCTTTTTCTTTTTTTTGTAATGCTGGGGATGGAACCTTGGGCCCATCCCTGTCTCTCATTCTTCAGTTGGCAGTATTAATATAATAGATATATCTATGAAAAAATGTATGTTCTATCCACTTATTCATAAGCATTGCTTTATACACAGGATATTCAAATTTTTAAATGTTTTTGTAGTTGTAGATGGACAGAATGCCTTTATTTTATTTGTTTATTTTTATGTGGTGCTGAGGATTGAACCCAGTGTCTCACACATGCTAGGCAAGTGCTCTGCTGCTGAGCTACAGCTCCAGCCCAGGATATTCAATTTTTTTACTTATTTATTATCCATTTTTTTTCTACTAGATGTGGTAAGTACATTTTTCTTGCTGACCACTCCATCCCTAGAACTGTGCCTGCCACAAATTCAGTGCTTGAGAAATATTTGTAGAAGAGATGAAAATAGACTATTGCCATTTGGACAAATACATTAAACTACTGTAGGATAGATAGATAGATAGATAGATATAGATAGATAGAGATATAGGCAGAAGTCTCTTGCTCATTTATATCTTGCTGGCCAAATAAGTCAATTTCTAGATAAAATCTATTAAAGTCCTAATGTTTATGATAGTAGGGGTTTATTGGAAGAGAAAAGAAGTAATAGAGGTTTGAAATCAAAATATATAATTTCGTTACTATTCTAGTCTTAAAAGATTTAAGATATGATGCACCTTAATGGCACCTAAACTGCAGGATAAAAATGAACCTCCCAGCCCAAATCACCACATTAATGATGCAGGCTATATTTCATAACAAAAAAAAATAGAAGCTGGGCTACATGATCATCTTTGCAGCAGCCAGTATGCATTAAGGCAGAGAAAATTATTGTGCTGATTGATTTTAATTTAACACAACTCTGTCTTTAATAAATGAAATTTTCTCAAAAGAAATCTAAAATATCTTAGAGAGGTTTTCAAGAGAGGAGAGAACTAAGCTTTGCAGGAAAAACCATAGAACGATGTTCTTATGAGGAATTCTGAAAAGCATTAAAATTGACTAATTCATTAGAAGAGGCTTTTGTGAGCTTATTACAGATTCTTCATTATTACAGAGCTTCCAAAAGAACTTAAAGGGCTTTTTAATGTGAAATGAGCAGTACAACTTGCTTTGATGTTTCCCAAACACCTGATTTTTGAAAATAGCATAAGTAGATATAAAAACTATACCTATTTTCAACTTTCCCAATGATTTGAAATGTTACTTTGCTTGATTCGGATAGTTCAGCAATTTGTTCATTTCATTTTGTTCCATAAAATCTTTATCTCATACACAAAATATATTATTATTGTGTGCAAACATGCTTTATTAACTTCCAACATCCTCCAAGTTTGCAATGCAACTATATCCTTCTGTTCCATTAGCACTCATCATAATTCCCTCATTCTTTCACAGGGCCATGGTTCAGTCAAACTAAGTTTTATATCTAAGCCAACCATTTCCTCCTAACATTCCTTTATGGAATTGCCTCTTTACCTTACTCCTTATTTGCTTTTCAAACCAGTCTTAATTTCCTTCTGGTTCCCACATTAATTAATGAGTTCAAATTTTTTAAAGGGTCTTCATTTTCTTCATCATTTAGTTGCTATTGGATGAACTCCATGGTTATCTGATGTTCTTAAAGATTTAAGTGTGGTAGAACCAGTCTTAGTGCAAACCTTGCATCTTTTTTAACAAGTCTTAGCTTATAGCCTCTCAGGATGATATACATCTGTCATCCAGTCATGGTTAAGAAAAAATTATATAAAACTTGGAGATAAAGCAAAAAGGTGTACATCCTTTCAATATTGGATGGAGAAGAGGGCTCACTCAAGGGTTATCTAGGGCAATGAACCCTCTTCATTCACTTCAATATAGGTTAATCAGAAGTTACATGAAAAAGAATTTTCTCCAGGAGCAATGCAAATAATTTCTGCCCAGTAGAAAAGATAACCATAAAAGTTATACTTTTAATTATACTTTTTGCAGGGGTATTGTTTGTTTTCCTGTAGAAAAGTTTTATATCTAAGCTAACCATTTCTTTCTAACATTCTTCCTTTTTATTTATTTAATTACTTTTTCGTGGTGCTGGGGATTGAACCCAGGGCCTTGTGCATGGGAGGCAAGCACTCTACCAACTGAGCTATCTGCCCAGCCCCTCCTCCCACCATTCTTTATGAAATTGCCTGAATATACATTGCTCCTTCTTTGCTCTTCAAACCAGGCTTAATTTCTTTCCAGTTCCCACATTAATGAAAGAGTTGGATAAAATTTTTAGCATGTATTCATTTTACATATGCATAAGAGTCTGATTTTTTATAAAACATTTTTTTAGTTGTAGATGGATACAATACCTTTATTTTACTTGTTTATTTTTATGTGGTGCCAGGGATCAAAACCAGTGCCTCATAAATGCTAGGCAAGCACTCTTCCACTGAGTCATAACCCTGGCCCCTGATTCTTTTTTTTTTTATTAGAACTTAGTGCCCCTAACACCTTGCACCCCCTCCAGGAGGCAAGTGTTCTGGAGCCCTTTGGAAAAGAAAGCAGAGCAGAACAACTTCAATATGAAAAACAGAATGAAAAATCACTGAAGTAAGGAAACAATACCTTAAGTCTCTGGAAAGAAAAAAAAATAATCACCATAGAGACCATGTGGCAAAAAATGACTTCTATTTAACCCCTCTTCCCTTATGGTTGCTGAAGAAAGGGAGGGCACCAGGTTCAAGCAGTAGAAAAAGATAAGGGAATGCACTATTTATAGACAAAAGGCGTTATGGTTTAGCTTTGAGATATCCCCCCAAATCTCGTGTGTTACAATGCAAGAGGGTTTAGAGGTGAAATGATTGAGTTATTAGAGTTTTCACCTAATCAGTGAATTAATCTGATAGGGATTAACTGGTGGTAATGTAGGCAGGTAGGGTGTGGCTAGAGGAGGTGTGTTATCAGGGGTATGCCTTGCAGTATATATTTTGTTCTTAGTGAGAGGAAATCTCTCTCTCCTTCTTCTCCTTCTCCTTCTCCTTCCTGTTTCAGTGTCCTGAGCTGCTTTCCTCTTACCACACTCTTCTGCCATGATGTTCTCCCTCACCTCGGGCCCCAAAGAATGGAGTCAGCTGTCTATGGACTAAGACCTCTGAAACCATGAGCCCCTAAATAAACCTTTCTTTCTCTAATAGTTCTTGTCAAGTCTTTTGGTCTCAGCAGCACAAAATTTGACTAAAACAAAAGGTATTTCATTACAACTCTTTTCTCCTTTTGTTGAAACACATGGGATCCTTTAGCTGACAAGATGGAGCATTCATTTCCTTTTATCTTACTAATGGGGGGGTCACTGCTCAATTTCCTGAGGTACACTCTGATCTTCCTGCCTATCCCCATTTTCCAAGGTTACTCAAGTCATATTTCAGGATAGAATAAGCATCTGGTTATTATCTACTAGTGTCAGACAAGTGGGGACAAGGCATGTCCTCTCCCTTTAAGGAAGTCACAGTCTTAGAGAGAGTGCAATGAAGTAAAAAGGACACAGGCCAGTGGAGGACAGAGAGATGGTCTGAAAGGATCTACTGGAATTTGAATAAGACAAAAAATACCTTAGATTAAAATTTAAAAAGAGGGGAGTGGGGCTAGGGTTGTGGTTCAGCGGTAGAGTGCTTGCCTAGCATGTGCGAGGCAATGGGTTGGATCCTCAGCATCACATAAAAATAAATAAATGAAATAAAGACATTGTGTCCAACTACAACTAAAAAAATATTTTTAAAAAAATGTAAAGAGGGTAGGGGATTGAAAAATTTTACTCTAAGAAATAAAAGGAGTGGGCTAAAGCCCAGTTGGATTTTCAGTTATTTTTCTAAGAAGTGAGTCAGGAATCTGTGGATCAGGCAGTCTTAGGTCCATTTTGTACCGCTATAACAATACCATAGACTGGGTGATTTATAATGAAAGGAAATTTATTATTGGCTCACAATTTTGGAGAGTAGAAAATCCAAGATTGAGTGGCTGGCATCTGGCAAGGAACTTCTCTCTGCATTATCCCATGACAGAAGAGTAAAGTGAGGAACTGAATTCATTTATAAGGAACCCACTCCTGCAATAATGGCACTAATACATTCATGAGGGTGGAGCCCACATGGCCTGATCACCTCTCATTAGGCCCATCCCTGAATACTATTGCTCTGAGCATTAACTTTCCAAAACATGCCTTTGGGGGACAACACATTCATGCCATAGCAAGTACCCTAACTTTATATAAGATCCCTTAAGCCTTTTTTTCAGATGGAGGCTCAGACAACATAGGAAGCAAGTTTCAGGGCCCCAGGAGTTGAAAGAAGACGTGAAGCACAGTTGGGATAGTAGACATGATTTATTTGGAGACAGCAATAGTTGCTAGCCAGCCCCTAGCTCCAGCTCTCAGCCTCCTGAATTTTTCCATAGGCCTTTTCTATGTGCAGGTCAGACAAAGAAGGCACAGGGCCTGCAAGTTACATAAATGGGCACATGCTCACAAGCAAATATTTATGAGCTTCAGAAATATGATGAATAAAGGTGTTCGTGACCTTGCCTACATACTAAAAATATAGCCCACCAAAGCCTCAGCCAGGGAGCCTAACTATAGCCATCTTGGGACTGCCCAACAGCCTTATACCATTTGTTCATTTGGGATATATATATATATATATATATATATATATATATATATATATATTTATTTATTTATTTATTTATTTATTATATGTACATAGTTTGAATACATATATGTGAGTGTGTGTGTGTATGTATATATATATATATATATATATATATATATATATTTTTTTTTTTTTTTTTTTTTGCAGGGGTTAGAAGGGATTGAACCACTGAGATACATCTCCAGTCCTTTTGTATTAATCCTTTTTATTTTGAGACAGGGTCTCACTAAGTTGCTTAGGGCCTTACTAAGTTGCTGAGGCTGGCTTTTGAACTTGCAATCCTCCTGCCTCTGCCTCCTGAGATCCTGGGCATGCACTATTACGCCTTAAGTGGCAAATATTTTCTGAGGGGACCAAATTTGTGTTATTTTAAATTCTTCCAATTAGTAAGAATCAAAAACACACTCTTAAATAAATTAATCTCATGTGCCAAACTTTCACTTCCTGTTCAATTTTAGGGGGTTAAGATGGGGAGCCAAGCCCTAAGGGACCTATCAGTGGGACAGCATCTTTGGAGAGAAGACAAAACCCAGACCTGATCCTATGAAGTGATTGGAAAGACTGGAATTCAGTCTGAGGCAAAGAAACATGCCCTTAGAATACAAATAATCTGCCAAATGATCCTCCATTGTATCAAGGAGCTTGCCTCTCCCTACCATATACACACTTTAGGCTGCCCAAGCCTTCTCCCTACTATTACTTTGAGGTTCATTTTAACAAACCTGTTGTTCATTTGTTCTGCTATGAAAGTATACAAACTCAGAAATAAAGAGAAATGCAAAATAGAAATCAACCATAATATCTCTCACAGAGGTAGCACTCAGTATTTTGGTGTATTTTTTATATACCTGTGTTAGTTTGCTAGGGTTACAGAAACAAAATGCTACAAACTGGGTGACTTAAACTAAAAGAAATTTGTTGTCTCTTCTGAGGCTGGAAGGCTAAAATCAAGGAGGTAGTAGAGATGGTTCCTTTTGGGGATGATGGGGGAGGGATCCATTCCAGGCTTCTCTCCTTGACTTGCAGATGGTCACCTCTCTGTGCATGTCTCATCACATTGTTTTGCCACTGTGCATGTATATCTCTCTATCCAAATTTCCTCTTTTTATAATGACGCAAGTTGTATTGGGTCAGGGTCCACCCTAATGAACTCATTTTAATCTGTTACCTTTATAAAGACCCTATCTCCCAATAAGGTGACATTCTATGTTACTAGCATTAGGATGCTGATATACATTTTTGTGTAGAACACAATTCACTTCCTAATAACACCTGCCATATTGTCTGTGCTGATTGTTCTGTTTGCCTCCAGGTTCCTATCTCTTAGCTTTTCTCTATGCTCAGAGATGCTGTTCTCTATGGATGACATCAATGGCCTCTCTCGCTCTGGCATCCAGTTGGGTTGAACCAATAGGAAGCACTGACCAAAGATTAGAGGGCAGAAGAGGGAGAGATTTGATATCCATTTGCTCCATTTCTGCCCCTCCTTGTCCCTTCAGGCCTAGGGATGGTATGGGTTTTTCTCTATTACTAGTCTCTGAAGAACTCAACATCTCTTTTGGTGTCTCTTTAACCCTATCCACACTTTTAAAAAAATAATGTTGTTGCATTTTTCTATACATTTATTTTATTTATATGTAGTGCTGAGGATTGAACCCAATGCCTCACACATGCTAGGCAAGCACTCTATAAGTGAGCTATAGGCCCAGCCCCCCTATTCACACTTTTGAAGTAATCTGTTTATTAAATGCTTCTTCGTTAAATCCTTTGGTAATTACATAAATTTTCTAATAGGATGTTTACCAATACTTTGACATGCAACATATTTTATGTTGTTGGTAGCATTTGTTAAGAAAACATGCACAACATTGGAAATAATGCAAAGGAAAGGCATGTTCTCTCAATGTCATAGTGGGAGTGTTGTATAACAGAATTATTGAATTCTCTAGAAGTTATCTGTGTTTGACTTGATTATTTATTATATGATTAGAGCCAAGACACTGTGAAGTTATATATTAACTTGTAGATTATTTCTGTCTGGTAGAAAAGATAACCCCAAAGGTTATGGTTTTATTTCTCTATGACTCATTAATCAGTTTTATATCTTACATAGCTCCTACTCTAACATTCTTTTTATTAATGAATATAAATATCTAGTTCATTAAATACTTTTGAACCAGACATACCAACTCTCTCATACCCTTACTAATAAATCAAAGAAATCTTTGATATATGTTTATTCTATATTTATAAGTTTTGATTTTAATTTTTTGAAAATTATGCCTTGACATACTTGACATGGTTTTACAATATATTTTTTATACCTAACATATCATAACTAATTCCACTTGACCATTCTCCAAATGCTGGGGATTTCAGTTGTTTCAAGTCTTTAGCTATTACACCTAAGCTTTGCTGATGCTATTTACTTTTAACTATATTTAACATGTAGGCAAATATCTGTGGAAAGAAGAATGATATAAAGTTTGTACTGGGCCTTCACCTCTCAGGCTCATGATGGTCCTGCTCTCCTTTATATCCCTGACCTGTATTTCATTCTACCTCATCTCCACCATAGCCACAAAATACTTCTGGGACTTAGAGCCAACCTGGGGCATTGTCACTATTTGGTTTAGATATGAGCTGTCCCCTGAAAGCTCATGTGTGAGACAATATAAGAAAGTTTAAAGGTGAAATGATTGGGTTATGAGAACTTTAACCTAATTAGTGCATGAATCCACTGATAACAGATTAACTGGGTGGTAACTGTAGGCAGGTTGGGTGTGTCTGGAGGTGGCAGGTCTCTGGGGGCATGACTTTGGGGTTTATAATTTGTCCCTGGTGTGCAGAGCTTATTCTCTCTGCTTCCTTGTTGCCATGTCCTGAGCTGCTTTCCTCCTCTGTGCCCTTTGGCATGATGTTTTGCCTCACCTCAGACCCAAAGCTGTGGAGTTGGCTGATTGTGGAATGAACCTGAAACCGTGAGCCAAAATAAATTTTTCCTTCTCAAAACTGTTCTCATCAGATTTTTGATCAGAGCAATGAAAGAGCCAAATAACACAGCCTGAGCACACTTCTTGTTAACAGTAGTACCTGACATGAGCAAGTCCTAGCTGTGTATAGTCACTGTGCTGAGTGCCACATATGCATGATCTCTTTGGGTCCTCCTGACTACCTGCCATCCAGGTCCTATTGTTATTTCTCTTTTCTCTATGTAAGGAGGCTAAGTAGGAATTTAAGCCCAGGTCTAACCATAAAGTCATGCTCTTACATGCTGAGATAGGAATTCTTATATTGAATACCTTATGTATTGAATATCTGACTGAATGAATAAAATGAGTGGTCAAGACCCTCCTGAGAGAGCTCAGCTGGATGACCAGAGTAACAGTCTCACAAATTGGGCACAGTCCTGGCTGGG
The DNA here is from genome assembly GCF_021218885.2 of Marmota monax. Taxonomy (NCBI): domain Eukaryota; kingdom Metazoa; phylum Chordata; class Mammalia; order Rodentia; family Sciuridae; genus Marmota; species Marmota monax. The sequence goes on along the minus strand of NW_026694524.1, from coordinate 2,505,442 downwards.
TCTGCCTTCTCAGACTTCTTAGCCTCTCTATTTACATGCTACTACATGTTCTGCTAACTTGTCTTCTGGTTCAGATAAACTTTTTCCTCAAAGTGCCAGATGGTAAAGATTTTAGACTTTGTAAACCAAATATAGTCTCTGTCATATACTCTTTTATTTTTACTCTAAAAATGTGAGAACCATTAGCTCATGTGTCATTAAAAACACACCATGAACTAGATTATTCTGTAGGTTTTAGTTTACTGACCGATGTTCAATCTCACTGATTCTCCCTACATATTGTCTAATCTACTGTTAAATCCAACCACTGCATTCTTAATTTTGGTTATTGTCATCTTCAAGTTATGAAATTTTTGTTTGGTTCTTTTGAAGAGTTGCCAGTTTTCTGCCAAAATGTTTAATTCTTTTATCTCCTTGGACATAAGAAGGCTATTTATTTTAAAGTTGGCATCTCATAATTCTAAGGGCTGTAGCCAGTGTCCATCAGTTTCTATTTTCTGTAATTTCTGCCTTGTTTTTCACTTATAGCACCTTTCCTTCTTATGTGTCTCATTATTTTTCATTGAATGCTAGACATTATATTTGTAAAATTGTTTGCAGAAATAATTTGATGCATGGGTGTCCTCTTTCTCCAGAGAAGATTTATGTTTGCTCCAGTATGGTGTCTGGGCATGCCAGCAGTTTGGAATGCAAAGTAGCACTAGCACACTAGGATTTACTTAAGCCAAGATCCATGATTAAGAGATTTTAGGCTGAGCAATAGCTCAGTAGCTCTTGGGAGAGTCTATTTCTGGCTATATGACATAGCCCTTTAGGGTAAAGCCCCAAAATTCCCTTATTTTCTCTACAGGTTCCTTAGTTTGGCAAGGCTATGAAAAGTGCCACTTGCTCTTCAGCATACTTACTGGAATTAGTATTAGAATCCAAGAGAAAAGCAGTTTCATGGGTTGCCTTCTTCTCCTAGATCCTGGGCAGGTAGATCTAGTTAGCTTTCTTGTGTCTTTACAGACTTTTCCTAGTCTACCCTTCTGGAATTAGGGGCTAGAGATAATTTTTTTTTATTTGGGATTAAATCCAAAGGCACTTAATCACTGAACCACATCCCCAGCCTTTTTTGTGTTTTATTTTGAGATAGGGTTTTACTAAATTGCTTAGGGCTTTGCTAAATTGCTGAGGCTGGCCTTGAACTGGCAATCCTCCTGTTTTACCAAGCCTAGTTGCTGGGATTACAGGCATGCACCACCACACCCAGCCTGAGATAAATTCTTTATGTGAAGGAAATTTGGACTTTACCATTGAAAGAGATATTTGAAAATAGGCTTATACTGTCCTGAAAAAATGTCAAAGTAAATGCATCAAGCAAACAAAGAGAATCTACGAACACATGCCTACTAATTTAGTTTATATTTCCTACTATAGCACATTTCATTATACAACAACTGTTGAAATATTTAAGAAATAAGCCAGACATGGTGGTGCATGCTATAATCCCTGCAGCTTGGGAGGCTGAGGTAGAAGGTTTGCAAGTTTGAGGTCAACCTTAGCAACTTGGCTAGGCCCTAAACACTTAGCAAGACCCTGTCTCAAAATAAAAAAAAAAACTATAATAATAAAAATAAAAAAGGGCTGGGGATGTGGCTCAGTGGTAAAGTGCCCCTGGGTTCAATTCCCAGTACCAAAAAAGAAAAAGAAAAAAGAAAGTAAAATATCTGTAGGTTACTATTAATTATCTATATTGTAATATACCATAAAATCAATAAGAACTGATTATACATTTTGAGGTTCTTAAAAATTTAACATTAAACATAACAAATAAAAATAATGTTTCTTTTGTGACACATAATCTTGAAATGGAATCTAACAGATTCTTGGATTTTTAAAAATTAAGAGTTCTTGACTTTTAAAATTTTTATACTAAAGACCATTTTCCTCTTAGTCTGCCAAATAAGAGATGTTCACATATTCTTCAAACTTGCTATGTTGGGTGGACAGGTTTTGTTTCATTAAAGTCTTTTATATAGCATCCTGTATTCTTCCTGTGCACACATGAAGTAGGCTAGTCTAAGAACACAACAAAATATTAAAAATATTCTATTATCTAGTGTTACTGGGAGACAAATGAGAAATACTCCTCACTCAGAAGTCAGAGTGAGGGCTAAGGTTGTAGCTCAGTGGTAGAGTGCTTGCCTAGCATGTTTGAGGCCCTGGGTTCGATTCCCCAGGACTGCCAAAAATTAAATAAAGGAAGTCAGGGGGAGACCCTGACTAGGGAGCGGTCTTAACCATATGAATATTGATTACTCTCCAGCTTGGCAGGAAGAAATATCATAACAAAGTCATCCAAGAGGACATGGAAGGTGAAAGGTTATGAAAAATAATATTGCTACAAGACAGCTCCCAGGAAAGACAGTGTTACTCAGGAGGAAGAAGGGAAATTAGCCAAACATTAAACTTCTCCTGGTAAATTTTTTCTCAGTAACAATGGGCCCCAAGGGAAGAAAGCAAACTTTTATCCCTTCCTGGGTTCATCCCCAGCATCTCCACCAAAGCAAACATTCACCCCTTCCCAACCACAATGGGCCCTCAAGGGAGGAGGCAGATACTGAAATGCTGGGCCCTAAACTTTGACCTTCACCCACTGCCAATTAGTCCTGAACAAACGCACAGTAAATAGGGAAACTCTGGGAAACAATGAATCCCAGAGGAAGTAGGAAAGCAGTGGGTGGAATATGAGATTTCATCCCTCAGGATCTGAGCTCCTATCTCCTCCCCTTAACAATGAGTTTCAAACTTTTTACAACTGCCTTCCTGAGTTAAAGTTTTAATCTGCACAGCTAGTTCCCTGACTGTCCATTTGGCATATCTGCAGTTTCCAATGATTAATTCACCCTCATTGTAAACTATAAAATTCAGACTCCTTCTGTAACCCACAGGCCATTTTCATACCCAGAAAATGAGCTCTTCCCGTGCCTGATTGACAAACTCCACTGCAGAATAAAGGAAAGCTTGCTGATCCATTTGAGGTCCACTTCTGTCCCAGTTATTTGTATTTTCATTATGGTGCTGAACCCATGTTGGTTATTTTTGCTTACAGAAGGAATCCACACAGTATTTGCCCAGCAACTGTTTATTCTCCCCCTGCCCTGAACTTATCTTTGAGGGACACATGCCAACTGTGCTCTTCATCATTGTCTGGAAGAAAATCTCTTTGTTTATGAGAATAAAGGCAAAGGTCTTTTAAAACTTGTTCTTTGGAGTTCCTTCTCCTCACCTAGACCAGTGATTGGAGTGAAAGATATGAACAAGATCCTTCCAATCTTCATAGGGACAATTTCCAGTCCTGTGACTATCATCTTCTTGATTCTCCACTACCTATGCGATCTTTTTCTGACACTAACACAGTTTGTGTTAGTCAACTTTTCACTGCTGTGACCAAAATAACTGACAAGAATAACTAAGAGGAGGAAAAGTTTATTTTGGCTCACCATTTCAGAGATTCAGTCCATGGTCAGCTGACTCTATAATCTGGGCCTGAGGTGAGATCATGGTCGAAGGGCATGGCAGAAGAAAACTGCTTAGCTCATGGCACCAAGAAAGCAGAGAGAGAAGATGTATGGATCCAGGGACAAGATATAATCCTCAAGAGTGTACCCCCACCCAGTGATTTATGTTCTTCAGCCACACTCCACCTGCCTACAGTTATCACCAGTAATCTATTCAAATGGATTAATCCATTGATTAGTTTACAGCTCTCATGATTTAATCATTTCACCTCTGAACATTTCTGCAATGCCTAACCCATGAGCTTTTTGGGAACACTTCATATCCAAACCATAATACATACCTAGCAGCCAAAGTCTGGATCTTGCCAGATGACTCTGATATGTTAAGCCTCTCTTGTCATGCCTAATCTACTTCCTCATCACTTTTTTAAAATATATTTTTATTTGTTCTAATGAGTTACACATGACAGTAGAATGCATTTTGACACATCATACATAAATGGATTATAACTCCTCATTCATCTGTTTGTACATGATGTAGAGTTACACAGGTCATATAATCATATATGCACACAGGGTACTAATATCCAGTTCATTCTGCTATCATTCCTACCCTCATGCCCTCTCTCCTCCCTTCACTCCCCTCTGTCAAGTCAAAAATACGTCTATTCTTCCCCGATATCCCATCACTTTTTGACAGGTACTGGTCTGATCTTTCATTATTTTTTTCTCTACTGGGCATTCTTTCTCCTGGCCTATATTTGCCTGGTCATTTTAAGGTGAACAAATAAGATGGGCAGACATTTTCTAAAAATTTCCTTCTTTCCCAGCATCTCCCTGATGTTGGACGTACCATCTGTCATGTGACAGAGCTATCTTGTGTGTGAATGAAGTGGATTTGCATCTGTTAGACAAGAGGCAAGAACTTGAAGTAATGTTTCAAGTATTCTTTCAATTTTTAGCATTACTTAGAATCTGGTGATTTTTTTTCCCATTTTTACAGGTATAATTTACATGCATCAAATTCATTTTTTAGTGTACAGTTCTGTGAGTTTTGAAAAATGCATAGAGTCATAAAGTTACTACTATATGATTGAAACATAGAAGAGTTCTAAGACCCCAAAGATCCCTGGGACCCTATCATAGTCAGCCTCTCTCCCAATTCCTAGCCCTTGACAACTACTAATATGTTTACCATTCCTATATTTTTGTCTCTTGAGATTGTCATATAAATAGAATCATAAATTATATAAATATTTGTGTCTTGGTTCCTCCATTAACCATGATACACTTGAGATTGCTCCACATTTTTTGCAAGTATTGTAGTATTTTTTTAATTACTGAATAGTGTTCTATTATATTTACGTGCCTCAGTTAGTATAAATATTCACTCATTGTGGGACATTTGAGTTGCTTCTAGTTGTTAACAATTATGAATAAAGTCTAGGTTCATTAATGAAAAGGTTTTGGGGTGAACATAAAATTTTATCATAAAGAAATGACCCAGCAATATTTAATATCTAGAAAGTATATTGTTGGGTCACATACCTATTTAATCTTTTTTTATTTGTTCTTATTACTTAGATGACAGTAGAATGTATTTTGACATATTATACATAAATGGAGTATAACTTATCATTCTTCTGGTTGTACATGATATAGAATTACATTGGTTTTGTAATCACATATACACATAGGAAAGTAATGTCCAATTAATTCTACCGTCTTTTCTGTTCCCATTCCCCCTCCCTTCTTCCTTAGCTGCATCCCCTTATTGTGAGTTAGCATCCACATATCAGAGAGAACATTCAGCCTTTGGGGTTTTTGTTTTGTTTTGTTTGGATTGGCTTATTTCATTTAGCATGATAGTCTCCAGTTCCATCCATTTACAGGTAAATGCCATAAATTCATTTCTCTTTGTGGCTGACTAGTGTTCTATTATGTATATATACCACATTTTATTTATTCATTCATTTGTTGAAGGGCACCTAAGGTTGTTTCCATAGCTTGGCTATTGTGAATTGAGCTGCTATAAATATTGATGTGGCCGCATCACTATAGTATGCTAATTTTAAGACATTTGAGTATATACTGAGGAGTGGGATAACTGGGTCAAATGGTGGTTCCATTCCAAGTTTTCTGAAGAATGTCCAAAATGCTTCCCAGAGTGGTTGCACCAATTTACAATCCCACCAGCAATGTCTGAGTATAACTTTTCCCCCACATCCTTGCCAACATCTATTGTTATTTGGGAAATACCTGTTTAATATTATGAGAAATTACCAAACCACATTCCAGGGTGGCTATATCATTTTGCATTCCCATCATCACATTATGAGAGTTTCAGTTGCTCCTCATCCTCATCAGCACTTGTCATTGTCATTATTTTTTAAATGGTTATTCATTATAATAGGAATATGGTGATATTTCCTCATGAGTTTCATATAAATTTCCCCAGTAACTAATGATACTGAGCTCCTTTTCATGTGCTTATTTGCCATCAGTATGTCTTCTTTAAGGAAATGTCTCTTCTGATTCTTTTTCCCCCTTTGGTACAGCAATTGAACCCAGGTGTACTTGACCCCTGAGTCACATTCCCAGTCCTTTTTTATATTTTATTTAGAGACAGGGTCTCACTGAGTTGCTTAGGGCCTCGCTAAGTTGCTGAGTGGCTTTGAACGTACAATCCTCCTGCCTCAGCCTCCAGAGCTACTGGGATTGCAGGTATGCACCGCTGTGCCCGGCCTAATTCTTTTTTTTTTATTATTCTGATTTGTTATATATGACAACAGAATGCATTACAATTCATATTACATATATAGAGCACAATTTTTCATATCTCTGGTTGTATACAAAGTATATTCACACCAATTCGTGTCTTCATACATGTACTTTGGATAATCATGTTCATCACATTCCACCATCATTTCTAACCCCATCCCCCTCCCTTTCCCTCCCACCCCTTTGCCCTATCTAGAGTTTGTCTATTCCTCCCATGCTCCTCCTCCCTGCCCCACTATGAAATAGCTTGATGCTGGTTGTTTTAATGAATCATAATAATAGCCATTGTTTATCGGGTGGTTAGTATGTGCCCAATATTGTTAAAACACTTCATGAACTAGATTTCTTTTTAAAGTCATGTTTGTTGAGATATAATTTATATATGGTACAATTTATCCCATTTATTTTTATAGTTATATGAATTTTGATAACCCAAATATAAAAAATGACAACAAATACATATGGATATATAGTACTACCATCAAGATACAGAATATATTACCTTGTTCTCCTTTACTTCTTTTTTTAACAAATAGAGAAATTAATTTTAATATATTTTCATCTAACCCAATGGATTATCAACATAATTTGTAAAGAAAGTAATTATTAGTAAGATATTTCATGTTCATTCTCTTTGTCCTAGTAATTCTTTGGAATCTAGCACACCTCGATTCAGACTAGACACAATTTCAATACTCAGTGACCTCATGTAACCAATGGCTGCCATATTGGCTCCTTTCTCCATCTTTCAACTTTTGGTGAGACATATGCTGTAGGCTGCATGATAAGTCCCCTTGTTATGTGGTTTCTTGTTGAGTTCCATCAGAAAGGGACACCAAAGAGATGAACTTAGAATATACAAGAGTAGAGTGAGGTGTTTTATTCCTCCCTATAAGACTCTATTAGACTGTGAGTTGGTTTCTACATCTTTTGGTGGGAATAATTTCACTTAGGTCACCTTCTCTACAAGTTTTTCATAATGGCTCTTTTTTATTTCACCTCCTACCTCTCCAAGTTTACAGAAGGAAAGGTGCTTCACAAAATTTATTAGTTACCCTCAACCTTGCCCTTACCTTTATAAATACCTTATTAAACAACTTTTATTCTGATTGATCTTTTTCATCCTTGAATCTTGAATAATGGATTTTAAATTATAAGAGAGTAAAATATACCTCATCTCATATCACAGGAAGTGTATATGCACATGCCAGATTAATTATATATTAAAATATAACATAAAATGCTAAAACTTTTAAAGCACATATTTGTATAAATTTGTGAAGAGAAATGGAAAATGAAAAAATATGAAATAAACAAAAACTTTTAAAATTAGATGTTATTGTAGTTAATTTATCAAAAAGAGATGAAAGAGACATGAATTGTATTACAGGTCATTTTTGTTTATTTTTGATATTTAGCTTGACTTGGTTTCTCCTTTGGTTGGCTTTTCCTTTATTGTAGTTCTTCCCCTTGCAGATTTTCATTGTTGTTTTCTATTTCCTCCTCGTGGAATATTTTGCCAAGAATGTTCTGTAGTGCAGGCTTTCTTGCTGTAAATTCTTTTATCTTTTGTTTATCATGGAAGGTTTTTATTTCATCATCAGATTTGAAGCTTAATTTTGCTGAATATAAGATTCTTGGTTGGCATCCATTATCTTTTAAAGCTTGGTATATGTTGTTCCAGGATCTCCTAGCTTTGAGAGTCTGGTTTGAAAAATCTACTGAGATCCGAATAGGTCTTCCCTTAGAAGACCTTAGAAGACCTATTCTAATTTTTCTCTCTTGGGGCCTTTAAAATTCTATCCTTATTCTGTATGCTAGGTATCTTTATTATAATGTGTCTTAATGTAGATCTGTTGTAATTTTGTACATTTGGTGTCCTATAGGTTTCTTGTATTTGATTTTCCAGTTCATTCTTCATGCTTGGGAAATTTTCTGCTATTATTTCATTGAAGAGATTGTGCATTCCTTTGGTTTGAATCTCTGAACCTTCATCTATCCCAATAAATCTTAAATTTGGTCTTTTAATGGTATGCCATAATTTTTGGATATTCTGTTTATAGTTTCTTACTATCTTCACTATGAGGCCAACTTTCTATTTTTTTTTTGTTTCTTTTTCTTCTTTTTTTTTATTGGTTGTTCAAAACATTACAAAGCTCTTGACATATCATATTTCATACATTTGATTCAAGTGGGTTTTGAACTCCCAATTTTACCCCAAATACAGATTGCAGAATCACGTCAGTTACACATCCACATTTTTACATAATGCCCTATTAGTAACTGTTGTATTCTGCTACCTTTCCTATCCTCTACTATCTCCCCTCCCCTCCCCTCCCATCTTCTCTCTCTACCCCATCTACTGTAATTCACTTCTCTCCTTGTTTATTTTCCCATTCCCCTCACAAACTCTTATATGTAATTTTGTATAACCATGCGGGTCTCCCTCCATTACCATGCAATTTCCTTTTTCTCTCCCTTTCCCGCCCACCTCATGTATCTGTTTAATGTTAATCTTTTCTTCCTGCTCTTCCTCCCTGCTTTGTTCTTAGTTGCTCTCATTATATCAAAGAAGACATTTGGTATTTGTTTTTTAGGGATTGGCTAGCTTCACTAAGCATAATCTGCTCTAGTGCCATCCATTTCCCTGCAAATTCCATGATTTTGTCATTTTTTAGTGCTGTATAATACTCCATTGTGTATAAATGCCACATTTTTTTTATCCATTCATCTATTGAAGGGCATCTGGGTTGGTTCCACAGTCTAGCAATTGTGAATTGTGCTGCTATGAACATTGATGTAGCAGTATCCCTGTAGTACACTCTTTTAAGGTCTTCAGGGAATAGTCCGAGAAGGGCAATAGCTGGGTCAAATGGTGGTTCCATTCCCAGCTTTCCCAGGAATCTCCATACTGCTTTCCAAATTGGCCGCACCAGTTTGCAGTCCCACCAGCAATGTACAAGAGTAGCCTTTTCCCCACATCCTCTCCAGCACTTGTTGTTGTTTGACTTCATAATGGCTGCCAATCTTACTGGAGTGAGATGGTATCTTAGGGTGGTTTTGATTTGCATTTCTCTGACTGCTAGTGATGGTGAGCATTTTTTCATGTACTTGTTGATTGATTGTATGTCCTCCTCTGAGAAGTGTCTGTTCAGGTCCTTGGCCCATTTGTTGATTGGGTTATTTGTTTTCTTATTGTTTAATTTTTTGAGTTCTTTGTATACTCTGGATATTAGGGCTCTATCTGAAGTGTGAGGAATAAAAATTTGTTCCCATGATGTAGGCTCCTTGTTTACCTCTCTTATTGTTTCTCTTGCTAAGAAAAATCTTTTCAGTTTAAGTAAGTCCCATTTGTTGATTCTTGTTATTAACTCTTGTGCTATGGGTGTCCTATTAAGGAATTTGGAGCCCAACCCCACAATATGTAGATCAGAGCCAACTTTTTTTTCTATCAGATGCAGAGTCTCTGATTTGATATCTAGGTCCTTGATCCACTTTGAGTTAACTTTTGTGCATGGCGAGAGGAGGGGATTCAGTTTCATTTTGTTGCATATGGATTTCCAGTTTTCCCAACACCATTTGTTGAAGATGCTATCCTTCCTCCATTGCATGCTTTTAGCTCCTTTATCAAATATAAGATAGTTGTAGCTTTGTGGATTAGTCTCTGTGTCCTCTATTCTGTACCATTGGTCCACCTGCCTGTTTTGGTAAAAGTACCATGCTGTTTTTGTTACTATTGCTCTGTAATATAGTTTTAAATCCGGTATCGCTATACCACCTGATTCACACTTCCTGCTTAGAATTGCTTTTGCTATTCTGGGTCTTTTATTTTTCCATATGAATTTCATGATTGCTTTATCTATTTCTACAAGAAATGCCGTTGGGATTTTGATTGGCATTGCATTAAACCTATAGAGAACTTTTGGTAATATCGCCATTTTGATGATGTTAGTTCTGCCTATCCATGAACAGGGTATATTTTTCCATCTTCTAAGATCTTCTTCTACTTCTCTTTTTAGGGTTTTGTAGTTTTCATTGTATAAATCCTTCACCTCTTTTGTTAGGTTGATTCCCAAGTATTTTATTTTTTTTTTTTGAGGATATTGTGAATGGAGTGTTTTTCCTCATTTTCGTTTCAGAAGTTTTGTCGCTGATATACAGAAATGCCTTTGATTTATGCGTGTTGATTTTATATCCTGCCACTTTGCTGAATTCATTTATTAGTTCTAGTAGTTTCTTTGTAGACCCTTTTGGGTCTTCTAGGTATAGAATCATGTCTTCCGCAAATAGTGATAATTTAAGTTCTTCTTTTTCTATTTTTATGCCTTTAATTTCTTTCGTCTATCTAATTTCTCTGGCCAGTGTTTCGAGAACTATATTGAATAGAAGTGGTGATAGAGGGCATCCCTGTCTTGTTCCAGATTTTAGGGGGAATGCCTTCAATTTTTCTCCATTGAGAATGATGCTAGCCTGAGGCTTAGCATAGATAGCTTTTACAACGTCGAGGTAAGTTCCTGTTATCCCTAGTTTTTCTAATGTTTTGAACATAAAGGGATGCTGTACTTTGTTGAATGCTTTTTCTGCATCTATTGAGATGATCATATGGTTCTTATCTTTAAGTCTATTGATGTGGTGAATAACATTTATTGATTTCCGTATATTGAACCATCCTTGCATCCCAGGGATGAATCCTACTTGATCATGGTGCACAAGTTTTTTGATGTGCCTTTGTATCCGATTCGCCAGAATTTTATTGAGGATTTTTGCATCTAGGTTCATCAGAGATATTGGTCTGTAGTTTTCTTTCTTTGAGGTGTCTTTGACTGGTTTCGGAATCAGAGTGATGTTGGCCTCATAGAATGAATTTGGCAGAGCTCTCTCTTTTTCTATTTCCTGAAATAGCTTGAAAAGTATTGGTATTAATTCTTCCTTAAAGGTTTTGTAAAACTCCGCTGTATACCCATCCGGTCCTGGGCTTTTCTTGGTTGGAAATCTTTTGATTGCTTCTTCTATTTCATCTATTGATATTGGTCTGTTTAAGTTGTGAGTATCCTCCTGACTCAGTCTGGGCAAATCATATGACTTAAGGAATTTATCGATGTCTTCACTATCTTCTATTTTATTGGAATATAGGTTTTCAAAATAATTTCTAATTGTCTTCTGTATTTCTGTAGCGTCTGTTGTGATATTGCCTTTTTCATCCCGTATGTTAGTAATTTGAGTTCTCTCTCTTCTTCTCTTCGTTAGCATGGCTAAGGGTCTGTTATCTTATTTATTTTTTCAAAGAACCAACTTTTAGTTTTGTTAATTTTTTGAATAGTTTCTTTTGTTTCAATTTCATTGATTTCCTCTCTGATTTTAATTATTTCTTGCCTTCTGCTACATTTGCTGTTGTTTTGCTCTTCCTTTTCTAGGGCTTTGAGATGAAGTGTGAGCTCATTTATTTGTTGGTTTTTCCTTTTTTTGAGGAATGACCTCCAGGCGATGAATTTCCCTCTTAAAACTGCTTTCATTGTGTCCCATAGATTCCGATATGTTGTGTCTGTATTTTCATTTATCTCTAAGAATTTTTTGATTTCCTCCTTTATGTCTTCTGTAACCCATTGATCATTCAGTAACATATTGTTCATTTTCCATGTGATGTAGGATTTTTCCTTCCTTCTTTTATCATTGATTTCCAGTTTCATTCCATTATGATCAGATAAAATGCATGGGATTATCTCCACCCCTGTATATTTACTGAGGGTTGCCCTATGGCATAATATATGGTCTATTTTTGAGAAGGATCCATGTGCTGCTGAGAAAAAAGTATATCCACTTGATGATGGTTGATATATTCTATATATGTCAGTTAAGTCTAGGTTGTTGATTGTGATATTGAGTTCTATAGTTTCTTTATTCAACTTTTGTTTGGAGGATCTGTCAAATGGTGAGAGAGGTGTGTTGAAGTCACCCATAATTATTGTGTTGTGGTCTATTTGATTCTTGAACTTGAGGATAATTTGTTTTATGAACATCGCAGCACCATTATTTGGTGCATAAATATCGATAATTGTTATGTCTTGTTGGTGAATGGTTCCTTTTAACAGTATATAATGTCCTTCCTTATCCCTTTTGATTAACTTAGTCTTGAAGTCGATTTTATTCGATATGAGGATGGCCACCCCTGCTTGCTTACGAGGACCGTGTGCGTGGCATATTTTTTCCCAACCTTTCACCTTCAGCCTGTGTATGTCTTTTGCAATCAGATGTGTCTCCTGGAGGCAGCATATTGTTGGATTTGTTTTTTTAATCCATGTTACCAGCCTATGTCACTTTATTGGAGAGTTTAAGCCATTAACGTTTAGAGTTACTATTGATATATGGTTTGTACTTCCAGCCATGTTTGATTATTTATCTTCTTTTTTTTTATTTAATTTAGTTTGTTTCTCCATGGTTAGCTTTCCCCCCACCCTCTGTTTTTATAGAGGCACTTCCCACTGATGGTTTTGGTTATTGTTTTTCATTTCTTCCTCGTGTATTGTTTTGCTCAAGATGCTTTGCAATGCTGGTTTTCTGGCTGCAAATTCTTTTAGCTTTTGTTTATCATGAAAGATTTTTATTTCGTTGTCGTACCTGAAGCTTAATTTTGCTGGATACAGAATTCTTGGTTGGCATCCATTGTCTTTCAGTGTTTGAAATACGTTGTTCCAGGATCTTCTCGCTTTCAGCGTCTGTGATGAAAAATCCGTTGTTAACCTTATTGGTTTACCCCTGAATGTAATCTGCCTCCTTTCTCTTGTAGCTTTTAAAATTTTCTCTTTGTTCTGTATATTGGATATCTTCATAACAATGTGTCTTGGCGTTGGTCTACTGTGATTTTGTGTGCTCGGTGTCCTGTATGCATCTACAATTTGTATATCCGTTTCCTTTTTTATTTCTGGAAAGTTTTCTGTAATTATTTCATTCAGCAGGCTACTCATTCCCTTGGTTTGAATCTCTGTACCTTCTTGTATCCCGATGACTCGTAGGTTTGGTTTTTTTATGTTATCCCATATCTCTTGGATGTTTCTCTCGTGATTTTTAACCAGCCTTTCTGAGTTGGCTAAGCTCTTTTCAAGATGATATATTTTGTCTTCATTATCTGACGTTCTGGCTTCTACTTGCTCCACTCTGTTAGTGATACTCTCAACTGAGTTTTTAATTTGGTTTATAGTTTCCTTCATTTCTAGAATTATTGTTTGATTTTTTTTTATAATCTCTATCTCCTGATAAAGATGCTTAACTTCTTCTTTTATCTGTTTATGTAATTCATTTTCAAAGTGTTCTTTCACTGTTTGGATTTGCTGTCTCGTATCCTCTTTAAGGTTCCATTCCATCTGTCTAAGGTATTCCTTGAGTTCTTTATATGACCATTTTTCTGCTGACTCTAGGTCCTCCTGAATATTTAGGCTGTCCTTCATTGTTTGTACCCCTTTTCTTCCTTGCTTTTTTATGCTGCTCATGTTACTTCTTGTTCTGTTTGACTGCTGAGTTACTGTTTACTCTTATAAATTTATTTGATGCTTGGGAGGAAAGATATTAGAAGGGAAGGGAAGAAGTCACTAAAGAGAATGAGAGTAGGCAGGTAGAATTCAAGGAAGGGGGAATAAGAAAATTGAAAAGAAATGAAAAGACAAAAGAAACAAAAACAAAACACACACAAAAAAGTTAGAAAATAAAGAAAGAAAGAAAAGAAAAAAAATTTTTTTACAAAAATAATAATGATAATAAAAATAATGAAAATTAAAATTAAAAAAATAATAATAAAATAAAAAAATTTAAAAACTTTAAAAAAAAGTTAAAGAACAACAACAAAAAAAATTGAAAGTGAAAGAAAAAAAAAGAAAAAGAAAAAAAATGATAATAATAATAACAATAAATGCAGTCAGAGTTCGATTAATTTCTATTCCAGTAGGTGGAGCTGTGCCCACTGGGTCAAGCTTCTCCTCTCACTAGGTGGGAACCAATCACTGTGTAGCAGCTCTTCCTCACAGACTGGGCGGGTCTCCAATCCTGAGTGCCTAGGGCCTTCTCTTGTGTTTCCTCAAGCCAGGCCGCGCTCACCTGTGACGCTCACCACAATACTGGCTACACGCCATGTCTGCTGCTCCTGGGAGCCCTGTCGCGCCGGTTTCAATGCAGTTATCTCCTCCTCCTGTGACGTCAGTTCTCTGCCAAGGTGGTATCCCATGCAAATGGTGACCGTTCGTTCCCTTTGCCGGGTGACCAATGCAATGGGTGGGTCCTGACTGTCTCTCCCAATCCCCGTTTCAGTCCTGTGGCCACTGCCTATGAAGGCTCGGTTGGTTTTTACCTCTGAAAGTTCATAAGGGCCAACCAGTTATTTCAGCGGGATCGTTAGTGCTGAGTCACGAGAAGCAGGCGAACCGGAGCTTGAATGCAGCCGATCAGGGCTCGGTGTGTGTGTTCTGAGGGGTCCAGACTGTACGCCCCAGATCCACGTCAGCTCAGAATTGCCTAGTGATCCTGAGCAAACAGCATTTATACAATTTACAGCTCCCTATGCCCGCGCAGTTGAAGAGGTCAGAGACTTGATCTCTCCCCACCCGCTGCCATGTTAGATCTCCTCAATGATATTCATGTTGCCCTTACAGCTTCCTGGCATAAGCAAGTTCTTGGGATTATACAAACTGCTGCTTCTGTTTCCAGTCCAGATTTCTAGAAATTAAACCCTGCCGCCATCGCCTCTTCCCCGGGGCCACGCTCAGGGGCGCCGCGCTCGTCCGCGACCGTAGCTGCGCCGCTGCCCGGTGCCCAGCCCCAGGGGCCCAAGCAGCTGCCGCCGCGGCTCTCAGGCCCCCTCCTCTGGAGCATGGGTACCCTCGCAGGGGGATGCAGAACGACCCCAGAGCAGGCTCTGCCCGAGGGTGCAGCGGCGAACAGGCGACCCAGGCGCTCAAGGCTGCGGTCCAGCCTTCAGAGGACAGGGCTCGGCACGCAGCCCAGCTCAAACCTCTAGGTGCGGCTGCCGGACACTGTAGACATAGCCATCAAGACAGCAAGCAGAGAGCATATGGTGGCTCCCGCGGAGTGGATTTTCAGCACAGAAACCGCAGCCCAGCCAACAATCCCAATCCACAAACTCTCCCTGTATAAAAAATATTAAAAAAAAAAAAAAAGGCGGGGCGCACTGAGGTTTCTTTGCCTCGGGTACTTACAATCCACTGCTGATTACACATTCACCTTCTCTGCCCGGAGCGAAGCGAAAGAGGAAGCAGATGGGAGCAAAGCGCCCATGGCTCTGGGCGGCAAAGCGTCCGGGAGCCAAGCGTCTCTTTTTCGATCTCTTTGTTCTTCCTGCTGCTTGGCAAAGATTAACGGTGAAAGGAGCTCTTACACGCTGCACGAAAACTCGATTAAAGCCGCTGCTCTGAGCACCACGCTCAGCACTTCAGCAACCCCCGTGCGCAGCGACCATCTTCCCAACTTTATTTTCAAGATTGTATATTTTGTCTCCATTGTCTGAGGTCCTGACTTCCAAGTGATCTAGTCTGTTGGTGATGCTATATCTATTGAGTTTTTTAATTGGCTTATTGTTTCTTTCATTTTGAGGATTTCTATAAGTTTTTTTTCCAGTATCTCTATCGCTTTCTTTAAGTAATCTCTTGAAACTTGTATTTGCTCTCTTAACTCTTTGATAGAGTAATCAATTTTTGCCTGTATCTGCTCACTTAGGTTGTTCTTTAATTCCCAAATCATTTTAGTTATGTATATTCTGAACTCCTTCTCTGACATTTTGCTACTTTGCTATCTATGGATTCTATTGTTGTAGTATCTTGGTTTGTTTGGGACACTTTCCTCCCTTGTCTTTTCATGATGTCTATGAGTCTTCCTCTCTTGCAGTGTAGATCTGAGGTATGACAACTTCTGCCCTATTGTCTTATAGTGTCCCTATAGGTTACCGATACCTCACTTTTAAGGGAAAGATCAATATTACAACACTTAATGTACCCAACATGCAGCCATATATCAGTTATCTTCTATTTTTACATTTACAGTTTTGTCACTATAATCAGAAATGATGAGTTCAGTTATCTTCTACCTTATAGCCAATAAGTTTGCGTAATGATTTACAGTTTCTAATGGCAGAAGGCAGGCCTGGGGAATTGGTTGAGATGTTCATGAGGTAGGATGTTAGAATAGGGAGGTTTAGATTATATGACACGTGAGAGGGTAATCATAAGAAGTTGGCTGTTAGTAGGAGAAATAAGAGATAGGCAATCCCATGCAAGACTCCCTCTTACCTCAGCAACAGGATAACTGTTAGCACCCCTAGTAGAGAAACCTTTGGTACAGCCAGGCCCACAGGGACCTTGATGTTATCTTACCGGCTCCTTATTGTCCCTTGATCACAAGTGGTGATATCCCGGTTTTGTGGTGGTGGCAGCCTCAAGCCTATATGTACCCTGGTGTTGGGCTATGGAGTCATGCTTTGGTGAATAAGGAACCCCAGCGCAGGGTGGCTCACCATGTATCTCTGGGCCTGGGACAGGCCTCTCCTCTGGATCTCCGGGTGCTGTGTGCGGCAGGCGGGACTCTCCTCCGGATCTCTGGGCCTCTACTTCTTAACCATTTGTTATTGGATTGTTTATTTTCTTCTTGGGTTTTGAGAAATCTTTTTTTCTTTTTTTTTTTTTTTTGTACTAGGGATTGAACCCAGGGCGCTTAACTACTGGGCCACATCTTCAATCCTTTTTATTTTTTATATTTTTAATTGTGGATGGACACAATACCTCTATTTATTATTTATTTATTTACTTTTATTGGGTGCTGAAGATCGAGCCCAATGCCTTATATGTGTGAGGCAAGTGTTCTACCACTGAGCTACAGTCCCAGCCCTCTATTTTTTATTTTGAGACAAGGTCTCGGTAAGTTGCTGAGGCTAGTTCGAACTTGTGATCCTCCTGCCTCACCCTCCAGAGCTGCTGGGATTACAGGCATCTGCCACCACACCTGGCAAGAATTCTTTTTTTAATTGAGAAATAACTCACATACCCCCAAATTTGCCCTTTTAGTATGCAATTCAGTGTTTTTTAGCATATTTACAAAGCTAAACAACTATTCCCATTGTTGAATTTTAGAACATTTTCAACATCTCAACAAGAAACCCCTTTTGCTTTGGTGGTCACTTCCAGTTCTCCCTTCCCTAGCTCCTGGCAACCACTATTCTAACTTCTGTCTGTACAGATTTGCCTATTCTGATATATATATGTATATATATATATATATATATATATATATATATATGAAATCAAAAGGTATATAGCCTATTGTGTCTGAATTTATTCACTTCTGCAGTGTTTTCATGGTTCAGAGGTGTTTAGTATATATCAGTACTTCATTTTTTTGTACAGCAGAATGACATTCCACTGTGTGGTATACTGAATTCTTATAACTTTATGTTGCCTTAGCATCCATTTAGAATACTTCCTTATATGAGCAAGCAGGGCTCAATCACTCCTGATATAGTCTCTATACTCAATTCAGTGACCAGAAATAAGAACTTAGGGATGGGAACATTGCTCAGGGATAGAACACTTGCCTAGCATGAACAAGGTCCTGGGTTCAATCTCTAGTATCTAGGGGAAAAAAGAAAGAAAAGAAAAGAAAGAACTTACAGGCATCTCTTCTCCTGCCTAGCAGATTGAGCTCCCTACTTTCCCATTGCTTCCTTTAACTGGGCCATTTGGGCATTTTCCCTTAAACATCAAATGGACCATACCTTATTCCCTTGTATATACTGCTAGTTACCTTTCTGTCTCTGTCTCTCTGTTTCTATCTTTCTTCCTCTGTCTCTCTGCCTGATGAGAGACCATAAACAGAACTGCCCTCCCAACTCATAACACCCTCCCTGTCCAGGATCTGTAAGTAAACATCTATGAACTTGTTTTCTATCGTGCTGATGTACTGAATTTGTGCCATCCATCTGAAGAACTAGGAGCTGCCCCAGACTGAGTTGTCCCTGGGATGCCAGGGAGAATGTAGGATGAGCTCCCAGCAGTGGACTGATGGTTGGGCAGACACAAACTGGACATGGGTCAGACAAGAGTCACAAGGCATCACCCAGTATGAACAGTTTCCCATATGGGACCTCCTGGTCACAGGTTGGACATTTAAGCATTAGAGCAACTTCCAAGAAAAAGAAGTGTCCCTTGCACGGCATGCTGTAAACACCCACATATAACTCCTCTTCATTTTCCATTAGGGTAACATTGCTAGCCATTCTAGTTCTGGAACCCCAATTTAGCTGGTGGCTCTGAAAACATATGGATATACCACATTTTGTTTATCCATTCACAACATAAAAGCCGTTTGGATTGTTTCCACTTTTGGTGGGGAGAGGGTACTGGGGATTGAACTCAGGGGCAGTCAACCACTGAGCCACACCCTCAATCCTATTTTGTATTTTCTTTAGAGACAGGGTCTCACTGAGTTGCTTAGGGCCTCTCTAAGTTGCTGAGGCTGGCTTTGAACTCATGATCCTCCTGCCTCAGCCACCCCAGCCACTGGGATTACAGGCATGCGCCACCACGCCCGGCTCTACTTTTTAACTACTATGAAGAATTATGCTATCAAAATTCATGCACAAATTGTTGTGTGGACATGTTTTCATCTCTCTTGGGTATATACTTAGGAGGAGAATTACTGAGTCACATAGTAAGTCTGTGTTTAACTTTTTGAGGAACTGACAAACTTTTATCCAAATGGCTACACCATTTTTTCATTCTCACCAGCAATGTATGAAGGTTCCAATTTTCCCCATCCTTGCCAGCACTCATTATTGTCTGTCTTTTTAATTATAGTGACCTTAGTAGGTATAAAGTTATGTTTCATGGTTTTGATTTTCATTTCCATAATGACTAATGATTTGGGGCATCTTTTCAGGTCCTTCTTTGCCATTTGTATATCTTACTTGAAAAAATATCTACTGAAATCCTTTCTTATTTTCTTCATTGAGTTGTTTGTTTTTATTGCTGGGTTTCAGATTTCTTTGTGTATTCTGAATATATGTCACTATCAGATGTGTGATTTGCATATATTTTTCATATTATGTGGATTATCATTTCACTTTCTTGAAGGTTTTCTTTGAAGCATAGATACAGAATAATTTATCTTTTTTTCTCAAGATATATTTAGGAAACTATTACATAATCCAAGATCATGAAAAATACACATTTTTTCTACCAGTTTTATAGTATCAGCTCTCATAATTTAGATTTTTGAAATATTGAGTTTCATATGTTGAACTAACCTTGCAGACTGGGGAATCATATTTGGTCATCTTTGTGTGTTGCTGGATTTGGTTTGCAGGTATTTTTTGATGAAGATTCATAAATTCATACTTATAAGAAATGTGGGTCTGTAATTTTCTTTTCTTATGATGTCTTTGTACGGATTTTGGATCAGAAAAATTCTGGGCTCATGGAATGTGTTAGGAAGTGTTTCCACCTCTTCTATTTTTTTTTTCAGAGTTTGTGAAATATTAGTATTAATTCTTCTTTAAATGTTTGGTAGACATTGATCTGTGAAGTCACTCAGGCCTGGGATTTTCTTGGTGGAGTATTTTCTGATTACTAATTCAATTGTTTTGCTTGTTACAGATCTATTCAGATTTTCTATTTCCTCTTGAGGTGGTTTCGATAGTTTATATTTTTCTAAGAATTTGCTCATTCCATCTAGGTTATCTAGCTTGGTGGCATACAACTGCTCATAGAATTCCTTTATAATTCTTTTCATTTCTACAAGGTCTATAGTGATGTCCTCTTTTGTTCCTGATTTTAGTAATTTGGATCTTCTCTCTTCTTTCTTGGTCAGTCTAGTTGAGGTTTCTCAATTTGTTGATCTTTCCAAAGGATCTACTTTTGGTTCTATTGTTTATTTCCCTATGTTTTTCCATTCTCTACTTCATTTCCTTCAAAAGTGCCAATTTTTCTACATGTGTTTTAGATCACTGTTGTTAGATTCATACATATTTATAATTGTTATATCTTCTTGATGGATTTTTTATTATAGTAAAATGACTTGTTTGTTGCTAGTAAAAATGTTTCCTAAAGTCTATTTTGTTTGATAGCAGTATAGCCACTCTAGCCCTTTAGGTTAGTGTTTGTATGGTATATATTTTTCCCATCCTTTGATTTTCAGTGTATGTGTGACTTTAAAACTAATGCATGTCTCTGTAGAGTTGGGTCACCTTTACTTCCATTCTGCCAGTCTCTGTTCTTTGATTGGTGTGTTTCTAGGGTACTGCGAGAAAAGGTCAGATGATGGCAGATCTCTTGAGATGGGACTTTTGGGGTGCTTCAATCCTTTTCTGCCCCCAATGGTTGCTAGGTTGCTGGTTTTCACAGCCACTTTTGGTGTGTAACTGTTGAATTGAAGGCTTCCATAGAACTGGGGAAAGGAAGATGTTATAAGGAAAGTCAAAGCACTTCATAAGACTATATTCTTATTGATATTTAGCTGGTTTTTTTCTTAAATAACATTCCTTAGATAGTCACAAGCCTTTGGTTACTTTCCAGAGTTCTGATAAAGTGATTTTAACAATTTTTGTCAGTGTTTTCATTGTTCTTATGTAGGAACAGATTTGTGGAGGTCCTTATTCCACCATTCCTGCTGATATCACTTTTTCAAATCTCCTTTTATGTCTAACTGTCTATGAAGAGAAATCTGTCACATGTTTATTTTTTATGAAGTTAAAAAGTGGTTATATATGGTTTTCTGTACTAGAAAAATAAAAAAATAAAAAGTTCTTAGCAGGCAGGCACATTTAGGAGATACACAAAAAATAGGAGGAAAAGAAGAAATTTGAGCTGGGGGTGGTGGCACATGCTTGTAATCCCAGCAATGTGGGAGGCTGAGGCAGGAGGACTGCCAGTTCAAGGCCAGGCTCAGCAAATTAGCAAGGCACTAAGCTACTCAGAGAGACCCTGTCTCAAAATAAAAAATAAAAATGGATGGAGATGTAGCTCAGTGGTTAATCACCCAGTGTAATGTCAGGCAATGGCGGCAACCAAGAGGAGGTAGATTTTGAAAGGCTGCTGAATGAGGCTTTATTGAGACTCACTCCCAGGTGGAACTCGATCAGACCGACAAAGTGGACATGAGAAGGGTCTGAGGAGAAATTCGCATGGGAGCTTGACAGGACTGGAGTTTTATGGGGCTTACAGCAGGAAGGGAGGGTTTGGGGCAGGAAAAGGGGTTTTTAGAGTCCCTTGTCCCACTGGAGTTGGTCAGGGGAACTGGCTGAGATCCAGGATTGGCCAGGAGACCCTGCTGATTGACAGGCAGTTCCTTTGTGCCTGATTGATGTTTTTTTCCGCACAGGCGGGCTGCTTGGTGCTTTGTTCCTAAGTCACCTTCACCAACCTGACACCCAGTACCCCCCAAAAAAATGTGATATAATTCAGAAAGACAAGGTACAATTTGCAACAGTAGAGCACAGCAACCCAGGTTTTAATTCCATACTTTATAGACTTCAACAAGTTAATGTTATCAAACTCCCAACTCCCTAAACATTTTCCTCCTAGCACCTGAAGGTAAATCTTCCTAAGATATTATTTTAGCTTTCTCTTACTGCCATAACAAATTACCACAACCCTAGTGGCTTAAAGCAACCCCATTTATTCAACTGTAGTTCAAGATGTCAGAAGTCTAAGCATCCCAAGAAGTTTTTCTCTTCTGGGCCTCACTACATGGACATTTTTAAGTGTCAATCAGATTGTGTTTCTCTCTGGAAATTCTGGAGAAGATTCCTCCTCCAAGACCATTGAAATTGTTGGCAGAATCCAGTTCCTTACAGTTGCAGGGCTGGCGTCACTGCTTCGTCACTGGCTTTCATCTGGGGACTAATTTCTCTTTCTATAGACCATCCATTTTTCTTAGCTGTTGGTCCCTTTTCTTTTGTCTTCAAAGCCAGCATCAAGGAATCAAATTGTATTCATGCTTTGAATCTAAATTCCTTTTTTTTTCACAAACCATAAAAATTCTGTTTTTAAAGAGGTGATTATATTAGGCTCACTGGGATAATCTCCCTATTTTAAGGTCAACTGTTATGTAACATACTTTAGGGGAATAATATCATATTCACAGGATCTGGGATTAAGGTATCGACTCTTCAGAGAGCCATTTTTAGAATTCCACTACTACAGGTATCTAAGTGAAAGCCAGTTTGTAAAATGATTGGCCTAACTGCAAATTTGAAAAGAAGATACATTCCTACATGGAGAAATTTTGGGTCAAAATTTTTACTTTGGAAATTTGCAAACATATAAAAAATGGGAAGGATGGTATAATGTGTACATATATATTTACCAACTGGATTCAAGAGTTGTTAAAATTTTGCCTTATTTACTTTATCTATTCATCTACATATACATTGAACCATCTGAAAATGACAAATATAGTGATTTCACATCCCTGAATAGTTCAATATGCATTTCCCAAGAATATGAACCCTTCCTTATATAATCACAATGCCATCGTGGTACCTAAGAAACTTAAATTATAATGTCCTTATGGCATCTACTATATTGTTCATGGTCAAAATTGTCTGTCCACAAATGTTTTTTAAAACTGCTTTTTTTGAAAAATGATCTAGTGTCAATGAAAGGCATTTGTCATAATATTTATTTGTGTTCTTTAATCTAAAACTCTCCCACATCTTTCAGTTTGTTTTGTTTATTTGCCTTTCATATACTTTGAAAAAACAAGATCAATTTGTAGTCATATAGAATGTTCTATATCATACTGGATTTGACTGTTTCCTGGTGGTATCATTTAACTTGTTCTCCTAGCTACTATATTCCATACAGAGTTGACCCCTATATCCTTGGGTTCTGCATTCTCAAATTCAACCAACCATATATCAAAAATATTTATGTCATGCATAGGGGTGCATGCCTGTAATCCCAGCAACTCAGGAGGCTGAGGCAGGAGGGTTTCAAGTTTGAGTCCAACTGCAGCAATTTAGTAAGATCCTGTCTAAAAATGAAAAAATAAATTAAAAAGTAATGGGGGGATGTAGCTCAGTGACAAAGTGCCCCTGGATTCAATTCCCAGTACAAAAAAAAAATTGTATGCATAAGTACTGAACATGTCTATTTTTTCTTGTCATAATTCCCCAAACAATATAGCATAACAACTATTTATGTAACATTTGCATTGTATTAGGTAATACAAGTAATTTGGAGATGACTTAAAGTATACCAGAGAATGTGGGTAGGTTTGATGCAAGTACTAGTTAATTTAATATCAGGAGCATCCAAGCCTCCAAGGATTTTGGAGTCCACAGGATGCCCTGCAATCCATCCTGCATGTAAACTGAGGAATTACAGTAAAAGATTGAAAGGCAATAATATTTTATGGGATCTGGGCACAATGACTTATGTCTATAATCTCAGCAACTTGGGAGACTGAGGCAAGAGGATCACAAGTTTGAGGCTAGCCTTAGCAACTTAGCAAGACACTGTCTCAGAATTTAAAAAAATCTTTTAACAAGGGGCTGGGATTATGGCTCAGAGGAAGAGCGCTTCTCTCGCATGCATGAGGCACTGGGTTCAATCCTCAGCACCACATAAAAAATAAAGATATTGTGTCCACCTATAACTAAAAAAATATAAATATTAAAAAAATCTTTTAACAAAGCTGGGAATGTAGCTCAATGGTAAAGTGCCCCTGGGTTAAATCCCCAATACCAAATAATAATAATAATAATTCATAGGTTATATTGTTTACATCATATTATATCATACCTGGTGTACATAATATCAGACTATCCCACTCTTAGGGCTATTGAGTTTGATCCTTCAGTTACAGTGATAACTACCTTTTTTCTCTACTACAAAGGTATGATTTTCCCTTTATAATGAACAAATTATCTATGGGAAGATAATTTGCACTTAGCCTATTTCCCCACAGCCTGCCACGTAATGGTTTTACCACCCGTTGATAATCCCTGCCTGAATCAATTGTGTCACTAGGGTTTGTACAATAATAGAACAGTTTTCTAGTTCTAGCATCCATCTACATTTATTAGTTGTGATTCTTCTGTGAAAAAGAGTTTTCTCTCAGAGCAGAAGAAATAATTATTTTTTTCTCTTTTTAAATATTTTTTAGTTGTAGATGGACACAATACCTTTATTTTATTTGTTTACTTATTTTTTATGTGGTGCTGAGGATGGAATCCAGTGACTCACACATTCTAGGAAAGAGCTCTACCACTGAGCCCCAACCCCAGCCCTTATTTTTTTCTCCTAATTACAAAATTTCAGAGAAAAACTTGATGAACAAGTCATCTTCAATGGTGGCAAATAGGGTTTTTTTTTTCTTTTTTAGCATGATTATAAGCTCATGAATTTTTACTTATTAAAGTTTTATAATCAATTACATGGATCAGCATCAGTGTTATCATTATTGGAAACTCAAATTTCTCCATTTGGTTAGTGGAGCCCCTTCATTGTGATGCTAACATCCTTTTGAAATGACTCCATTAATCTTGGAGTGGTTTTTGTTTGTCTATGTTGCTTTCTGACAATCCAGGCCCATCTTGAATTTTTCCTGCCCTAGATCTGGAAATAGTTCTCTCTCCCAGAAGCCCTGATTCCTTTTGTTGAAGAATGGTATTTAGAACCCAAGATGTAAAGGTGCTAAATGTATTCACTGCTGTTGGAAGCAAGGACTTGGATTCTAGAGCTTTTATGGTATAAAACCGGGAGCCAGCAAACTATGGCCCTTAAGCCAAATATATCCCACTGCTTGTTTTTACAAATAAGTTTGATTTTGTTTGTTTGTTTGTTTGTCTTTGGTACCAGGGATTGAACCCAGGGGTGTTTAAACCACTGAGCCCCATCCCAAGCCCAATTTTGTATTTTTTATTTAAAGACAAAGTCTCACTGAATTGCTTAGCACCTCACTTTTGCTAAATCTGAGTTGGAATTGGCAATCCTCCTGCCTCAGCCTCCAAAGCCACTGAGATTACAGGCATGAACCACGGTGCCCAGTTTACAAATTAGGTTTTATTGCAACACAACAATACTCTTTTGTTTCCATCTATCTGTGGTTACTTTCAGGCAATGACAGAAGAGGTAAATAGTTGCAACTGTATGGTTTGGCCTGCAAAGCCTAAGTTATTTACTGTCTGTGCATTTTCAGAAAAAAATTGGCCAGCCCCTGGTGTTACCAACTAGGGTTTCTATTCTGTAACAATAATATTGTATGTTTATGTTTTCAATTCAAATTGGACCTCAAGTGTTTTTCTTAACTTCTTGATTTTTATATTTGTATCTCTATTTTGTTAATTGAAAATCTTAATTTGTAATAATATGGACCTAGTTACACATTTTGCTTTACTCTGTAATGCGTAAAAACTGTTTCAAAATAGCAGCATCAGTATTACTTCTAATAATAAAATAACTGAAAAAAGTAAGTTATTTTGTAATTGTTTATGTCTTCATAATATATTCCACTAAAAACATACAATCAAGTGTCATGATCAAGTCAGTTAAAATAAATACTTTTCTGTAAGTAATGTTACTGATTTGATATAGTTAGTTTCATTTGTTTCACTTTTTTATTTGTTCTAAGTAGTTATACATGCCAGTAGAATACGCTTTGATACATCATATATAGATGGAGTATAATTTCTCATTCTTCTGGTTGTACATGATGAAGAATCCCACCAGTCATATAGTTTATATATGTACATAGAGTCTGATTCATTCTACTATCCTTTCTACTCCCATACCCCTTCCCTTCCCTTCACTCCCCTTTATCTAATTTAAAGTAACTCTATCATTCTAAGGAAAATAAGCCAATCCCAAAAAACCAAAGGCTGAATGTTTTCTCTGATATGCGGATGCTAATTCACAATGGTGGTGGAGGGGACTAGAGAAGAATAGAGTTGTTTCACTTTATTTTAATTTTGAAGTAAGCTTTGTATTCCCTTTTATATCAATACTATTTTGAAATATGCAAAACAATACTAATGCAGGATTTTAACAGGCCTATTAAGAAATGCATAAATCAAGACTACAAAATACCAGTAAGAACATAAAAAAAATGGACAATACAATTAAAAGCTCGAGAAAGCTACTCAGCTCATTTTATAAAGTTAATTTAATCTTGATATCAATAACAAAAAAAGGAGACTACAGGAAAAGAAAAATATAGGCCAGTCACTGTTTACAAGCAGGTACACAAATTCTAAATATATAAAGAAAAGTAGTAAACCAAATCCAGTAGTATTTGCCTAAAGAGACAAGATATTTGATAGATTGAAAGATATAGATGCATCTAGAGGCAGTATGGCCTGCCCAAGATTTCTGACACCAAGTGCAAAGATTTTGACCTTCTGCCTAGTCAATAGAAATAATCCCACAAGACTGATTTCACTTAAGACACTTAGATGCAAGTTTGGAACTCCCCAAAGTCACTCTTACTTCAGAGTAGCTGGCTATAAATTCTGAGGTCTCAGTTTCAGTCATTTGCTGGAATAACTCTTAGAAATTTAAGTGGAAGATAACACTCTACTTAGGATTACAGTCTTAACAATCATAAAAGAATACAAATTAGAGTGAACCAAAGGAAGAATGCAGAGGGTGAAATCTGAGTGTCTCAAACACAAGTTTCTGGCATCCTCAAGGATGCGTTACCCTCACACAATTGAAGTGTGACAATATTCAATGAATATTGCCAACCAGGGAAGCTTGCCTGAGCCTTTGGTGTCCAGAGTTTTTATCGAGACTCCATTAAATATTGGCCAAGTGCTTGACCTTTAGCCTCCAGTCTTTTGGGGAGGTCAGATTAATGCATTAAATCTTTGGGTCAGAAGTGATATGGCATGGTTCAAATCTTTCATTATAAATCACATAGTTAGACTATCCCATAACCAAAGCTCCAGACAAACAAATTCATTCTTAACAGACAGAATATTCCAGAGGCTTAGATATCACCTCCTCCTAACCAAGAATAAAAACTAGACTTCTCTTTGGATAAAGTTAAAGTCTTCATTCCACAGCTCCCAAATTCTTTTTAGTCTTGGTTGCAATTTCTTACCACTTTTGGTTGGTGGGCATAATAATGGCCCCCTATGAATCATCCATCTCTCTATAACCTGGCATACACTTTGCCATGAGATGTTCTCATTGCTTCCACCAGAAGGTAATATCTATTTCTCCACCTCCTTGAACCTCAGTTACTCTTGTGACTTGTATTGACCAATAGAAGGTTCTGGGAGTAACACTGTGCAACCTCTGATACCAAACCTTCAGTTTCCCCCTCCTCCCTGCTAGTATGCCACCCTGACAGTGCCATGCTGAAAAGAAGCTGGTTCGGATCCTGGAGGATGAGAGGCCATATGGAGGAGAACGAAGGCCAGCACCAAGGCCCTTGATGTTTGAGTGAAACCATCTTGGCCCTAATTGAGTTCCCAGCTGATAGCTATCACATGAATGTGCCCTGGAAAAACCAGCAGAAGAACTATTCCACCAACCTACAGAATCATGAGAAATAACAAACCATTGTTCGTTTAAGCTACCAAGTTGGGGCAATTTGTCACACAGCAATAGATAACTGATACACCTTATGTTGAATTAGTGTTTCTGTGGGAAAATGAGAGTGAATCTGTTCCTTCCAACTCTAAAATCTATAAAACTGAAGATTTTTTAAACTTTTTTTTTTGGGGGGGGGATATTGTACCTTTATTTTTTATTTATTTTTATGTGGTGCTGAGGATTGAACCCAGGGCCTCACACGTGCTAGGCTAGCACTCTACCGCTGAGCCACAACCCGAGCCCCTCAAACTTTAAATTATACAAAAGAACCATGTGGAATACCAGTGTGCATAATGTTTAGCCTTCATTTTTAATTATCTCCTTGGGAATACTTCCCTAGTCAAGGTGCATGGATTTTTCTAGAGCTCTTTCTACATACTTTCAAATGGGTTTCCAGATAATTGTATTGAGTTATGTTCTCACCAGCAGTATGTGAAGGATATGAGAGTTTGTTACAACTTAAATAATGCATAAATGATGGAAATTCCCATAATGTGTGAAGTGGTAAGACCCCATTTCTCCAAATCTGACTTTCAGAAGGCATCCTCTGGGGAATCTTCCATCTTGTGCAAACCATGACCTGCTTCAAGCTTCTTAACCTTCTAAGCCTCAATTTGTTCATCTTTAAAATGGGAATAATATTAGTGCCTACCTCATATGAGTTAGGATGCCTAAATGAAATAATACATGAGATCATTTTACAATTCTGTGCGGCACTTGTCACCATATAGACAGGATTGTTTTACTGCTGTACTGAGGATTGAACCCAGGGCCTCTTGCACTATGGGTAAGCCCCCTACCACTGAGATACATTCCCAGCTTTTTTTTTTAAATAAATTTTCTTTTGAAACAGAGTCCTATTAAATTGTCCAGGCTAGCCTTGAACTTGCAATCCTCCTACCTCAGGCTACCGAGTAGCTAGGATTACAGGCATGCACCACTGTGCCCAGCCGAGGGAGGCTTTCAACAGTGAGGACCATTTTTTTCTCTCTCCTGGTCATGAGGAAATGCCAGTGGTGGAGAAAAGGAACAATTTAAAATGCCTCGCTGATTCAGAAAGTCAGAACTGAAAGAATCCATAGACTGCTGCCTTCCATGATCTCCTTGAATTAAGATGGTACATGGGCAGTTGACTCTCAGGGCTCAGGGTGGGGGTGGGGAGTCAGGCTGAGCATTTGGCTTGAATTACTCAGAAAAGGGAAATCTGATAAGGTGGATTGCTGTATGAATTCCTGCTACAGCCTTCACTGACTTTTCTTCCTTCAGCTCGGCAGCAGCATTTCCTTTCAGTCACATGGCTTGAGAGATACCAACTCCTCATTAGCTACACAAACAAGTTGCTTCCAGTTTTCTTCTCGCAGCATCCATGTCAGACCTTCAGTATTGCAGTGAGCAGCTCAGAGGGGCCTCACACAGTTTCCAGAGTTTCATGTACTCCACAGGAGTCTTTTAGCTACAGATGATGAAAAGCCAAATGGAGTTGTTTATGCAACAGAGGATTTGCCGAAAGGACAATTTGGGTAGCTATAGGAATTAAAAGATTTACTAAAAAACAGGAATCACAGAGGTAAAATCAGGACAGCTCTTGGGACCTCATAGGTTGGAGTGAGTTCCTCAGGAGTAGGAACTCTGCATCTGCAGGGTAGGCTCTCCTGCATGTCCTCTGTGCTGTCCACTGCATTTCTCTCTGGGCATCTGTGACATGTTCTCCAACCAGCTTTTTCCCAGAAGCTGGGGCTGACACCTTGGCAGCTGAGTCCCACATCTGCTTAGTTTCACTACCCAACAGGAAAATGGCTTCTTTCCTTTGTTCTAAATAAAATTATAAAGGATGCAACCTGTCTTGGATCACAAACTCATCCTTATTTGAGTCCCATCACTGTTGCCAGGGGTCAGTCCAGCACAGTTAGATGTCACCTCTGGCCCATCACTGTAGTCAAATGGTAGAATCTATAAGAAGATGACAGTTCTCCTTTAACCTTATGGTCAATGGGCACCTTGTAGAAGAAAGTAGTGTCTTGCACCCAAAAGAAAGGAGAGGTGCTGGACAAAATGAACAAATAGATAAACTTACAGTCTCATTAAAGACAAAATCTAACCATAAAGACCACATACTGATCAATATGACTTCCAGTTATTTCAGCAGAATAGTCATAACATAGCAGACACCGACTTAATCAATATATGAGAAAATGTTTCCACATGAGTGATTTTTCTAGGTAACTGAACTTGATCCCTTTAAATGTCAAAGCATGCTTTCTTTAGATTGTTTTCCATGAATTCTCTCTAAAATATGTGAAAAACTAATTTTTCTGCTTTTATGAGAAGAGTGTACTGAACAAATTTAACCATTATAATAGTCCCCTCCTTATCTGTGGTTTAACTTTTCACAATTTTACTTACCCACAATCATCCTCATTTGGAAAATGTTAAGTAGAAAGTTCCAGGAATAAGAAATTCATTAGTTTTTTTTTTTTTTTTTAGTTCTACTGAAAAGAACAAGAAAAAAAAGAAATTTGTAAGTTTTTAATTGTGTGACATTCTGAGCAGTGTGATGAAATCTTGTGCCATCCTGTTACATCCCATTCAAAACATGAATCATCCCTTTTTCCAGTGTATCCACATTGTATATGCTACCTGCCTGTTAGTTACTTAGTAGTTATCTTGGTTATCAGATTGATTGTCATGGTATCACAGTACTTATGCTCAACTAACCTTTATTTTGCTTAATAATAGCTCCAAAGCATAAGAGTAGTTATGTAAAGGAGGGACTAGGGCATAAAACGTGGGAGAACAGATTAACTATGATACTATGTGGCAATGCTGCCCGGCATATAGAAAAAAAAACTATAAAGTTTGGTACTATCTGTGGTTTCAGGCATCCTCTGGGGTCTTGAAATGTATGTCCTGTGGATAAAGTTGAGGAGACGCATTGTATTTATCTTATGGGCTATCAATGATGTTCTTCTGGACTACTGAGGTGTACAGAGCTATTTACTCCTATGGCAAGGCATCAGATTATATATGTTTTGATCTCTGATGTCATGTTTAAGTTTTTGGTCTCATGACCTCAAATGTTGTTTCCCACTGCTGTTACTGTGCCTATCTTCTAACACGTCTTAAGCATTTTCTCTCTTTGTTTATTAGCTAATTCTAATCTACCATGAACTGGGAAGTCAGATGATGAAAAATGTTACATATTGTGTAAAACTTGCAAATTCTGAAGCTATACTTTAATGCTCTATGAAGAAATAGTCACTGAATGAAAGCTAAGGACTTGTCTATGAATAAATTAGGAGAGATCTTTAGCACTTACCCAGGTATTCTAGACACTCATGCTATAGTTTGGATCTCCAAGGCCCATGTGTTAAAGACTGGGTTCCCAGGATGGCACTATTAGAAGGTGCTATGAATCTTGAAGTGGTGGAGCTTAGTGGGAGATTCTTATCTCATTGGCAGCATGCTTTTGAAGGGGATTGTGGAACCTCACCCTCTTCTGTTCTTTTGCTTCCTGGCCATGAATTGAAAAGTTTGCTCGGCTACCATGCTCCCATCATTGCCATCCAGCACCCTCATCAGATGCCCAAAGCAATGAATTCACACAATTTTGGATTGGAATCTCCAAAACCACAAGCCAAAATAAAACTTTTCTCTTTATAAGTTAATTATCTCAGCTATTTCATTACAGTGACAGAAAACTGACTTGTCTTTTTCTTTCCTATGTTCAACTGTCTCAGTTTACAGATGTGTTCTAGAGAATCAACCTAAAATATAATTTTGTAATAACAGAGGTATTGCTTTACTTCTTATTTATCTTTACTAGACTTTAGTCTCTTTATTTTGCTACTGGGGTTTGAACCCAGGGGCACTTAACCACTGAACAAGATCCCCAGCCCTTTTTTTTTTTTTGTATTTTACTTACAAAAAGTATCTTGCTGAGTTGCTTAGCACCTCACTAAATTGCTGAGGCTGGCTTTGAACTGAAGATCCACCTGCCTCCGCCTCCTGAGCTGCTGGGATTACAGGCATGCACCACCACACTGGGCCTAATCTCTTCATTTTTAAGCATCCATTTGTCTGTGAAACTTGGCTAACTATTTCAGGCCATTTCCAGTAAGTCAAAAACCTGGATTCCCTTTCAATCAGTAAATGAATACACACAGAGAGGGGGATGGGATTAAAACTCACACTGACCCAGCAGCTTTGGGCCATGGAAAGAGAAAATTAGAGACAATTCTTTCTGTAAATAAATAATTATTAAAGGCTGTGATTTTAAAATGCAATGCTAGATTTGGGGAACTGATTAAAATATTTCCTTGTAAGGAAGAAAGCATGCAACAAAACCCAACATGGAACTGAGAAAAGATCTGAATTGAAACACAGAGGCCCAGTTTTTGCTATAGATAATAATAACGAAAAAAAAATAACCAGCCCAGTCCTCTGCTATGAAATGAATAGATTAAAATGTACATGTCTGAGGAAGCCCCACTCTAGAAACTTAATCTCCAAATTTAATAAGTCTCACTCTGTTTCCTCCTGGTTAAACAACAGTCCAATTGGTCTACTCAGGGGAAAATAAAACTGATTATATGGCAAAATTATATAGGTATTGCAGTGACTTTGGCTACATGATAAAATGCCTAAAAACTTAATGGCTTAAAACAATAGCATTCATTTTGCTCACATATCTGTATTTGTAGGCAAGGCTCATTAGGATAATTCATCTCTGCTCCACTGTGTCAGCTAGGATAATACAAAGGCCAGCTTCACTTGGTATTAGCAAACTTGGCTTAAAGACTGGAATCATCCAATGCTTGCTCACTCAGGGTTGGCAGCTGATGCTGAGAAGACTCAAAAAAGCTGGTGGCTGGACAACTGGAGCTCCTTGGGCATGTCTTTCTATCTCTGTGTGATCCCTCCATATAGTCTCTATAGCATGATGGCCTCCAGATAGCCAGACTTCTTACCTGAAGGATCCCAAGACAAGTGTCCCAAGAGAACAAGAGGCATGCAGAAGCTGTATTACCTCTTATGATCCAGCTTCATTGGTCACTGGCTGGCCCGAAGGAGGAAAGAGGAGGAAATTGACTATATCTCAAGGGCTGTAGTATCCAAAAGTTTGTGTGAACATTTCAAAACACCACAGTTGGTGACTTTTCCAGTCTAAGGAGTGGACAACAGATACTGCCATATCAAGCTTCTTAATGTGGCCATTCCAGACCTAGCCAGGTACTAACTCCTCCTGGCATCTCCGCCAAGTACATCAAGTTTCATGAGTAGGCTGACTAGGTACTTATTTTCAGGTGCATCTGAAACAGGAAGAGAAGGAAAAAAAGAAGTGACTGGGCTTAATTAGTGACTGTCCTTTCCCAGAAGCCCTGCGATGAGGAAGCTCTGGCGAGGTTGCCTTGCAGCAGGTTCGTTCTTTCATCAGCTCAAGATCCCCAGAGCCAAGACCAAGGTGGAAGCTGCCACAGTGATAGCTTTAGAGAACTCAGAATGAGCAAGGAAGTGAGAGCACTCGGGGTTCACTAGAAGTACCTCAAATGGTCACCCAGTGGTCCATTCAGATTCATTTATACTAAAAATATAGAAGTTACTAAAAAATAAGAGCAAGCATAACAGACATTTTAGAGTCATAAATCACTTTGGGCTTTGTAAATTATATCCACAGATATTCTCTCATTTTCTGCTCTATTAATACAACTTTTGATAACTTCTCTACTGAATGATGACAGAGGTCACTACCAAGTTCACCTTTAAGAAGAAAATTGGGGGCTGGGGATCTAGCTCAGTTGGGAGAGTGCTTGCCTTGCATGCACAAGGCCCTGGATTCAATGCCCAGCACCACAAAAAAAAAAAAAAAAGAGGAGGAGGAGGAGGAGGAGGAAATTGGAACAGTACAGTATTGGAAAAGATGGCTTTCTATGTTGGAAGAGGCTGGATAGCTGCTTGCATGGTGATTTTTGTTGATCAGGAAGACTTACCAGTATTTTCATGAAGTTTTCTCCAGTACAATAGTTTGGCATAATTGTTCCCTTTTTCTTCACTCTCATACCACAATGATCACAAGTTTATTTTACATTTATTCCCTTGGGTGCTATATTTTGGCTAGTTCTTTTAATGTCCTTACCCTATTCCCCACTCCTAGCCCACAATTGTGAACTTCAGAGAATTATGAATTATTTTGTTGAATATTTTATTCCCTAAAGCATCTAGCATGGGGCCTTCCATGTCTGTTTATTGAAGAATGAATGTATGAAAACACATCATATAGAAATTTCAACATAAAAAATGGGAAGACATATGAACATCACAGGCACAAACACAAAGGATGTCTCTCATCATAGAAGAAGACTAAGAAAAAATAAAAGCATATAATCTTATTTATGTGTAGTTTAAGGAAATAGTTCAATATCATCATCTATCCATTTTGATGAGTATGTGTGTAGTGGTGTATCTTGGGGAGCCCACATCAAAATTTGCTTCATTATCATCAGCAGAGAATAGACTTTTAATATTTTATAGCAATTTTATGACCATCTCATTTGGAAATTGCATAAATATTATGAGACACTCATTGTATTAATAAGCTAGATTTATGTAGGATGCTTCTAGTACCAAATGAAGAGAAGCCTCATCATACTTTGCTTGTAAATGACTTTTCATATTGCCAAGTCAATTATTATGGTTCTGAGACACTGAACCCAGAAAATCATTTCAGAGTCAGGAATGCTTGATTTGTAAGATGTGAAGTAAATGGATGTCTTTACTTTGAATTATTATCAAAACCAAAGAGAGTCAACATATTAACTTTGGAGGGATGTGGACTCCAAGGCCTATGAAGTGAGACTAATTTTTTTGCCTCTTGATGCAAGGAGCTGATTGTCCATGTAAGAAAGCGAATCACAGGTTCCATGAAAGGGACAATGCCACTCACTTCAGGAGCAGAAGATGTATGGTTTAGCTTATTCAAGACAATGGGGCACTGATTGCATGGTGGTATAGCCTGGAGCAGGAAGAAAAAGGGTGGGTCTTCATGTGCCAGGATCATGGTGATGGCCATTATAGCTCAGTGCAGGGAGGGCCACACTGCTTCCATCCCCCTCTCCTAAAGCCAGCCTGTCTGCCCTCTGGTTTTCCATGAACAATAACATTCTCACTCAATTACCATTAAAATAAAAGAAACCTACCTGACAAAAAAGACAAATACTTTTGTTCAAGGGTTAAGTGCTCTAAGAGAAAGAAAGAGGGCAACCAGATGTAATTTCTCTCCATCCCTGTGAGATGGGCCCTGAACAGATAGAAGGGGAGACTGGGGAACTCATATAGGATTTGAGTGTTGGTTCTACATGTTACTTGCATTGGTGTATGTTTCCCAAAGGAAGAAACAAGGTTCTTTATAGTAATGAATAAAGCTCACACTTCAGACCCTCAAAATTCATTGGACTTCAGAACTACTTTCCCTCCCTGATGATTTGAGGGACCCTGGAAACTTTGCCCACATCCCCTAAGCTTCCTTTTTCTCTCCACCTTGTGCTGTCTTCTCATGGCTTGTCCACTGACATTTATCAAACCAAGTCCCAGTTACTCCTCCCAGCCTTCAGGTACTTGCTTTCTTAACTTTGCTTGTATTGAATCTTTACCTGAAACATGGACAAAGGGCCCTTTTTCAGGGACACAGGACAAGGCCCAAAACCCCTATGCCAAAGCCTAGAGGCAGATGTCTACCATCTCAATCAACCCCTTCATTTATCACAAGCACCTTTTCTCTAGGAACCTAGATCAAGCCCTTTGGTTAGTTCCATCATGAAACAATGCAAGGGGAATTGCTCAGTGTAAGCAGACAATGTGCCCCATTACTCAGGCTGTGCTAACTCTTGCCACTCAGTGTGAACTCCTAATCCAAACATTTCTGTTCAGGACATTAAGGTGTGCTTGGTGGTCTCTAGTTTTGGGGTCTCTTTACACTGGCGAAAAGTGTGGGGGGCGGGGGGGTCAGGTTCCAACAGACATTAGCATAAAGTTCAGTTTAATTATGGAGCCCTTAGCATGAGTGACTATTTCATTTCTGGTTTGATCTGGTCTCTTGGGACTGAGGAACCAGAGGTATGATGGTGAGGGTAGTAGTAGTGGTATAAGTCCCCAAATCTGAAATCTGAAAATCAGCCTCACCCCAATGTCAAAGTGGAAGAGAAGTTGGATGTCTCTGTTCAAGAAAAGAAAAAGAGGGGGCTGGGGATGTGGCTCAAGTGGTAGCACGCTTGCCTAGCATGCATGAGGCACTGGGTTCAATTCTCAGCACCACATAAAAATAAATTAAGATATTGTGTCCACCTAAAACTAAAAAATAAATATTAAAAAAAAAGAAAAAGAGGGCTGGAGTTGTATGTAGCTCAGTGGTGGAGCGTTTGACTAGCATGTGTGAGGCACTGGGTTTGATCCTCAGCGCCACATAAAAATGAGTAAATAAAATAAAGGTATTGTGTACATTTACAACTAAAAATATTTTTTAAAAAAATATGTAGGGGCTGGGGTTGTAGCTCAGAGGTAGAGTGCTTGCCTAGCATATGCGAGGCACTGGGTTCAATTCTCAGCACCACATAAAAAATGAATAAATAAAATATTGTGTCCATCTACAACTAAAAATATTTTTTAGGAAAAAAGAAAGAGAATTTACCCTTTCTCCACCTTTTTGTTCTATGAACCCTCCATAGATTGGATGATGCCCCACCACCACCACCACAATGATGAGGAAGAATCTTCTTTATTTAGTCTACTGATTAAAATGCTAATGTGTTCCAGAAACATCCCCATAGACATACCCAAAAATAATGTCTGCTAGTTATCTGGGTATCCCTTAACCCAGTCAAGCTGACATATAAAATTAACTATGACCGATGCCTTAGAGTTTAATTCTCTCATAGGACTCCAATTGAGAAAATCTGGTCTATACTAAGATTTTCTTTTTAGTAATAGACAGTACCTTCTCACCTTTCCAAATGTGATGGACATAGCTATCTTTATAACAAGGTAACCTTATTGATATTGAACAGATCAATTTTGTCACACAATATTGTTGTAGGGACAAACGAGGCAAAGCACCGAAGATAGCAGGAAACAGTTTTATTTGGCTGCAGCCAGGTTCAGAGGGCACAACTTTTGCTGTAATCAATTAATCCCCTGAACCCCGAGTTCAGGGAGTTTCAGAGTTTTATACCCAGCATGTAAGGGGAGGGGCTCAGAAGTTCACAGTCTGCAGAAGTTCACACAAAAGCAGCTTTTTCTTTCACTGTTCTGGGCAAGTTAACCCTTCAAGGACAACACCTGAGAAGGGGAGAGCTTCTTCTCTTCTTTGTATCCTCCCCCTGCCAGCTGTGACCATGGGCCCATTTGTAACTTATCTTAGAAATGTAGACATCTGTCTCTGTGAAGCCCAGCTCAAGGCCAGAGGCCTTGTTTGCACATTTCTTCAAAGTATTATACTGGATACATTTGTGAAAAACTAGTAAGGGGGTGTCCAGCACCTGGAGTGCTGGTATCTTCTCAGCCAGTGGCCAAGTAAACAGGGTGACATGAAAGTAGGAAGTTTATCTACATTGAACTCTTTTGCAGAGACTCTTTTGCTGACAGTCCTAAAAGCAGCCATAGAGAAAGGGCGTGCCACTTCAATACCAAATCATGACCATTCAACAGGTCCTTCAATGACTACATGGCCTTCAACAGCTATAAACACACTATCACATAGCTGAACCAAAGTGTCCCCAACTATTTTCCTGATGTTGGACATTGTGGCAGCAGCTGCTACTTCTTCTCCTCCTTTTCCTCTTCCTCCTCCCCCCCTCCCCCTTCTTGACTCTGGCAGCCAGTTAGAATTTGGACTGGATGAAGGAGAGACTCAAGACAAATGAGCCAGCTAGTGCAATGGCTCAGAATAAGGTCACAAGATCCAGATGGAGGCAGAAAGAATAGAAGGGAATAAACCAAGTCACATTTTCAAGGGGGAAAAAAAAGACATTTGAGACATTCTGAAGTCTGTTTTACTCCATATTCATGATTTTCAAAATTTATGCCATGGTCATTTAACCAAGTTCTTAATTCTCTTTTTAAAATGACTTTATTATTTTACAGCAGTTTTCAGTTCGTGACAAAATTAAGAGTAAGGCACAGAGTTCCCACATACCTCTTTGCCCCCACACATACATAGTCACTTCCAATATGAAAATCTCCCACCAGAGTGGTACATTTGTTACAACAGATGAACCTATACTAATACATCATTGTCACTCGAAGACCATAGAGTTCATTCTTAGTGTTGTACAATCTGTTATTCTATCAATGTACAATCTATATTTATCATTATAATATCATACAGAGTAGTTCTGCTGTCTTAGAAATCTTCTGTGCTCTGCCTTTTCATCCTTTCCCCCCAACAACCACTGACAATCACTGATTGTTTTACTGTCTCCATACTTTTGCCTTTTCCAGAACATCATAGAGTTGAAATCATATGATATATAGCCTTTTCAGATTGGCTTCTTTCACTTAATAATATTAATTTAATATTTTTCCATGTCGTTTCATGGCTTAGTACTTCATTTCTTTCTAGTACTGAATAATATTCCATTGTGTGGATTACCACAGTTTATTTATCCACTCACCTACTGAAGGACATATTGGTTGCTTCCAAGCTTTGGCAATTATGAATAAAGATGTTATGAATGTCTGTGTGCAGGCTTTCATATAGACATAAGTTTTCAACTCCTTTGGGTAAACACCAAAGAGTGTGATTGTTAAATCATATGGTAAGAGTATGTTTAGTTTTATAAAAACCTGCCAAACTGTCTGAAAGTGACTGTACCATTTTCCATTCCCATCAGTTCCTGTTGCTCCACATCCTCACCAGCATTTGGCATTATCAGTGTTCCAGATTTTGGCCATTGTAATAGATGTATAGTGGTATCTCATTGTTATTTGAATTTGCATTTCCCTAATGACGCATGTTGTGGAACATCTTTTCATATGTTCATTTGCTATTCTCGATTCTTTAAATCATGCCTTCCTGAAGCTTAGCAGGGCATTCTGATTTCTGCAAGAGACTGTTTCTTCTCCAATTTCCCCTTGAGCAAATGGTAACCCTCACAGGGTGTTTGCTGTCAGTGGCTATGCCCATTGCATATCTGCAGTGAAGAAAGAGAAAGAGTTGAAGGCTGCCGAAGGAATCCTCTTCCCCCGGGGTGTCTGCTCTAAGAATAAATAGCAGGCTTTATACCTCTGTTGGAAGCCAAAGAATACTAAATGCAAAAGCTCCCCATTCCTAGCAGATTTTTTTCACATTAAATTGAAAGGAAGAAAAGTTAAATTATCTTAGACTTTTGTGATTTTTCTATACAAAAAGACATTACTTTTACCAAGCCAGAATCTAAGAGCTTGGATATCTAGTTTCCTCTTAATAGAATACCTTCAGAGCTAAGAGCTAAGAGTCAAGATTCTAGATTTTGGATATGTTTATGTGATTGTGCTAAAATACCAATGTTTTTAAAAATTGAAATTCAGAGGTGCTCATTCCTGATATTATGAAATATCTCTCTCTCTCTCTCTCTCTCTCTCTCTCTCTCTCTCTCTCACACACACACACACACACACACACACACTTCTCAAATTAAAGATGCTTACTTGCATTGGATGCCTATGCAAGATTCTAAAATGTGTCTTAACACCTTGCCAAGCAAATAACACAAGCCTCATAGTAAATTCAGAAATCTGCTTTGCTCTCTTTTGGGTGAATGTTTCAGTCAAAACAGATTTATTTTCTTTTCTTTTCTTTTTTAGCATTCTAGAATTTGGTTGCCATCAGTTTCTCTCTTAGCTCTTCAGTGAGGAGACACTCGCTCAAATTCACAGCCATACATTGAAAAGTAAAAGCAATTTTCCAGACTCTGGGTTCCTTCTTTTTTCCATGTTAATTGTATTGTCTTCCTTCCAGGAGGATTTGATAAAACTTAATTGCCCCAACTTGCAGTTGTCTGAGGCAATGATGGATTTCCTCACTAAGTATGATGAGCTCTAAAGAAATGTCCAACTCCAGAGTCTATAGTTTTTCAAGTCTACATTCAAGTTGTTTTGGAAATAGGTTTATTAATCAATAACAAAAGTAACTCTGAATTTTCCTTGTACAGCAGCATTGGGGTAAATACTAGTCGGCGCCTAGGAAAGCTTGTTGTTCCAGGGGGCGAGATAAGAAAGACTCTCAAGAATGTGATAAGGAAGGAAATGAAGAGGGGGAACTGCCCACTTCCCTTGTCTCCAAGCTTTAGATATGGATAAAAGCAGAGTGACCTTCATCATAAAGTAAAATAATATACCTAAAACATCTCAAGAAATCCATGTGCACAGTGGGCATGCAACCTATCCTATATATTTTCCCTGCTTGTAGGCACAGTGCGACTCTCCATTTTGTCCTCGCCTACTGTCACTAAGGAGCATGTGAGTAATAAAATGTCCAAAGCCTCTTTCTGGGTCCTCCAAGTTTTTTCTTTGAGATCAGTATGTATGCTGAGGTACTTAGTTACCCTAATTCAGGCACTTCATATTGAAGTTCACTTAATATCTCAAGTCCAAGGTGATCAAAGGAAAGCAGAAACTAGGAATTTATTGAAGCAATGTGGCAGAAATTTGGACCAGAGAAAGTGATAATAAGCCTTTTAAGAAAATAAGAAAGAGCTCTTCTCTCTTCTCTCTTCTCTCTACCCTCTTCCTCTTCTTCCTCTTCTCTCTCTGCTCTCTGCCTCTCCTTTGGGCAACCCCCAATAAAATTTCTTGGTTGAAAAAAAGAAGAAGAAAAGAAGAAAGAGGATATAAAAAATCAGGGAAGGTCTTGGGATGTAGCTCAGTGGTAAAGTGTTTGTCTGGCATGCACAAGGCCCTGGATTCCATCCCCAATAACTAACACACACCCACACACACACACCCACACACACACACGAGAAAAAAAAATCAGGGGAGCAAACTGTGTGATGAAATCCAAATGCTTTATTGGGTCGGTAAAGTAAAATTATGGCCAAAATTGAGGAAATATTAAATTCACTACCTGGGCCTACAGAGAGCTACATCAGCAAATTTTGCTGCCTCACTTTTCCTTTATCACCATGACATGGGGTCCTCACAGTGTTTCAGCACAGAAATTCTAGAATTCTGACACAAACCTCTGACAAAGGAGTATTGCCAACTATTCCTATGGTTCCATCAAATCTGCTTCTCTCTGAATTCCTTGACTATACCAACTACAGAGTCGCAAAGCAATGTGACACAGTGAAAAGGATAATCACATGAGAGTTAGGAAACTTGTTCCAGCCCTCCCTGTGCTAGAGCCCATGGAGTAATCTCAAACATGCCTCATCAACTTTCTGGGCTTTGGTTTCCTGTTTAGAAAAATAAGGGTCTTGGTCTCAATGATTCTAGAAGTATTCCCTCACTTCCATATAGGCCGCATTCTGAATTTGGCTCTCAGGAACAACAAAACAAATCAGATATGGGATTATTCAGAACAGCTCTGTTGAGACTAGAGCCCTTGTGGCTAAAAGAGAAGGACAGATTTCTGCATCCAGTAAAAAGCACACAGGATACACCTTGCAATGTGTTAAAGCTCATCCTGGGAATGGGTCTGATGGAGTCCTGATGGGTCTGATATATCATCTACTTGTAGGGTGATTAACCTATTATTGTGTTTGAGTCCTGGATTGAAGTCCAAAGCTAACTAAGCCCTCTTTTTATTTTGTGTATTTATTTTTGTTTTGGAGATTGAATCCAGGGTGATCTACCACTGAGCTACATCCCCAGCCTTTTTATTATTTATTTGGAGATGGTCTCCCTAAGTTACTGAGGCTGGCCTCAAACTCATGATCCTCCTACTCCAGCCTCCCAAGTCACAGGGAGGCATGTAGGAGTGCCACTATACCTAGCTCCTTCATTCCATTTAATGATCTTAAACATTAGGGACAAGGGCTTCCACATGTTTCCAGTAGTCATAGCAGCTGGGTAGGTCCATTGGAAGTAGGCAAGAGACTCATGACCTATGGTGTACCCTCCTGATCCTAGTAAATCATGACTCTTCAACATCATCCTTATCATAAGCAGAAGGAAACCTGGTCTGGGTCATTTAATAATAATGGGAGCTATCATTCACCAGGAGCTAACTCTGAGCCAAGCAGCATGTCAAGTACTTCACAGTGCGGAATTCTCACAGCCTACCCATGTCAGTCCTGTTCTTATAATACAGACAAGGAAACAGAATACAGCGTCAAGTAACCTGCCTAAGGTCGTGTAACTGGTGAGTGGAAAAGCAGGGATTCCAATCCAATAAGCCTGATGCCAGAGTTCTACAAAAAATAAAAACCAACAAAAACTTACTTTAACATAATTTCAGAATTCAAATTATAAGAATAATATTGAGAATTCCATATATCCTATCCTCAGATCCTCTAAATGTCAATATCCTGCCTTTATTTCCTTTATCCCTCTCTTTGTGTGAATGTATATTGCATACATACATAAGCACACACATTTATATGTATGACTACATTACATACATATATAACATATGTAATCTTTTTTTAACTGTTTTTGCAAATAGATGGCAGACATGAAGCTTCTTTACCCCTAGATACTTCAGTGTGTGTTTCTTATAAACAAGGATATTTTCTTTTACATAAATACACATAATTGTCACCGTACTATTGATTAACATTGAAACCATACTATTATCAGATCATCAGACTTTATTTAGAGTCTGTCCATTTGTTCTACTTATGCCTATTGTAGAATCAAATCTTCCAGTCTAGGACCTAATCTGTGAGTACACATTGCATTCAATTGTCACATTACTTTAGTTTTTTTTTTTTTAAGTTTTAATACTCCTCAGTTTTTCTTTGTCTTTCATGATCTTGAAATGGCTGAAGAGTACAGGCCAGCCAGGTATGGTGGCACATGCCTGTAATCCCAGCGACTTGAGAGCCTGAGGCAAAAGGATTGCAAGTTCGAGACCAGCCTCAGCAATTTAGCTAGACCTGTCTAAAAATAAAAAGGGGCTGGGGGTGTAGCTCAGTGATTAAGCATCCCTAGTTTCAATCCCCACTACCAAAAAAAAAAAAGAGTACAAACCAATTATTTTATAGAATATTCCTCAGTTTGGTTTGTCTGATGTTCCCTCCTCTTTAGACTCAGATTATCCATTTTTGGTAAGATTGCCACATGATGCTGCATCTTTCTTTGTGCAGTGTATCAGGAGGCACATGGTGTCAGTTTATTCCATGGCTGATAATATGACTTTTTTTTAATATTTATTTTTTAGTTGTAGTTGGACACAACACCTTTATTTTTTATGTGGTGCTGAGGATAGAACCCAGGGTCTCGCGCATGGGAGGTGAGCGCTCTACCGCTGAGCCACAACCCCAGCCCTGGAGATATGACTTTTGATCACATGGTTAAAGTGGCATCCTTAATATTCCCCTCTGCAATGAATCTCGTGTAGAGGCCACATTTTTAACTGCCTCTCTGTAGAGTTACCTCTAATCAACGGGCACTGTACCCACATCGAGGCTACCAAGACTCAAGTCTTGAAGGAATTATCTTCATGGAGAGCTTACAATATTATTGGAAAGACATGAATGTAATATATTACTTTGGCATTCACCCACTAATTGTTCTATGAGTCCCACAGATAATTCAAGAAATTCAGGGGTAGAAATGATTTTTGAGACCTAAGAGCTCCCAGAGGAGTAGGGAAGCAGCTCTTGCCTGGGAATGAGGAAAAGTTAGGCATCTAGGTAATTCAGGCCTGGGCATGATAATAGAAATGATACCTGAGATATGATCTTACTACCAATTACATTGTATTCTCAGCTCTTGTGTCTTCATATGGGAGGATTCCAAGCAGGATACAAGACTTACTAAAAGTATAGCCAAGTTTATTAGCAGGGAAAGAAGAAGTGGGGCAAGAACCCACAAGGGAAAGAGTGGGCATCTCAGAAAAGAGTGACAACTCATTTCTTTGTGAGTTCAGTTTTGTTGGGGTAGGAGAGGAGTTTTCTAGAGAATCCTGCCCAAGTACTACCCCTTAACTTTTCACTGACCATAGGATTGTATCAGATTTTTAAGTCCTTACTGAACATGTTTCTACTTAAAGGCAACTCTCAGTCATTTTGATTTGTGTGAAGATCACAAAGGCCTTCTTTCATCCGGGTCCAAGCCAGATCAGTGTACTTGTGGGCATTTTTTTTTTATTGGTGGAGGAATTTGGGGATATATCTCCCTCAACCTCAGGAGGGAAGAACAACTCTGGAAACAACAAGCTCATTAGTCAAAGGTTATAATACCCTGATATCTTTTTATTTTTTATTTATTTTTGTATTATTTCTTACATATATGACAATAGTGAAGTGCATTACATTTATAATTTTTTTTGCATTACAATCCTTAATACACCTTTATACCACAATTTATCATATCTCTGTTTGTATATAAGGTATGTTGACACCAAATTCACATCTTCATACATGAATTTTGTATAATAATGACCAACTCCTTCCACTATCCTTGCTATTCC
This sequence comes from Marmota monax, assembly GCF_021218885.2. Taxonomy (NCBI): domain Eukaryota; kingdom Metazoa; phylum Chordata; class Mammalia; order Rodentia; family Sciuridae; genus Marmota; species Marmota monax. The sequence goes on along the minus strand of NW_026694524.1, from coordinate 2,460,965 downwards.
CCTTCTCCCTCCCTTTCCCTCCCACCCCCATTCCCTATCTAGAGGTAATTTTCCACCCGTGCTCTCCCTCCCTACCCCACTTTGAGTCACTCCCCTTATATTTCTCTAGGGTATATAAAAGAGCTCAACAAGATAGGCACCAAAAAAAATAATAATCCAATCAATAAATGGGCCAAGGACCTGAACAGACACTTCTCAGAAGAGGATATACAATCAATCAACAAATATACGAAAAAATGCTCACCATCTCTAGCAATCAGAGAAATGCAAATCAAAACTACTCTAAGATACCAACTCACCCAGTAAAAATGGTAGCCATTATGAAGACAAACAACAACAGGTGTTGGCGAGGATGTGGGGAAAAGGTGCACTCATACACTGCTGGTGGGACTGCAAATTAGTGCAGCCAATATGGAAAGCAGTATGGACATTCCTTGGAAATCTGGGAATGGAACCACCATTTGACCCAGCTATTCCTCTTCTTGGACTATATCCAAAGGACCTAAAAACAGCATACTACAGGGACACAGCCACATCAATGTTTATAGCAGCACAATTCACAAGAGCTAAACTGTGGAGCAAACCTAGATGTCCTTCAGTGGATGAATGGATAAAAAAAATGTGGCATGTATACACAATGGAATATTACTCTGCACTAAAAAAGAATAAGTTCATGGCATTTGCAGGGAAATGGATGGCATTGGAGAAGATTATGCTAAGTGAAATTAGCCAATCCCCCAAAAAACAAATGCCGAATGTTTTCTGTGCTCTTTTTAAACCACAACTGGGGCAGAATGGCCTGTGTGAGCTGCTTTAAAGAAAGATGACATGCTGAGAGTTAGCATGTCTCAGTCTATAGAATTAACCCTTTAAACTCCATGTTCCCACCACTGAGGTCTACCAGCTGCCTAACAGGCCGAGCCATAACCAGGATGTAGGAAGTGTCTCAAACATTCTGGGCACTGATTTAGCAAAGCCAGAACAGGGTATCATTGTCTCATACAAGAGGACCTTGGCATCCATTCTGTTGGGGTAGATAGAGTGGCCAAAAGAAAGTCAGAAGTAGGAATTAAATCTTTTAAAACATGTGTCGTGTGCATATATAAATATACCATAGGGAATTTTACCTTTATGTATAAGTAAAAAGAACCAACCAAATATAAATAAATAGCTGAGCAAAGGGAAGTGTAGTAGAGTAGAGAAAGGAGAATGGGGGTGGGGGCAGAGGGGAAGGAGGTCAGATGGGAAGAGAGGGGATCATGAACTGAAATTGAATTCCATGAATGTATGCGTTTGTAAGGAAGAACCCAACTACCGTGTATAACTATAAAGCTCTAATAAAAAAATAGAAAAAAATAAAAAGAAGTAGCAATTCAAGGCCTCTTGGGAATCAAAAGGTGTAGCCAGATGCATGGGTGGTTGCCAGAGAAGCTCAGAACAATCTGACTAATTAACTCCCTAGCTCCTGGGTTCTCATTTCACCAAGTTTCAAATAGCACTAAATGGGCCCTGCCATAAGTGTATTGAAGGAAGTGTTCATAGTATTTTCAATGCCAAGGCCAAGGACGTTTGGCAGGAGTGGCAGTTCTTTGTGAAGAAATAACATGAGCTAAGATGGGACAGATAGATATTGACTGGGAGAGACTCTTGTGGTCCATTCAGGACTTGTTAGCTCAGTCTTAGCATAGAGACTATTCTGTGTACACCCAATAGAGTAATGGAGTGAGAGTTTGGAATTCTTATCTGTCATCTCACCAGCTATCCCTAAACTTGTTAGAATTTTTTCCAAATATCATTTTTACCTGCTTCTATAGTAAGAATGGGAACTGGCACTTCTCTGAAGTATCCTTGGCTTCTAATCTGGTTCAGAATGAAAGTGCTCTCATTAAAGGGAAGCCTCATTATATTCTGTTCTAATCTGCAGCACAATCATAACGCAGTGATTACCTTGAATCATTATTGCATGTACTTCCACCCACTTGTTATTACATGTCTCTGTACTTTAATTATGTTTCAATGAATATAATTCCATACCATTCAATACTTAAAATAATATTCACTTTAAATATAACTGTGTGCCTATAGTTCTCTGTGAGTGCTTGCATTGCAAATAACAAAAATTAGTACTGCTCTGGAGGCTGAAACAAACTAACCAGACCTGAAAGAAATCAGTTGGCATTTTAATAGAAGATTGAGATATTGATATTTGTTATCAATTTATTTTTTTTCAAAAACACATTTCCAGAGGGTGATTTTTGGAAATCACCCTCTGATTTTCTTTTGTTCACCAAAAGAAGAAAAAATATCTTTGAAAAGAAACAGCAATTCTCCAGAGGCTTTTGTTGCCTACTAGCCATGGACTTTTCTCTGGTAGGGAATTGATTTAAAAAACAAAAACAAACAAACAAAAAGGAAAATGCACTGAGATTTATTTGGTCTTTGTTTTTTTTTATTTGTTTTCATCCAAGCGTAGTTTGAGAAGAAAGTCCCCAGAGAGTCTGAGGAGTTAAAGTGAAATTTCAGAATCAACAACCAGGTAACTGGCACAAAGGTCTACCTGCTCTGCCCATCTACACATGCATTCTTATTGCCAAGAAAAAGGATGTCATTAATGCTCATGTCATTCCTGATATGCAGTCTTAGGAAGCCTCATACTCCCTTTTTTTTCTGCCAGAATATGTCTCAGAGGAGACTGTCGTTGAAGAATTATTTTTGCATTCTGTTGCACTTACTAGTATAGCTGCAATGCATGTATATGATTTAGTTGGTATTTATTTCAAACATGGCCAACCATAACTTGGACCAAGAAGTAATCATTTTTAAAAGAATTTAACCATTATTTTATTGATTTGTTTTTATGTGGTGCTGAGGATCAAACTCATATGTGCTAGGCAAGAGCTCTACCACTGAGCTACAACCCCAGCCCCAAGAAGTAATCATTTGTGGTAAATTAATTTATTACTTCATGCCATGGGACAATGATCTCAAAGAACTAGAGCAATGGCAATCCTACTGTGATTTCTAGTCTCTGATTTTATTTTATTTTATTATTATCATTATTTTGCAATGCTGGGGACCAAAACTAGGGCCTCACACATGCTAAGTAAAGTGCTCTACCACTGAGCCACATCCTTGACCCCAGGAATATTAATAGCTGGCATGGTGGCTCATACCTGTAATCCCAACTACTTGGGAGGCTGAGGCAGAAGGATCACAAATTCTAGGCCAGCCTGGACAACTTTGTGTCAAAATAAAATAAAAGGGCTGAAGATGTACCTCAGTGGTAGAGTGGACCTGTATTCATCCCTAGTACACAAAAAGAAAATAAAAGAGGAGAGAGAACTAAAACAGAAAGTAATTTTGATCATCTTTAATAAGGAGTAAGCACAGAACAGGTTTTATAAACCTTCAGGCTAGGTAAATCCTTCAACTTCAATCTGGGTCCCCTATTGTGAGCTATTCAAAACTCATTGTCCAGGAAGAGAGCCCTGCTGGAAAGAGTCAATGCTATTAAAATAACAATTCTTCCTGAAAAACATATTTCCAAGGTTGGCTACTCAACAAGTTCATGGACTAAGTCAAACCATTATATAAATTGGTTATTAAATTTTTATCTCAAAAGAAGGAACATAAAACGGGTAAAGAGGATGCCGAATAGGGTGGTTATGTTAGGTAGCAGTTCAGGGACACCAAAATGGTGGAGACAGAGTATAGGAAAGAGGACAAGACAAGGAGACAAGTCATGTCCCTGTTTACAATAAATCCTATTACTATGACAACTCCTGACACTGAGGTCTTATCACCATGACAACTGCCACAGGTTTGAATTTTAAAATGACCGATGGGGGTAAAGTGGGCAGTATTCTAATTAAGTTTTCTAAAGTAACAAATGTGGGAGGCGGGATTGGAAAATATTCTAGTCAGGTATCATAAGGTGACCAATGGGAGCAAATGGGCTAAGGCCTCCAATCAGGTCTGTGTAGGGAAGAGAATGCCTCACAGCTCAGGATATAAGATCCTAATTTCCAGACATGGGGCACTGAGCCTCTCTCTCTCTCTTTGCTGGGCCCACTCCACTCTATCTAATGGAGTGTTATCTTTACCTTCAGAAAACCTGTACTCTGCCTATGATTTCTGTATGTGTTGCTGAATTCTTTGTTCAGGACTCCAAGGACCTGAACTTCAACTGGACCCCCCAATGGTAACATCTAGGTAGGAGAGAAAGAGATTGAGGTTTTTTTAAACCTTGGTGTTGAATAGAAGTTGTTGTTCTGTCCCCTCTTGGGTGCATTTGGCAATAATGACTTAATCAAATATTGTAACTTTTTAATACACATTATATTTTAAAAGAAAGAAGATAACATAGTCTACACTGTTGTCTACACTATAGTAACACTGCATTGAAACTGTGAGTTTATCACCCAGATACCAGGTTCTGTAAGTGGTTCTCATTCTGTGTTAAACCAGTAGCTACAGTTCCTTTTTCAGGGAAATTCTTCCAATTTTATTGTAAACTACTAGTGTATCAAGGTAATTGAGCCTCAGTATTATGTCACTTGGAATATAATTTATCACCTGACTATTGCCTAAAGGGGAAAATACTTGAAATCAGTAATCATGAATCAATGCAAATATCAAAAGCAAGGATTTTATCCAGCAGGAAAAGTTCTACACACCCTGGAGAAAGTGGTGAAGCTTGTTTAAAAAAAAGAACACGATCGATAGTTTGAAGCCTCTGGAAATGATCCTCCTTTTGAGCTGAGCAATGCCATTAACATAGACTAAACATGTTTGTCTTTCCACTGTGTTAGAATTTATTGAATTACAATAAATTCACAGGCTACATCACTTTCAGAGGCTGCAATCACTGAATATTTGTGGGTTGTCTGATAATCATAAGCTGGGTAATCACAGATTCTTTTATTCCAATCTCAACTATTAATATTTATAACACTCAAATCACATTTTGCACAAATATGTATATTTGTGCTATATATATATATACTTGTGATATGTGTGTGTATATGTATATATATATATATATATATATATATATATATATATATATATATATATATATATTTGTGATCAGTTACAGAAAAGTTAAAAAAGGATTAAGGTGCTATATATATATACATTTGTGATATATATATATATATATATATATATATATATTTGTGATATATATATATTTGTGATATATATATATTTGTGATATATATATATATTTGTGATATATATATATATTTGTGATATATATATTTGTGCAATACACACACACATTGTGATCAGTTACAGAAAGGTTAAAAAAGGATTAAGATTGACACAGGTTCAGGAGGCTGAACTGAGAGCAAAGGCCATGAACACATACAAATGCAAAGAGTCACTGTAGGTGGGCAGATAAGATTATGAACGAACACAAAGAACTTGTTTGGGAGCATAGAGCTATCAAAGCATGGAACTTATTCTAGGCCAGGGTCTGGGAGGACAGCAGTTTTAGAGTGTCAGCTTGAGGTATCAGCTTGGAGTAGACCTCTTGGTCAGCATGGGCAGGAGAAATCACACTGTGCTGAAGTCCCGAGGGACAGAACCAGAGGTTTGTCACTGTGGCGATTTTCTGGGCAAGGCTCACAATGAGTGACCAGGTGATGGGGTCAGTTGTGTCGCTGGGTCCAGTTTCAGGGTGCTTCTCCTTTTTTGGACCTCAGATGAGGGAGTTGCTTCATGCAATGATCTGATGTGTTCAGTAAATTCAAGGGCCTGGTTTTTCTCATATGAATTTGATATGCCTATGTATCCATGTGCTTCTGATTAATTTGATAAATTCACAGGTGGTCTTTTTTGTTAGCATGATTATTTTATTTATCAGTTTGTGCCTTATGGCTATCCTAGGCAGGTGTAGAGTCATTCTACCTCAGCACTTATACTCCCAATGGAGTAACTCATGGCAAACTACTGCTTTATAAATGGAGTAACTCAAGGTTAGGCACAGTCTGAGACCCACTGTTCTCTACATCATGGAGTAACTCAGAGCAGGGCACAGCCTCTCTCTTCAGTCCTAATGGCATACAGCAAATGAAGAAACATTTATTCAAGAAAATATATTAAAACTTGGTAAGGACAAAGAGAGTCTGTGATATTTACACCCCAAATTTCTTCCCTTCCCCATCTCAGCTCAGACTGCTATAACCAAGTATACAAGCTCCCATTCTTCCCCCAGCTCAGAGTCAGAGGGCTAGCTTCCTGGGAGGGGCAATATATGAGCATTTCTCATCCTGTCTCCAGCTACTTAATGCTGAGGCTAAGTTCATGACAAGTGCGATCAAGAGGTAGGGGCTACCTTCTTCCACCAATTTTCCTTTGTGAGATGGATGTTCTATATTAAGTGGAATACCACTGAGATTCCTGGAGCTTTGATCATCTTTGCATGTGGTTCCATGTGGGGAGAGGAAAGTTGAGAAGACCTAAGGCTACCCCCTCCCACACCCATCACTCAGCTTCTAAAATAGGGATAGCATTGGGGGCGGGTGAGGCCATTATTTCCACTCAGGGATCCAGACCCATGGCTCAGAAATTTTGCCTCAGTGGGAGAGACAGGCTGTAAAACCCAAGACCCTAAATATCTTCTCAGAGGAACTTGCTTCATTTGCAGCAAAATTTAGAGAAATTCATTTGTAAGCCACTCTCAAAACTAGTCTTTGGGCTGAAGAGAACTTGCCTACCATTTGCAAGGTCCTGGGTTCAATCCCCATTATAGAAAAAAATAATAATAATAGTGGTGGTTGTGGTAAAAGCAACTGAGAGAAGACTGGTAGATTTAATGGGGATATAGGCAAAGCTGTAGGCTAGCTAGTTTGCTAGAGAGGAACAAGAGAGGAAATAGCTAGGGGGTACCCTCCTAGGATTAGAACAAATATCAAACATTAACCCTGAGAACTATCTTTTCAAAGGACACTGGAACAACTTGTGCCTCAAGACATTATTGAAAACAATAAAGCAATCAGCCAGCAATCAGTGGACCTTAACAGCTGGATGTGGTCAGGGAAAAAGACAATTAAAGAGAGCCTGGTCTATACCACTGTCATCTCAGGGTGTCTAGGGGCAAACCCAAGGCTGTGGCCCAGAGGAGCAACTCAGAGGCTTCATGTGGGAGAGTAGACTTCACTAAAATAATCCAATCAATCACAGGGGAAAAACAAAAACAAGCACATAATAACAAGCAACAAGCCCTGGGTTAGAGGTGGAGAACTATCTTAAAAGTGCTCAAAGGGAAAAAAAACTGTCAACCAAGAATTCTATATCCTGCAAAGCCAACTTGCAAAAGTAAAATTAAAATAAAGATATTCTCAAATAAACAAAAACTGAGGGAATGTGTTGGTAACAGACCCACCTTATAAGAAATACTGTTACTGGAGTCCTAGGTCTGAGGCCCAACTCTGGGGCTCCCAATGAATCAGGTGTATCCATTCCTCCCAAGAAATCAGACAAATAAGAAATGCTGAAAAGGAATCCAAGATGGTGGACTACAGAGAGGCTGCATTCTATGTCGCTCCAGACCTGGGATTCAAGTAGTGGGAACACTGTTTCTCTGCAAGTAATTAGAGGACCCCAAAGCTGCTCCTGTGCAGGAACATGGCCACCATGCCTGCGCAGGTCTCCAGGCCTTAGCATCAGCACAGGACTCCCAGCCACTAGCCCATGCAGGACCTCTGGGTGCCTGAGCAGGATCACCAGCATCAGCACCCACACAGGACTCCTGGTCATGCTCCCACACAGGACACCCAGCCACTGCCCACACACAGGCCTCCAGCCACCACTGCTGCATGGACCCCCATCTACCAACATCCCTGATCACCTCCATCTTGGGACACTGCAACCACTGCCACAGTCCCCTACACATGGTAGCCTGCACCTGGGGACACAGGACAGGGTCTGAAGACAGCCATCAGCCACAACATTGCACTCCACAGAGCTGCATCTCTGAACACACCACCACCGCCACCGCCAAGCCCCACCTGACCCAATACCCTGTCGCTGAAAGCAGCCGCCTCCATCTTGGGACACCTTTGTCACCATTTTTAGTTGGGACAACTTCCAGCTTGGGACATCCGCTGGGTCTTAGAAGCAAAATCAGGGTACCTAAAGTCCCCAACTCTCCCCCACCCCCAGCAGCCGCTAACCTGGCTCAGTGCTTGCAGCTACACAGCAGGTCCGTAGCTCGAAAAACCTAGTCCTGAACTGCCCCATAGAAAACAGGTACACAGCCCCCAAGAGCGCAGCCCACAAAACCTCCAGAGAGAAAGGTTCCTGATTGGGAAGTAGGAAGGGAGGGGTGAGTGAGATACAGTTTAGAGACTAAATTAGAGACCAGGAATTGTGAGGTCTACAGGTGATATGAAGAGATAAGACCAGACACCCACATCACACGAGTAGGCCCCAAAGGAGATCCTTGGGATGCTGTTTTCCAATGGGACTGGCAAGTACTGTACCCTACCTCCAGGAGTTCCACCTCTAAGACCAACCCTCCCACCCTAATAACCTTCACCATCCTGAGGGTGTACATACCAACAAACAACAGACAACCCCACCTACTAGATAAGAAAGGATGCAGGAAAGATACTGATCTCCAACAAAATCAATCCTTGTATTTTCCTTCAAGATTTTTTTTCTTTTCTCTCTCTCTCTCCTCTCCTGCCTTAACATCCCCAACATTTGTGAAACCAAGTACTTTTCATGAATTAGGCTACTGAGGTCTGGGATGTCTGAATAGTATTTAACAGTGGTGTTGTATGTTCTTTTATCTCCTATTTTTACATTTTTTATTTTTCTTAATTTTTATGTTTGTTTTTTGTACTCTTCCCACTTACTTGTCTCCTCAAAATCACTTTCTTTCTTCTCTTGCTACTAACCAGCTTCTTTAGAGTCCTTTTTCATGCTTCCTAAGATCTAATAACTCTATAACCTCACCTCCTACCCTCAACATCTCATCCTACACTCCACTCCCAGTTCTTTCTCAGCCCACCATCAGAAACTGTAGACCCTTTTGCAAACATACTGTTTATACTGTAGATAGTAATTGAACCCTCCATTTCTGTATATTGTGCCAAAACCATAAATGTCTTAATAGCAGCTATTTGGTTTAAGGCTGTGTATTGTTTGTATTGGGATCTGTTAATATTGTCCTTCCTCTTAAAGGAGAGGTATTGGAAACCTTCAGGGACACTTTAAGCCTATAAGGTAAAAACTATAATGCCTTGGATCCACAGTGCTAGAAGGGAAAACACATGAACAACATGAAAAAATAAGGGAAGAAAGTGTCCCAAACAAACCAAGATACTACATTATTAGGCTCCATGGCCAGAACAACAGAAGAAATTACAGAGAAGGAGTTCAGGATGTACATAATTAAAATGTTCTGTGAATTAAAGAATGATATGACAGACCAAATACAGGCAGCAAAAGATCATTTCAATAAAGAGCTACATAAGCAAATATAGGAAGCAAAAGATTACTTCAATAAGGAGATAGAGGTTCTGGAAAAAAAAAAACAGAAATCCTTGAAATGAAAGAAACAATAAACCAAATTAAAAACTCAATAGAAAGCACCACCAACAGATTAGATCACTTGGAAGACAGGACTATCCAACAACAAAGACAAAATATATAATCTTGAAAAGAAGGTTGACCACACAATGAAGATGGTAAGAAACCATGAGCAGAATATTTAAGAATTATGGGATAACATAAAAAGACCGAATTTAAGAATTATCAGGATAGAGGAAAACACAGAGTTCCAAACCAAAGGAATGAATAATCTAATGAAATAATATCAGAAAAATTTCCAAACATGAAGAATGAAATGGAAAATCAAATACAAGAGGCTAATAAGACACCAAATGTACAAAATAATAACAGATCCACACCAAGGCACATCATAATGAAAATGCCTAGCATACAGAATAAGGAGAGAATTTTAAAAGCCACAAGAGAAAGGAATCAGATTACATATAGGGGGAAAACAATTAGGATATCTGCAGACTTTTCAACGCAGACCCTAAAGCTAGAAGATCCTGGAACAACATATACCAAGCTCTGAAAGAAAATGGATGCCAACCAAGAATCTTATATCCAGCAAAACTAAGCTTTAAATTTGATGATGAAATAAAAACCTTTCAGGATAAAACAAAAGTTAAAAGAATTTACAACTAGAAAACCTGCACTTCAGAACATCCTCAGCAAAATATTCCATTAGAGGGAAATGAAAAACAACAATGAAAATCAACAAAGAGAAGTATTACACTAAAAAAAAAAAAACAAAGGAGAAAACAAGTCAAGTTAAATACCAAAAACAAACAAAAATGACTGGGAATACAAATCATGTCTCAATAATAACCCTGAATGTTAATGGCCTAAACTCACCAATCAAAAGACATAGACTAGCAGATTGGATTTTTAAAAAAAGACCCAACAATATGCTACCTTCAAGAGACTCATAGGAAAAGACATTCACAGACTGAAGGTAAAAGGTTGGGAAAAATCATACCATTCACATAGACTGCAGAAACAAGCAGGGATTTCCATTATCATATCAAATAAAGTAGAGTTCAAGCCAAAGTTAATCAAAATGGATAAAGAAGGATGGGAAACACATATCAACAACACATAACAATTATAATTATATATGCCCCAAACAATGGAGCATCTACGTTCATCAAACCAACTCTTCTCAAGTTCAAGAGTCAAATAGACCACAACACAATAATTCTGGGTGACTTTAACACACCTCTTTCACCACTGGATAGATCTTCCAAACAAAAGCTAAACAAAGAAACTATAGAATTCAATAATACAATCAATAACTTAGACTTAAAAGACATATATAGAATATTTTATCCATCAATGAGTGCGTACACTTTCTTGTCAGCAGCAAATGGATTTTTCTGTAAAATAGATCATATATTATGCCACAAAGCAACTCTTAGCAAATACAAAAAAGTAGAGATACTACTCTGCTTTCCTATCAGATCATAATGGAATGAAATTAGAAATCAATGATAAAATAAAAAATAGAAGCTATTCCAACATGTGGAGACTAAATAATATGCTATTGAATGAACAAAGACATCAAAGAGGAAATTTAAAAATTCTTAGATGTGAGTGAGAACACTGATACAATATATCAAAATCTCGGGGACACTATGAAGGCAGTACTAAGAGGAAAGTTCATTGCATGGAGTTCATTCCTTAAAAGAAGAAAAAAGAAATCAATCAATAAATGACCTAACATTACATCTCAAGGTCCTAGAAAAAGAAGAACAAATCAACACCAAAAGCAGAAGACAGGAAATAATTAAAATCAGAACTAAAATCAATGAAATTAAAACAAAAGAAACAATTTTAAAACTTGACAAAACAAAAAGTTGGTTCTTTGAAAAATAAATAAAATTGACAACCCTTAGCCAGGTTAATGAAGAGAAGGAGAGAAAAAACTCAAATTGTTAACATCCATGATGAAAAAGGAAATATCACGACAAACACTACAGAAATACAGAAGATAATTAGAAATTATTTTGAAAATTTGTATTCCAATAAAATAGAGAATATCAAAGGCATCAAGGGAGTAAAAGTAAAAAATCCTTTGAGAAGAGACCAGTGGGACACCCTCCTAGCATAGGGCAGCTTAGGAAGTGGGTTCACCATGCTCAGCCACCCAGGCACTCCGAGATTGCTACAGCAGTGGTCCCTGGTGGCTTGGCTATTGCTCAAGATGGCAGCCGACCTTGGTGGCAACCATGTGGTACTGTGATAGACCCAGCCTGATTTTCTCTTAAAATTGGGATCCATCTCGCCACAAAGACATGAAAAGCTAATTTGGGCTTTACTATAAATTACTGCAAATTCTGATCTCGCTTGGAAGGCCTGCCCATGCCTTGAACTCACCCATGCCTGACTCTCTGACCAGATAGCAGCCCTCTCTGAAACTTTAGTGATGCCTCATAAATATTGGCCTTCCCTGGCCAGATAACAACCCTCTCTGAGGCTCTAATGACCTTCATAAATTCTGATGTTGGGGCCAGCAAAAATGTAAACTAGTCTTTGTGTTATGCTTGACAGCGTTTTGTTATCTGTAACCCCACTTTGTGTAACTTTCTGGGCTATAAGCTGGGCTGCAGGAAAGCTGCTGCTGCTGTCTTGTTCCCGTGGTTTTTGATGGGAGAGGCAGCCTGGCCAGTTGAAATAATAAGCTTGTTTTAATTTGATTTTAATTGGAGTCAGTGGTCTTTTCTTGTGTCCTGGTCTGACAACTGGTTCTGCAGGGTTGCAGAATGCTGGAGTTAGGAAGTCATGGAGGCTTCCACCATGATTTCAAAGAAAGGGCTGGGACACCAGGCAAAGTGCAAAAGGGTCAGAGTGCCTGTGAGCAGAAGGGTCAGAGTGCCTGTGAGCAGCCCCTGAAAGGATGATGCATGGAGATGTGAGGAGGAAGTTAAAGCTGCTGTGGAGACCCCCAGGATTAAGAAATGGCAGTAACATGGTATGTTTGCCAAAAAAAGCTGCAAGAATTGAGCACAGATAAACCAACAGAAAGGCCATGTGGACTGCAACCAGCAAAGTCATAGGGACAGAACTACACAGGTCCTTTGGAGAGAACATCAAGATACCATGTGCTCCAGATGCTAGACATAAAGCTACAGGACTTGTTTGCCCTTCTGGATTTCAGTCTTGCTTTAGTCCTGTCCCTTCTTTATATTCCCCTATTTCTCCCTTGTGGAATGGAAATATTTACTATGTGTCCTTCTATATAGGGTATATGTACGGGAGCTCACGATGTGAGTTTGCCTTGCATCTCAATGAATACTTTGGACATGGACCTTTGGGCAATCTTGGAACTATTGAGACAATGGGAACTCTTGGAAATGAACTAAGTGTATTTTGCATTGTGAGATGGTCATGAGCTTTGGGGGGCCAGGGGTAGAATGTTATGATTTAGATGTGGGGTATACTCCAAAAGCTCATGTGTGAGAAAATGCAAAAAAGTTTAGTGGTGAAACTATTGGGTTATGACAGCCTTGACTTAATTAATGCATTAATCCCCTGATAGGGATTAACTAACTGGGTGAGAACTGGCAGGTAAAGTTTGGCTGGAGGAGGAGAGTCCCTCAGGGCTTTTGAGGTATATATTTTGTATCTGGCAAGTGGAGTCTGTCTCTCTACTCCCTGGTGGCCATGTCCTGACCTGCTGTCCTCTGCCACACACTTCCTCCATGATGATCTGCCTCACCTTGAACCCTGAGGAATGGAGCCTGCTGTCTTTGGACTGAGACCTCTGAAACCATGAGCTCCCAAATAAACTTTTCTTCCTATAAAATTGTTCTTGTCAAGTCGTTTTGTCAGAGCTGCGAAAAGGCTGACAAAAAAAAAGGAGATTAGTAGAGAAGAATTAATTTTAATTAATTAATTATAATTAATTAAAATTGTAATAATTAATTAAAATTGTCGACTTGATTGGATTAAGAGATGTGGATGAGGGCCAGGGTTGTGGCTCAGTGGTAGAGTGCTTGCCTGGAGCATATGAGGCGCTGGGTTTTATCCTCAGCACCCATAAAAAAATAATAAAATAAAAACAAATAAAATAAAAGTATATAAAAAAGAGAGATGTGGGTGATTAAGAAGCTTATGGATGTGTCATTGAGGGTGTGTCTAGGAATGACTGGCATGTGGGATAGCCAGCTGAAATGGAGACCCTCTGGAAGCATGGGCAGACCATCTGATAGCATGATGGCTTGGATGGAATAACAGTTGGAAGAACAAGGAAGCAGCGGCAGATGCAAGCCCGATCAATTCTTCTTGAATGGGTTCTTGATTCCTGCTGCGATCATTGAGGACTCTGCTTGTGATTCTCCAGAAAACTTAGGTCTCAGACTAGGGTAGCACTGTGGATCCCTCTTCTGGTCATGTAAGCCAACCTAATAAATCCCCTTTTAATAATTATACTTCCTGTTGATTCTGTTCCTCTAGAGAAACCTGACTGATACAGGGTCCATGAGGGATGAAGGAGAGGAAGAAAAGGGGAATAATTGGGGAAATAAATTGACCAAATTATATTAGGTGTATGTATGACTATACCACAATGCATTACAATTTTATGTAACTATAATGTACTGATTTAAAAACAAATGAATAAATAAAAGGAAGACCAATGAATTAGTAAAAAATTTTTAATTCATTACCAATGAATTAGTAAAATGTTTACTAATATTTATAGAATGCCACTAAAGCAGTACTTAGAGGAAATTTTAACTGGAAGTGATTATATTAAAGGATAAGAAAGACATCAACCCAATAACCTAATCTCTCACCTCAGAAAGAGCATTTGAAAAATCCAACACCTTTTAATAATACAAAACACTCAGCACACTAGAAATAGAAGGTAACTTTATTAACCTGATGAAAGTCATCCACAAATTCCACTGTTAGTGTAATATTTAATGGTAAAAAGCTGCTTTCTTTCTAGAATTAAGAAAGACAAGGATATCCACTTCTATTTGATATTGTTAAAAAAATGCATCTAGCTTGGAAAAGAAGAGTAAAATGATCTCTTTATACAGATAACATCTTTGATACAAAAATTGTAAGGCATTCACTTAAAAATCTCTTACTGTATAATAATGAGTTCATATAGAATTCAGGATATGAGAGCAACAAACAAAAGTCAATTGGCTTTTTTTTTCTATACTTGAAATGAACAATCTGAAGTGAAATTAAGAAAATAATTGTATTTACAATACCATCCAGAAAAAAAATTTAAATAGCCAGGTGTCTTGGCACACCCCTATAATCCCAGTGACATGAGAGGCTGAGGCAGGAGGATGGCAAGTTTAAGGCCAGCCTCAGCAACCTAATGAGACCATGTCTCAAAATGAAATTTAAAAAGGGCTGGGTTATAGCTCAGTGGCAGAGCATCCTTGGGTTTAACACTCAGTGAAGAAGAAGGAGAAAAGCAGGAGGAGGTGGAGGAGAAACCTAGAAATAAATTAAGTAAAGAAGTATAAAAATTATATTATACTCTGAAATCAATGAAAATTGTTAAAAGAAATTGAAGAAGACCTAAATAAATGGAAAATCATCTTATGTCCATGGTTTAACAGAATTAATGTTAGGATGGTCATACTCCCCAAATTCATCTTTAGTTTGAACATATTCCCTATTGTTTTTTACATTTTTTGTTGATTTTTTTTTAAAATGACACATATTCCCTATCTGATTTCCAGTTGTCTTCTTTGTAGAGATTAAACAGCTGAATATAAAATTTGTATGGAATTTCAAAGAAGCCAGAATAACCTAAATGATCTTGAAAAAGAACAATATTGAAGGACTCACAATTCCCTATTTCTAAACTTACTACAAAGCTACAGTAATAAAAAAATAAAAAGTGGAGTGCTGGTTCAAGAATAGAAATGTAGGTCAATGGAACAGAATTGAGAATCCAGAAATAAACTCATGTGTCTATGGTGAACTGATTTTTTTAGAGCATTATAATTATACATATTATTTGGGATCCTTTTTGACAAAATTATATATACAATGAATCCCCATTCCCCACCCTCTTTCATCCCCACTTCGCTCTCCCTTTTCTCTCTTCTACACTCTACTGATATTCCTTTTACTGCTTTATTTTTGATTGTTACTTTCTACATAAAAGCAAAATTACCTTTGGTATGTATGTATGTATATAACATAATTTTGTTAATTTTCTTTCTATTTTGCTCCCTTCCTTCCTTCCTTCCTCTCATTCTCCTACTTCTACACTAATCTTCCCTATATCTTTATGATGTCCAATCCCCTCTCCCACTGCCTTCTTTTCCGTACCTTGCTCTAGCTTCCATACATGAGAGAAAATATTTTACCCTTGATTTTTTGTCTCGCTTATTTCACTTAGCAGGATATCCTCCATTTCCATCCAATTAGCTGCAAGTGCTATAATTAATTCTTATTTATGGCTGAGTAATATTCCATTGTGAATATGTACCACATTTTCTTGATTCATTCATCTATTGATACGTCTAGTATTCCACAATTTATCTTTGTGAATTGTGTTGCTATAAATATTATACTGTCTGTATTGCTATAGTATGCAGGATTTTAGTTCTTGTTCCATTCCTAGTTTTTTGAGGAATCTGCATACTACTCTCCAAAGGGATTGTATTAATTTGCAGTCCAACCAACAATGCATGAGTGTACATTTTCCCCCACATCCTTGCCAGTATTTATTGTTACTTGTACTGCTTTTTTAAAAATTTATTTTAGTTGTAGATGGACACATACTTTATTTACTTATTTTTATGTAGTTCTGAGGATCAAACCCAGGGCCTCACACATTCTAGGCAAGCACTCTACCACTGAGCCACAACCCCAGCCCTATTACTTGTATTCTTTTTTTTTTTTTAAAGAGAGAGTGAAAGAGGGAGAGAGAGAGAATTTTAATATTTATTTTTTAGTTATTGGTGGACACAACATCTTTGTTTGTATGTGATGCTGAGGATCGAACCCGGGCCGCACGCATGCCAGGCGAGCACGCTACCGCTTGAGCCACATCCCCAGCCCTTACTTGTATTCTTGATAATTGCCATTCTGACTAGAGTGAGATGAAATTTTAATGTAGCTTTGATTTGCATTTCCATGATTGCTAGAGAGGTTGAACTTTTTTTCCCATATATTTATTGGCCATTTGTGCTTCTTCTTTTGAGAAATTTCTGTTTGGTTCTTTTGCCCATTTATTAATTGGGTTATTTGTGGCAAAATTTTTTTTTCCTATTCCATAGGTTCTCTCTTCACTCTCTCAATAATTTCTTTTGTTGTACAGAAGCACTTACTGGTTCTTGGTTTATTTTAGAGTATTGACCCTATGTTTTCTTCTAGCAGTTACAAGTTTTCTGGTCAAATTCCTAAGCTTTTGATCCATTTTGGTTTGACTTTTGCATAGGGTGAAATTTAGGGATCTAATTTCATTTTTCTGCATATGGATATCCAGTTTTCCCAGTACCATTTGTAAAAAGGCTGACTTTTTTCCAATATGTAACTTTGCCCCCTATGTCAAGTATCAGCTGGCTCTACGTATATTGTCTCTGTGTCTTCTATTCCATTGATCTTCATGTTATTTTTGAAGCAGACCCTTACCATAATTAAGCAGAAACCCCCACCATATTTGTAACATATAAATTCCTCTTTTTGTTAGAAAGCTTTATAACAGACTATCTGCAAAAATTTCAAAAAAACTCAGTGTGGGGTAGGACTTCCTATTTCTTTTAGGACTAAGTTAAAGTTACTCTTGTCTTGCAGAAACTAAGTTTGGCTGTAGACTTGGTGATGTCACTTCTGCTTTTGTTGTAAAAACCTCTGAATAATCTAAAAAAAAATGGAACAAAATGCACTTTCTGTGAACTCAAGAAAAAAAATACTTTTATGTAGACTCCTATAAAAACGTAAACATCCAGCCCCCCACCCTTGCGTATAAAGTTCCAAGAATTTCCAGACTCCAGGTGCAGAGAATAGTTTAGGTAATAGCCCTTCTGGACCCTACAGCCAATAAACCTACTTCCTGAGAATTCCTTGGGTGTCCAGCTTCTTCTTTCCTACTTCACTTTGATGTCAATACCATGCTATTTTTACTACTATAGCTCTGAAGTATAATTTGAGATCAGGTATTATGATGCCTCCTGCATCATTTTTTTTTTCAGAATTGCTTTAGCTATTCTGGGTCTCTTATTCTTCCAAATGAATTTTAGGACTGTTTTTCCTAGTTCTGTGAAGATTGTCACTGATATTTTGATGGGGATTGCATTGAATCTGTATATTGCTTTTGGTAGTATGGTCATTTTGACAATATTAATTCTGTCTATCCAAGAATAGGGAGGCTTTCCATCTTCTGTTGTCTTCAATTTCTTTCTTCAATGTTCTATTGTTTTCATTATAGAAATCTTTTACTTCCTTGGATAGATTAATTCCCACTTTTTTTTTGAGAATATTGTGAAGAGGATGGTTTTCCTGATTTCTTTCTCATCTGAACTGCTGTTAGAGTATAGAGAAACTATCAATTTGTGAGTGTTCATCTTGTATACTGCTACTTTGCTAAATCATTTATCAGCCTTAGGAATGGTTGAGTGCCCCTGAGTTCAATCCCTGGTACTCCCCTCCAAAAAAAAAAAAAAAAAGTTGGAGCCCAGCATGGTGGCTTATGCCTGTAATCACAGTGGCTCAGGAGGCTAAGGCAGGAGGATTATAGGTTTGAAGCCAGCCTCAGCAATTTAGTGAGGCTGTAAGCAACCTAGTGAGACCCTGTCTCAAAATAAAAACATTTTAAGAAAGAGCTGGGGATGTGGCTTAATTGTTAAGTGCCCCTGGATTCAATCCCTGTTTTTTTTTTAAAGAAAAAAACCTCAAAATTGATCAAAGACTTAAATGTAAGAATTCAAACTATAACCAGGTAACCAGGCATGATGGAACAAACCTGTAATCCCTGCAATACAGGAAGCTAAGGTAGGAGAATCACAAGTTCAAAGCCAGACTCAGTAACTTAAGAGGCCCTAAGCATCCTAGCAAGACTCTGTCTCAAAATAAAAAATAAAAAGGGCTGGGGATGTGGCTCAGTGGTTAAGTGCCCTAAATTTAATCCCTGATTCAAAAAGAAGAAAGAAGCAAAGTTAAAACTATAAACTACTGGAAGATAATATAAGAGTCAATCTTCATGACCTCATATTTGACAATGAATTCTCAGTTATGGCACCAAAAAACATGAGCAACAAGAGAGAAAAAAACAGATACATCAGATTTGATCAAAGTTAAAAATCTTTGTCTTATAAAGGACAAAATATTTTATAAATTCTAAAGTGCAATGTTTTATACATGGCAGGATATAACTCAGGAAGTGAAATGACAGCACACAGAATGGTAGAAAATCTTTGCAAATCATATATCTGATAAGAGACTTGTACCTATAATATGTAAAAAAATGTTATAACTTAATAATAAAAAGACAACATAAACCAGGCACGCACGGTGGCTCACACCTGTAATCCCAGCAACTCAGGAGGCTGAGGCAGGAGGATCGTGAGTTCAAAGTCAGCCTCAGCAACTTTGCAAGGCCCTAAGCAACTCAGTGAGACTTTGTCTCTAATAAAATATATAAAAGGGCTGGGGATGTGGCTCAATGGTTAAGTGCCCCTGGGTTCAATCTCCAGTACCCCCCTGCAAAGAAAAAGTCAGTTTAATAGAGCCGGGTGTGGCTGGGGTTGTGGCTCAGTGGCACAGCACTTGCCTGGCATGTGTGAGACACTAAGTTTGATTCTTAGCACTACATATAAATTAATTAATTAATTAATTAATTAAAGGTCTGTCAACAGCTAAAAAAAAAAATAATTGAAAAAAATAGAGCCAGGCGTGATGGTGCACACCTCCAATTCCAGCAACTGGAGAGACTGAGGTAGGAGAATTGCAAGTTCAAGACCAGCTTCAGCAATTTAGCAAGGCCCTAAGCAATTTAGCCAGACCCCGTCTAAAAATAAAAAATAATAAGGGCCGGGGTGTTGCTCACTGGTTAATCACCCCTGGGTTCAATCCCTGGTACCCTGTTCCCAAAAAATGTCAGTTAATAATAAGTATTGGAAGGATATGGAGAAATTGAGGCCTTTGTACATTGCTGGTTAGATTATAAAGTGATGCAGATGCCTTGCCAAACAATTTGGCAATCTCAAAATGTTAAACACAGAATAACCATAGGACCAACCAATTCCATTTCCAGTTATAAGTCCAGGTGAGATGAAAATGTACATCCACAGAAAAACTTCTACATGCATGTGCATAGCAGTATTATTCATAATAGCCAAAAGGTGGAAGCAACCCTTATTAATGTTTGTCAACTGATGAATGGATAAGCAAAATGTGATGTATTCATACAACAGAATATTGTTTGGCCATTCTAAAGGAATAGAGTACTGATACATGCTACAATGTGGATCATCTGAAAAGATTCCACTAAGTGAAAGAAAAAGGTCATAAAAGGCCACATATTATATTACTTCATTTATATTGAAATATTCAAAATAAGTAAATCTATAGACCAAAAGTAGATTAGTGGTTTCTTAGGGCTGATGAGAGGAGTGGGTGTTAATACAGGAGAGCAACAGGCAAGAATATAAAATGCGTTTTCAAGGTAATGAGAATGTTAGAAAATTATAGCGATGGTTGCAGTTATGGGTGAATATACTAAAAATCATTGAATTGTATACTTTAACAAAGCTAATTGTAAAAACCAAAGGCCAGATTTTCTCTCTGATATGTGGATGGTAACATACAATGGAGTGGGGAGAATAGAAGTTCATTGGATTAGACAAAGGGGAATGTGGTTAGGGGAGGAGGGATGGGAATAGGAAAGTCAGTAGAATGAATTAAACATAATTTTCCTATGTTCATATATGATTACACCACCAGTGAAACTCCACATCATATACAACTGCAAGAATGGGACGTTACACTCCATGTATGTATAATATATCAAAATACACTCTATTGTCATGTATAACTAAAAAGAACAAATAAAAGATTTTTTAAAAGACTGAGTTGTGCTGTGGAAGTGGCTCAGTGGCAGAGTGATAGAGTGCTTGCCTAGCATGCATGAGGCCCTGGGTTCAATGCCCAGCACCAAAATAAATAAATAGATAAAAAGAAAAAGCTCTGAGAATGTAACTCAGCAATAGCATGCCCCTCGGTTCAACACCTAGCACCAAATATATATATGTACATATATATGTATAATAAGTACTATATACCCACATATATATTTATTGTTTATATTCTATATATAAACAATATATAATATGTTAATGTGTATAAGCATGTAAGATTATATAAACATATTTATATATAAATATATTTATATATGTATTATTTTATAATATTTTTATTAAAAATAAAACCACCTTTTACAAATGGCTGAGTTGTGTGGTATGTATGTGTGTGTTATAGCTCAATGAAGCTATTTAAAAAATCAATGCCAAGTATAATGATACCTCAAGAGAACAGGGTGGTCTGACCCATGCATAAATTTATAAATCATAGTGAGCAGCAACACATAAACCCTGAAATAAGCAGTCTGCGTGTGCTCTGGAAACTGTGTTAGGCACAGATGCTCATTCCATCTCCCTACTCACTTCTGGCCCCAGAAGATATATCACTTGTTTATTCACCAAACTTTTATTGAACTTTTGGTTTTCTATAAAGCAACTTGGTTTGGGTAGTGGGAACATACAGACAAATAGAACTGTTTAAACTCCCTGTCTAACAGGGTGGACAGACATATAAATAACCTCCATAGGGTTCAATAATAGGACCTCAGATTTTGTAAGTAAGGTCAAATCAAAGTCACCCTCTGAGTGAAAAATCAACATAAAGTGCATGAGCTTAGCCATGTGTGGAAGATGCCTAACAGATGCTTTATAAATGTGCTGTTGATAAAAAAAAAAAACTTAGAAACCATCAGAGTCAGATGAAATAAACAAAGATCAGGCCTGTAAAAACTGAGGAATTGAGTCCCTGAGACTGGCTCTGAGTTCTCTCAGTCTCTGCTATCATCAAGAGATCATTTCCCTAAGAATTAGGCAGAGCACATTATCTGCACCTGGCTTTGGTCTTTGATCCACCTGGGGACTCTTGTGTTCTTTTGACTTGTCATTTCCTATCTTTCAGCTCCAGTATCCAATTTTGACCACATTTCTAACATATCATTTGCTTCTTGAAAAATTGCCTTTGGCATCCTCTGCAGATTTTTGCAGCATCCCATCCACTGACCCAGATCTTTTGTTGACACCAATAGCTCTTTCTTGACTTGTTCTGGTACCTGATGTACATGGAGCAACCAAGAAGCATCCTCAGGAAAACCTTTCTGGAATGTGAGTAATCTGCTCAATTTTTTTGTCTAAAATGTATGATGTGTCCACAGAAAAGTGATATTCTGGACAGAATGTAGTAAAAGACAAACCTGTCTGTGGCTCTCCAGGAGGATCTAGAAGTGAGCTATCTTGGCTCTTTGGCCCATGTGCTCCAGAATTTTTGGCAAATGAAAATTTTTGGCACCTTGGCTCTGTCAGGTGACAGTAGCTTTATGACACCAGCCACTTAAACCATCTGAAATCTTGTGGTCTGATTCCTATGTTCCCCCCAATCATTTTCCAGTGGTATAGTAATTTGACCTCCTAGATACCCATTTCTATAAGGAAAGAGATGTGCTGATCAACTCACTAGAACAGTACTGTTTACTTGGGGTTCTAAGTCTTACTGTAGTTTAATAAATTGGCATTTAGACCTCTTGTATACTTGTAGTCTTTTGAATCTGTCCCTGGGTTCAAAACTAAATTCCAGGGTCCCAACCCCCTGAGCCAATCCCAACATCTGTGAGGCCCTGTTGGAAAGGCTCACCAACCCTCCCTTTCTGACATTTCTATTAAGGCCAACCACTGTCATTTCATGAGAGATACAGTCTGGTACAGTTAAAAACTAAATGCCAAGAAGACATGGCTTCAGAATGATTTATATGTCTTGGCATGAAGGGAAGTGGGAACTGTAAAGACTTCACAGAAGAAATATTTCAGCCTTTAAAGGGTTTTCATTTAGCTTAATAATTTGAAAATCATTTTTCTAATTATAAAAGTAATGCATGTTTAATGTTAGGAAATTGGGAAACAGAGAAAGGCATAAATAGGAGAAAATGTAAAACATGATCAAAATTTAGACAGCTCAAGAAATCAGAAAGTAGCTTCTAAAAGGCATTCTTTCCTGAAGGTTTAGTAATCAATTTTTTGAATATTGACTGCACAGGATCCCTCAAGTCCAGACCAAAAACTCTTTGATATATTAGAATGGGTTGAATTCAAATAGGGACAAAATTTTAAGCTTAGGTTTCTATGGAATTCACTTCTGAATTCAGATCTTTTATTTCAATTGTTTTTCCTAAACTAGAGCCACCTGCATCAGAATCACCTGGGGCAACTTATTTGAAAATGCAGATTCTTGGGGCCCATTGAAGACCTACTGAATGAGAATCTCTGGAGGCAAGAAATAATCTGCATCTGGATGTACTCCTTGAGTGCACACTAGAGTTTGGGAGCCACTTTGAAAAGAGCTTTTGGGTGATGGTGGAAATGGTAATTTAGTGTATGAATGTGGGTATTTAAAAACCTACCTGAAGAATTGGAACCCTTCTATGTGGCTTGTGGGAATATAAAATGGTACAGCTACTGGGAAAAGTGGAATGACAGTTCCTCAAAAACGTAACCACAAAATTACCAAATGATCTAGCAACCCCAATTCTGGGTATAGAACCACAATTTTGAAAACAAGGCCCCAAAGAGATATTTATACACCCATGTTTATGGTAGTAGTATTAACAATAGCAAAAAGGCAGAAGCAAACCAAGTATCCATCAGCAGATGAATGGATAAGTGAAATGTGATGCACACCACATACACACACACACACA
This sequence comes from Marmota monax, assembly GCF_021218885.2. Lineage (NCBI taxonomy): Eukaryota > Metazoa > Chordata > Mammalia > Rodentia > Sciuridae > Marmota > Marmota monax. The sequence goes on along the minus strand of NW_026694524.1, from coordinate 2,437,435 downwards.
CACACACACACTGGAATAGCTTTCAGACTTAAGAAGGAAGGAAATGTTGGCACATAACTACAATATTGAAGAACCTTAAAGACATTATGGTAAATGAATTAAGCCAGACATAAATGGACAAATAATGTATGATTCTACTTATTTGAGTTACCTAGAGTTCGGTTGGCACATAACTACAATATTGAAGAACCTTAAAGACATTATGGTAAATGAATTAAGCCAGACATAAATGGACAAATAATGTATGATTCTACTTATTTGAGTTACCTAGAGTTCGATTGAATCTGACTAAATTCTTCAGACAGAAAGAAGAATAGTGGTTTCCAGGGGATAGGAAGGGGGCTGTTAATGCAGAGTTGGTGTTTAATGGGTTGGGAGTTTCAGTTGGGAAACATGAGAATTCTGGAAATAGATGGTGGTGATGGTTTCACAACAACGTGAATACACTGAATGCCACAGAACTGTTTGCTTAATAATGGAGAGATAAATTTTATGTGGTGTGTATTTTACCTCAATTCAAAATAAGCACTCTACAATGATAGCAAATTATCTGAACTAGAAATCAAGAAAGCAATTGTCAGATCAGGCGAGGCAGGCAGCGACCAAAGGAGGCAGATTTAAAAGGGCCGCTGAACAGGCTTTATTGAGATATCACTCCCAGGCGGAACTTGATCAGACCCACAGAGGGGACAGGGGAAGGGTCTGAGGAGAAACCGTGTGGAAGCTCGATCAGACTGGACTTTTATGGGGCTTACAGCAGGAAGGGAAGGGCTTAGGACAGCAAAAGGTGTTTCTAGGGTCCCTTGCCCCCTTGGAGTTGGTCAGGGGAGTTGGCTGAACTCCAGGATTGGCCAGGGGGTCTTGCTGATTGACAGGCCTTAGTCAGGAGATCTGGCTGATTGACAGGCATTTCCGCCGGCATCTGATTGATGTCCCCCCCCCCCCCCGCGGGCTCCTTTGTTCTAAGTAGCCACCAAGTCACCACCAAGTTGCCACCACTGACCTAACAGCAATCTCATCTACAATAGCTACCAAAAAAAAAAAAAAATACTTAGGAATAAGTTTACCCAGAGGTGAAGATCTCCATAATAAAAGCTATCAAATACTGGTGAAAGAAATTTAAGAGAACACCAAAAAAATGGAAAATCATCAATGTTCACGGATCAGAAGAATCAATATTCTAAAAATGTCCATACTACACAAAGCTATTTATAGATTCAGTGCAGTTCCTATCAAGATACCAATGACATTCTTCCTGGAACTAGAAAAAAACAATACTCAAATTTGTATGAAGCTACAAAAATCCTCATATACCCAAAGTCATCTTGAGAGAAAAAAAAAAACGGACAAAGTGACAGACACCTGGAATTCCAGCAGCTCAGGAAGCTGAAGCAGGAGGTTGTGAGTTCAAAGCCAGCCTTAGCAACTTAGCAAAGCCCTAAACAACTTAGCAAGACCCTGTCTCCAAAAATAACTAAATAAATAGATAAAAATAAAAAGGACTGGGGATGTGCCTCAGTGGTTAGGTATCCCTGGGTTCCATCCAGTACCAAAAAACTAACAAAACAAAACCACAAATCTGGAGGCATTGGAGGCATACCTGACAAAAATATATTACAAAGTTCTAGTACTCAAAACAGCATGATATTGGCATAAAAACAGACAGAGCAATGGAACAGAATAGAGAGCCTAGAAATAAATCCACATATCTACAGCCAACTAATTTTTTTTAATGGTGCTTGGGTGTTAGAGTCTGTAAACAAGTCAAAATAACACCTGGCATTTTGCCAGGGGAATGTTAGAGTTCCTAAATAAGTCTGGATGGTGCCTGGCAAAATGCCAGAGGGAGTGGTTTGAGAAGTAACAAAAAACGAGCCATTAAGTGTGGAGATTCCTTATTGGTTGACTGATGTATCTAGTTTATGTTAATTAGATAAGCTGTGTGGAATGTATAAATACTGCTCCTGTCCTACAATAAACGGCTCCCATTCCTGCTGTATCAACGTACACAAGTTGTTCGTCACCCCCCGGTTATTTTGCTGCAGCCGGACTGCGGCACTTGGGATTGAACCAGGGCCTTGTGCATGCAAGGCAAGCACTCTACCAACTGAGCCAAATCTCCAGCCCTTATAGGCAACTAATTTTTGATAAAGGTGCTATGAATACTCAGTGAAGAAAGTCATCTCAATGAATGGTGCTGGGAAAATTGGACATCCACATGCAGAAGAATGAAGCTAGACTCCTCTCTCTCATCAGCTACAAAAATAAAAAAAAATGAATTAAAGACTTAAATATGAGACATAAAACTACTAAGAGAAAACACAGAAGAAATGTTTCAGGACATCGAAATAGACAAAGATCTTTTGGACAAAACCTCAAAAGCACAGGAAAGGAAAGCAGAAATAGATGAGATTGTATCAAACTAAAAAGCTTCTGTACAACAAAGGAAATAATCAACAGAGTAGAGAAACAACCTTTAGAAGTGGAGAAAATATTTATAAACTATATTTCTCACAAAGGGTTAATATCCAAAATGTAGAAGGCACTCAAAAAACCTCAATAACGGAAAAAACAAATAACCTGAGTAAAAAAATGGACAATAGGGATGAAATGCAGGTCAGTGGTAGAGTATTTGCCTAGCATGCACCAGGCCCTTGGTTTGATTCCCAGCACTGCAAAAAGGGGGGAGAAGGGGGGAGGGGATGTAGATCTAAATAGATATTCCCCAAAAGAAGACATACAAAATGGCCAACAGGTATATGAAAAATCCTCAAGAGCACTAATAATCAGGGAAATGCTAATCAAAACTACAATAAGATATCGCCTCACTGTAAGAGTAAAAGAAATTGAAGTTAAAGTGTAAAAGACCGGGTATTGTAAAGTTTCTAAGCTGCAAAGCCTGAGTTAAAATGTAAAGGACCAGGTATTGTTAAGTTCCTGTGCTACACCCAAAACCTGAAATTCCTGTAGCTGTTAAAACAATTCCTGGGACTGTCCAGTGGATAAATAACCTGGACCTTGTGCAGTTTGGCATGTAGGCATTCAGGGCCCAAACCAATCAGTTTGAATGTACCCCCCCTTCCCGCCTGACCTGTTCCCACCAATGAATGTACTAATCATGTTCGAGAGTTGTTGTTCGATTTTCCCGTGCCTCATGATGATTTGCTCTGATGTATGCAAAGCCCCCACCCTCCCCAAAAAGTGTACTTAAGCACTTCTCAACCCCTGCTCGGGGCTCTTGGCCGCTCTCCCTTCTTGAGTGAGCACGGAGCCCCAGCGCGCTGGATTCTTCAATAAACCCCCTTTTGCGGTTGCATGAGTCGGTCTCTTGGTGGTCTCTTCCTCTGACGTTCGCCGGACCCTTACATCACAACTGTTAGAATAGCTAATTATCAATAAGACAAAAGAGTTGGTGAGGATATGGAGAAAAGAGAGTCCTTTCACACTGTTGGTAGTAATGTAGATTAGTACAGCCATCAGGGAAAATGGTACGGAGGTTTCTCAAAAAATTAAAAATAGAACTACCATATTATGAAGCAATCCCACTATTAAGTATATATCCAAAGATTATGAAATAAGCATGTTGAAGAGACATCTGTATTCCAAGTTTATTGCAACACTATTCACAATAGCCAAGAAATGCAAACAACCTATAAGACCATCAACTGATGAGTGAATAAAGAAAATATGGTATGCATATACCATGGAATACTACTCAGTCAGAAAAAAAGAAATTCTGTCATTTACAACAACATGGATGGAACAGATCATTACCTTAAGAGAAATAAGCCAGGTATAGAAACACAAGTACTGCAGGATCTCATTCAATGTGGAATCTAAAAAAGTTGATCTCATAGAAGTTGAGAGTAGAAGGGTGGTAACCAGAGGTTGTGGACAGTGGGCGCCGGGGGTTGATAAAGGGATACTGAGTTACATTTAGATATAATGGATAAATCCCTGCATGCTATTGCACAGTAGGGTGACTATAGATACATAATGTATTGTATATTTCAAAAAACTAGAAGAAAGGATTCTGAATGTTTTTATCATAAAAAATGATGTGTTTAGGGGTTGGGGATATAGCTCAGTTGGTAGAGTGCTTGCCTCACATGCACAAGGCCCTGGGTTCAATCCCCAGCACCACCACCAAAAAATAAGTAAGTAAATAAATAAATAAGATCTGTTTAAGGAGATAGCTATTTTAAACTGATTCAGTTATTCCACAATGTATACACATTTCAAAATATCACATGGTACCTCATAGATAAGTCCAATTTTTAAGTTTTTTGAACTAGTTAAAAAATAAAGATTTTTAAATTAAATCTTATTTTTTAAAATAAGATTTTTAAATTTAAAAAATTTAACACTTGCCTGACAGAGGCTAAGACTTGTATGATACAGTTAACTCTCATTCCACAGAAGGGCAGGTAAGGTGATAAATTTGTACTGTTCAACATTTTGAATAAAAATTTCCATAGTGAAAACCTTTTTGCAGAGCCTAATGAGACTGTAAGATTAACTAGGAGGCAGAGCCAATCAGTCCCAGAATGCTAAGTATGTGACTCTGCACTCTCCAATTTAAAAACAGACTGCTCAATGAGAAGATCAATGACCCTATAGAAAAAGTTAGCATTTGAAAAGCTTCCTCAACTTGCCTCATAGTAAAAGAAAATGCAAACTCCAAGATATCATTTTTTACCTCTCATATTGATAAAGTTCAAAAGGTATGATAGATAATAGTCCTATATGATGCTACTGAGAATAAATTTTAAAAGAACATTTTTAGAAGGAAGTTTGCCAATGTCTATCAAAAATTAATTGTGAGAAATTCCTTATTTTATATATATATATATATATATATATATATATATATATATATATATATATATAATCTTTATTTATTTTTACGTGGTGCTGAGGATCAAACCCAGTACTTCACAGGTGCGAGATGAGTGCTCTACCACTGAGCTACAACCCCAGCCCTAGAAATTCCTTATTCTTTCAGGATGTATATACATAGTGATAATTGTTGTAGCATTGTTTATAATAGCAAATAACTGAGAACAATCCAAATGTCCATCAATAGGCCACTTTTTGTATTTCCATACAATAGAACAGTATTCTACCATCAAAAACAAAGAGCTATGCTTACATAAGCTAACAGAAAAGTTCTAAGGTCTATAGTTAAGTGGTAGACAAAAAAAAAAAGGTTACCACATACCTTGCTATTAATTAATTTATCATTTTAAAATGGTTATAATGGTAAATTTTATGTTATATATATTTCACTCCAATTCAACACACACACACACACACACACACACACACACAAGATGAGATTCCTTTGCTTTGTCTAAAATGGAAAAAAAGGCCCTAAGCAGGCAGCAACAACAGAAGTCTGTGTCAAATGCAATCCCAAAGGCAGAAGGTATTGCCCTGCCCTCTCACAAAATATCTTGCATCTGGCCTTACCAAACAGGAGATAATGACTTTCCATTTGCTTTAGGGTATGATTTAAAGCATTCATTTGGGGCTGCAAATCTAGATTTGGTTAGTGAAAATTTACCCATGTTCCTAATTGGCCCAACTTGATCAAGAATTATAGCCCTGAGCTCAAAGCAGAAACAAAAGCCAACAAAAGAATGCTCTCTTTTCCTAGGGTTTGAAAACCTTAGTTAACAGTTATGTAAGACTGCAAATGCTTATGTCTTCTACTAAAAAGCTCTGGATTTATAAAACCAATGTTCTCAGGGCAGCATTGGTTGCTGTCAATCCATATTTTCCCTCTTCTTTTCTGTTGGGAAACTGACCAATTTTACTACATAAAGGGGGCAGATTCAAGTAGTTTGCAAGCTATTTAGAGTAAATTTTTGACAAGTGTAGGCTGCTTTAGCAAAAGGCTTGGTTAGGCTGGAGGCAGTCACTGGAGAGTTTTCCAAACTCAATAAACCATAATATAATCTCACAAATAGGATTTAAAAGAAAACAAAAACACCTTAAATTGTGGATTCCTGAAACTTTGAGATTTATTTTTTTCAAATTAAAAAGTTAATAAGAATATCAGGGTGACTTCTTTTAATGAAATAATATGTATCTATTTTGTTTTAAGGGTCTGCCCTTAGTCTCAGGTTCAAGTATCACTCCTAATTTGTTGAACAATATCCTCTGTCTACTTGTCAGCACTGGACAAACCAAAAACCTGAAACTCATATAAGACTTTGACACAGAAAAGTGTTCTCACTACATTGCTACCTAAAGTCAATGAATGCACAATAGAAACACACTATATGGTATGTAACAGTCATGATTTTTTTAAAAAATATAAGATACAGAAAAAAATGTTCTGAAGAAAATACACCAAAATTTTAACAGTGATTATGTTATGTCTAGGTTTCAGGTTTGTTCATGAATTCTGCTTATGTGCAAGTATTGTGTATAAATTTAATTTTCTATATTTCCCAAACGTTCTGCAAAGAGCATATAATTCTTATGTAACCAAATAAAACCAAATACATGTTATTGAAAAACAAAAGAAAAATGAACTTGTATTGGAATTCTTTTTTTCTCCGTAGTACTGGGGACTGAACCCAGGGGTTCTTTATCATTGAGCTACCTCCCCAGTCCTTTTTATTATTATATTTTTAATTTTTTTTAAAGAGAGTGAGAAGGAGAGAGAGAGAGAATTTTTTTAATATTTATTTTTCAGTTTTTCGGCGGACACAACATCTTTGTTTGTATGTGGTGCTGAGGATAGAACCTGGGCCGCAAGCATGCCAGGCAAGCACGCTACCGCTTGAGCTGTCAGATCAGCTGAGGCAGGCAATGGCCAAAGGAGGCAGATTTAAAAGAGCCGCTGAACAGGCTTTATTGAGATATCACTCCCGGGTGGAACTCAATCAGACCGACAGACTGGACAGGAGAAGGGTCTGAGGAGAAACCGCATGGAAGCTCGACCGGACTGGACTTTTATGGGGCTTACAGCAGGAAGGGAAGGGCTTGGGACAGGAAAAGGTGTTTCTAGGGTCCCTTTCCCCCTTGGAGTTGGTTAGGGGAGTTGGCTGAACTCCAGGATTGGCCAGGGGGGTCCTGTTGATTGACAGGCGTTAGTCAGGAGATCTGGCTGATTGACAGGCGTTTCCCCTGGCATCTGATTGATGTTCTTTTCTGATGCAGGCTCCTTTGTTCTAAGTCGCCACCAAGTCGCCACCAAGTCGCCGCCAAGTCGCGGCCAAGTCACCACCACCGACCCAACATGAGCCACATCCCCAGCCCTATTTTTTTTAAACTTTGAGACAGGGTCTCACCAAATTGCCCAGGTTGTGCCTCGAACTTTCAATCCTCCTGCCTCTGCCTCCCAAATAGCTGGGATTACAGGTGAGAACCACCATGCCCAGCTGAAATCTGTTTCCTTTGCAGTTGATATCTTTCCATTATTTGCCCATCCCTTAACCTCTTTTTGTTTTTAATATTTTTAGTTGTAGATGGACACAATACCTTTTTCTTTTTTTGGTACCAGGGATTGAACTCAGGTGCACTTGACCGCTGAGCCACTTCCCCAACCCTATTTTGTGTTTTATTTAGGGACAGGGTCTCACTGAATTGCTCAGTGCCTCGCTTTTGCTGAGGCTGGCTTTGAACTCCAATCCTCCTGCCTCGGCCTCCGGAGCTGCTGGGATTACAAACATGTGCCACTGCACCCAGCACAATACCTTTATTTTATTTATTATTTTTATCTGGTGCTGAAGATTGAACCCAGTTCCTCACATGTGCTAGGCAAGCGCTCTACCACTGAGCCACAATCCCAGCCCCAGTAAATCACTGTTGTTCCAGTCTACTGTGGACTATCTTCATGACTATTGCCTATTGTCTTCTATGTCCTACCTGCTGTCCTGGTTTCTGACCTGCAGTACTGTGTTTATGTCCTAACTGTTTCAAGTTTTCTGAGTTTCTTTCCAATTGACCACACAGTTTCTTGGCCCCAACTGTGTTTTTTCATGGGCTTTGCCCCCCTTTCTTCAGCTCTCTGGGGCCCCTGCTGGGGCAGCAGCCTAACAGGAACTCATTAACTGATGCATACATTTGTTTTCTTTCTTTTGCAAATAGGCTATTGTATCATCACCATACTAGTTTGCTTGAGCTGCCTTAACACAATACTCCAGACAGGGTGACTTAAACAAGAGAAGAGTACTGTGTCACAGTTCTGGAGGCCAGAAGTCTGAGAACAAGGTGTTGGCAGGGTTGGTTTCTCCTGGGATCTCTTCTCCTTGGCTCACACATGGCCACCTGCTCACGGTGTCCTCACGTGGTCATTCTTCATTGCACACATTGCCCTGGTGTGTCTTTGTCTTCTTATAAATATACAAATGCTGTTGGATTAGAGCCCACCCTAAAGGCTTTATTTTAACTTAATTACTCATTAATGGCCTTATCTCCAAATACAGTCACATTCTGAGATACTGGGGGTTAGGACTTCAACATATGAATATTGAGGGGGACACAATTTGGTCCTTAACAGGATTCTTGATTGTGAAGAAAATTCATTCTGAGTAGTTGAGCAGAGTGGGAATCATAAAAGCATATGAAGCAATTCCCAGAAGCTACTGAAGAACCAGAGACTCTAGCATCCAGGCTGCACGGTTCAGACAACACCCGAACCACATCTCAGGATGTGTTCCCAGGGAGATCCTACGGCTGCCATCTCCAAGCCCAGGAGATTCATGCTAGGGTTTCAGCCACCTCTGCCTCTGAAGGATAAATGCCACTCAGCCACAGACTCCATGTGGTGCCTACCTCCTCATGTCACTGGCTGCTGAACAGGTTTCACTTCTATTGCTATGTCTGGTCACAGAAATCCTAGATCACAAGTTTGTACCTTCAGCCACAAGAATGGGGTCCTAATTAGAATAAGCTATACAAAGTTTGAATAGACCATTGTCTTCCACCTTGGGGGGAGTGAGACTCAGAGTCAGGAGATGGGAAATTCCATAATATAGAAAGGGCTTCAAAATATGCTTGATGTCAAAAGCTGAACAATATCTATTACATTGCAGATAAAGATATTTAAGAATACAGCAAATCATCTTCTTGAATGGTTTCCCTGTACTCTTTCCATCTTGAATTTTCTCTTCTCTTCTCTTTTCTTTCTTTCTTTCTTTCTTTCTTTCTTTCTTTCTTTCTTTCTTTCTTTCTTTCTTTCTTTCTTTCTTTCTTTCTTTTTCCTGTTGTTCTTAGTGCAGTTCTAATCTATAATACACGCTACATAGAAGAAAATTTGAAAACTCAGAAAAACACATGCAAAAAAAATTTTTAAAAACCTATAATATTACCATTCAGAGATAATCACCATTGTCATTTTGGTATATGCCCACACATTCATTTTTAGACATATGTATGCAATAAAGGAAAAAATATGCACACTATTTTTGTAATCTGCTACTTTTACTTATCAATATATCATGAATGCTGAGTTTTCTGAGCCAATTGTCCCCACAAATGACTTTACACTATTAAAGTGCCTAAGAGCTTTTAATTTAGCCTATATCAAAATTAGAAATTTTGTAATTAGGACGAGCTAATTTAATGTATTTTTTTTGTATTTGTCCTTTTGGGGGAAGAAACAATAACAACAAAAACAAAAATAATCTTGAATTTTTCTGTGACCTTATTTATGAGGCTATTCCAGACAATGAAATTGACTTATTATATTCACCCACATTAAAATTATTATATTCATAGTTATTAATAGTTTGTTGGACCTTTTAACATTTTATCCAATAACTGATAAATAAAAGTAATATTGTGTGAACCAGAGAATATCTGATCTCATTTAAAATCCGCTTGGGCTGGAGATGCTACTCAGTGGTAGAGTGTTTGTCTAGGGTGCTTAAGGCCCTGGGTTCCACCCCCAGCACTGCAAAATAAATAAATCTCTTTCTCACATCTGACTATGTCAACAGAGCATTGCTATTGCTGTTTTGTTCTCAAAGAGGTCACCAAGGGACCCAAGAAAGTATGCACATTATTCCCAGAAGGCTTACCACTCTTCTGGAGTCTGGGTCAAGCTCAGGGACTGAAACTTCACAAATACATATCTATTTTCACTTCAAAGCCCCTGATGAACAGATTGATGTTAGAATAATATCTAGGCTTGTCTTTTGTTCATCTCCAAGGCCCCTAATTTCTGTATTCACCAGCTAACCACGAAGATTCTATTAGGTACCACGTTTTACAGAAGGTGCTGGTGTCTGCTGATGTTTGGAAATTGCCAGGTTCAGGATAAACCTAGAGTATTTAATCTGGTCTTCTTCTGGTAGGCTGAATTATGGCCTCCCAAGGATATTCCACTCTAACTCCTAGAAACATAAATATGTTATATTTATATGTTACATTCCATGGCAAAACGGACTTTGCAGATGATTTAAGTTATGGACCTTAAGAAAATGCAGAAATCCTGGATTGTCTAAGTGGGCCCTCTCTAATGACATGAGTCTGTAAAAACAAAGAGCTTGCTGTAGCTGGAAGCAAAGAGATGGGGCAGAAGAGATGAGAGAGATTTGAGGCATGAGACTGGCTGGACCTGCCATTGCTGGAGAAGGCCATATGCATGAAAAAGAATGTAGGAAACTCTAAGACTGGAAGACGCCACACCACACTACAAATGGAAGACACCACACGACACAGATCACCAAAGAAGTTCCACTTTATTACAAAAGGCTGTGTGTTTATATAGGTCTAAGGAGAGGTCGCAGGGCTGAGGTAGATAACGGGTTGCCCGTTTATTGGCAAGCTCTTCCATATGTCAGTTCCGGAGCCCAAGAAGTTAATTCTTATTGGGGCTAAGGCTTCCCACCAGCAGGATTTGAACATTGGTGCCGGCGGGAACGTTTCACGCCAGTGAAAGAAAAAAAGAGGAGAAAGAGGGTCGTTAGGCGCCATGTTGGGGTTTTTCTCTGGGATGCTACTGCTGTTATATGTTTTCCCAACAGAAACCTCTAGGGCCAAGATCAGCAACTGACTGATGGCCAACTAGGAAAGGTGACCTTACTTCCACAATCATAGGAACTCAATTTGGTGAATGATCTGAATGAGATTGGAAGTGGACTGTTTCCCAGAATCTCTGGAAAGCTTCTGCCAAAACCTTGATTTAGGGCACTGTGAAACCTAAGCAGAGGACCCATTTGAGCAATGCTGTCTGTACCCAAACTTTTGACCTACAGAGCTATATACTAATAAATGAGTACTGTTTTAAGCCACTAAATTTATGTTATTCTGTTTTGGCAAGAGTAGAAATTAATATGTGGCCTGTAATCAAAATCTACTCGGAGAAGTAAGTTCCATTTTAAAAATTATTAGATTAAAAATAGAACTCTCTATAACCTGGGAATATTGATATATGAATTATGTATGATATCATTAAAACTATTTCAGAAATCTAAAACAACAACAATAACAAAAAAAAACCACAATAGTACATTACTACAAGCCAGCTCAATGCTATTTAAATTCCCTACTTGCTTCTTGGATCATTCCGTTAAAGCATTGGATTGCGGATATTTTCCATTTATCATAATTTTAAAAGAAAAGGGGACAGACAGTCTTGAAAATGTTAAAACATATTCTAATTCAAGGACTCTGCATATTGTCATCTTTCTATATGAAAGAGATGAGACTACGTAAGGTTACCTTAAAATGATATTGATAGGTTGCTCTGTAACATGGAGAAGCTTGAGATTCCAATCTCATTATCCAAGGTGGCAGTTTTCCTATTCCCCATTCCAACAAAGTCAGAGCCTATTGAAATGCGATTCAAGCCAGACAGAAATTGAGAAATGGAGTTGTTAAGTAGGGTTCCCAGAAACCAGAAGCAGCAGTTCCAGTTTCACAGGCAGCCAATTTCAGGGGTCAATACATTGACTGTGACTATTGTTTTAAATCACCATATTCTGCTTCAGGCTTTCATGTGGTCAGAGAAAAGAAGCCACAAAGAAATACATCAGGGGTTCCCTAATGATGTGCAGTGTGGGCTGAGGGTGACACAAACCCACAGAGACACTTTCTTGTTATTACTAATAATTGCTTACCATCATTGGATGGTTGCCTAACTTAGGTGAGATCATTTGGGGAATGATGCTTGCAACATCGACATATAGAAGCATATTTTTCTGTTCTGTGTTATTTTTAAGAGGTTCTTTTTATCCATATTGTGACTAACCTCATGTTTGCTTTGGTTTTCTAGATTTCTCAAGTAGACATTAAGGAAGATATATTCAATTGCTTTATTTAAATAATTACTGAAAAAATACAAATATCCAGGTATTCCCTATTCCAAGAGCCACATTGGAATAAGCATGCAAAATATCAATACAGAACTATATTTACATCATCCACAACTCCATATATTACCAATAAGGTTAAGACCAGACAAAAAGGGACTGGGGTTGTATCTTAGTGGTTGAGCGCTTGCCTCTCATGCGTGAGGCACTGGGTTCGATCCTCAGCACCACATAAAATAAATAAATAAACAAACAAATAAATAAATAAATAAAACAAAGATATTGTGTCCACCTACAACTAAAAAGAAATTTAAAAAATTGGAACATATTAAATGGATTGCTTATTTAAAGTGTTAGAACAAAATAATCATATAATACAATTCCATGTGAGACAAACACAATCTTATTATGTGTGCAATAGTCACATCTACAATCAGATTTCTAAATTTATTTAAAATACAGAGTTATCTTTATTATGTATGTACTAGATTTATAATTTTATACTACTTTCAATCTCTACTACTGCCCTTAGCTATTATAATATTAGTAAGTAGCAGGTTCAAAAAATATTGCATTAAAGAGGAAAAAAATAGTAATTTCACTGTAGAAAAACATAAAAATTGCCTTCTTAACCAAGTAATTTAGAGTAATGTTATCAATAATAGGGCAAACTGCCTCCTGATATCAAGCACTCTCTGATGCTTCTGCCAAATATGCAAAAGACTAATCTGGAGAAATATACAAATCTAAATTGAGAGATATTCTACTGAACAACTGACATGAAACACAAAGAAAAATGGAAAAATTGTTCCATAATACAAAAGTTTAAAGAAAATCTGATTGCTAAATACAGAGTATGATCCTGGGTTGGATCTTGCATCAAAGTGGAAAAAGTTGCTCTAAAGGACATTATTGGGATAACTGGCAAATTTGTGAATAAACTATATACTAGATCATAGTGTTACAGAGCTGGGGCCTGCCAGGAAACTGAGGCAAGATGAAGAGCCCCCTTCAAACTCTGATTCTTACAATCAAGTCAGAAAAATTTCAGACATGTCACTCAGAGTAACAAGAATGAGTTTATTAAGGGATAGGAAAGGGAAAGGGGACACTCTCATAGAAAAAAAGGATAATGTGCCCCTCCTGCACTCCAGTTTTATTTGGGATCCCAGAGAAGTTTCCAGAGAATCCCACCCAGGTCCACTTCTTGACTTTTTTTTTTTGTACGAGGGATTGAACCCAAGGTACTAAACCACTGGGCCACATTCCCAGACCTTTTTATTTTTCATTTAGAGACAGGGTCTTCCTGAGATGCTTAGAGCCTTGCTAAGTTGCTGAGGCTGGCTTTGAACTCACAATCCTCCTGCCTCAGCCTCCAGAGCTGCTGGGATTATAGGCGTGTACACCCAGCCTAGCTCACCTCTTGACTTTGGACTAAAGCAAGATGACATCAGACTTTCAAGTCCCCACTGCCATGACAGATGTAGGTCATCTTGGCCCATGCTGATCAGTTCTAATGGATTCTTTTTTTTTTTTTTTTTTGATACCAGGGATTGAACTCACGGGCACTTAACCACTGAGCCACATCCCCAGCCCTTTTTTAAATATATATTTTATTAGAGACAGGGTCTCACTGAGTTGCTTAGGGCCTCCCTAAGTTGTTGAGGCTGAATTTTAATTTGCAATCTCCTGGCCTCAGCCTCCTACAGGCCTACTGCACCCAACCTAATTGGATTCTTAACCATAAATTCTTTTAGATTTTATTGTTAGGAGGAATTATCCTTATTTCCCTGAGTTTCAGGATCTGATCATAAAAATCTCTCCCCTCAGGGAAATTTGTGTTCCTCTTATTGACATTATTTCTGGCCTGTATTTCTTATGCAGTTAACAGGTAGTTTGTTGAGGAATATGACATAGCCTGTCCACTTAGGCCAGGCAGGGCTGCAGGTAAATTGCTTCTTGGAAAAGAAAGCATGTGAGGGTCAGCACAGTAGGTCCATTTTATAGACTTGTTCCCTTAACCTTCTGTTCCCATTTATATCTGTCTGTTCCCTAACATTAGTATTGTATCAATATGGCATTTTCTGAATTTGATAATTTTGCCATGGTTACAAAAGAGAATACACTTTGAAGTATTGGGTGGGGGAAGGGAGACATGAGGCCTGTGATTTATTCTTAAATGAAAACTAACAATAAGAATGAAGAAAGGTGGGGCTGGAGTTGTGGCTCAGTGGTCGAGAGCGCTCGCCTAGCACATGCAAGGCCCTGGGTTCGATCCTTAGCACCACATAAAAATAAATTTAAAAAGATATTTTTTAAAAGAAGAATGAAGAAAGGTGAAATTAGACGGACATTATTACCCTATATACATGTATGATGACACTATCGTGTGACTCTGCACCATATACAGCTAGAGAAAGAAGAAGATGTGCTCCATTTGTGTACAATGTGTCATGTATAACTAATTAGAACAAATAAAAAGAAAGAATGAAGACAGTAATGTGTGTATATACTGAACATATAAAACATTATATATGTATTGTGCATATAAAACATACATATATAATACCTCTCTCTGTATGTATATGATATTATTTTCTCAGTATTATAAAATATTAACAATGGATAAATCTGGATACAAGATTTGTCTGAGATCTTTGTACTATTTTTTTCTAAATAAAATTAATCTGTTAATTTAAATTATTTCAAAGTAAAAAATTAAATGAGCCAGGCCCAGTGGCATAATGACTGTAATCCCAGTGGCTCTGGAGGCTGAGGCAGGAGGATTGTGAGTTCAAACCCAGTCTCAGCAACTTAGCAAGACCCTGTCTCTAAATAAAATACCAAAAAAAAAAAAAGGAGGGCTGGGGTTGTAGCTCAGTGGTAGAGTACTCACCTCGTATGTGGAAGGCACTGGGTTCAATCCTCAGCACCACATAAAGCAAATACAAAGCCAGTTCATCTACAACTAAAAGAAAAATAGTTAAAAACAAATATAAAACAGGGCTGGGCATGTGGCTCAATGGTTAATCGCCCCTGGGTTCAATCCCCAGTACCAACAAAAATATTTAAATAAAATGAAATAAAAGGTAAACCTAAAAAACATATTACAATTGTGACAATCTTGAAACTGGCTCTGTACTCTGCCCCAAAGTAGGTAAATGCTAATTCAATTCAATTATATTATGTAATTCTTTGGTTAAATTTGTTCATAAATATTTCACCCTAAGTTAATATTGATTCCTTATCCATGTTCTTCTTGTTTTCTCACCAACAAATATGCAATGTTGCTGGAAGGAAAGAGTACATTGAGCTGAACAATTGACCTGAGAGATTTGTACTTCCTCAAAGCAACCCAGAAGGACTGAAAAATACAGAAAAGATTACAAGCTGTTTACACCCCAATTTCAGTACTACTTTTAAGTGGAACTGATTTAAAACCAACATACATTCATGGAGACTTACACTTGCCCACTCCCCAGAAATTACCTTATTCCAAACTTTTCATTAAGAAACTTGGATAATTCAACTCTTTTCCCACTATTGTTATTGCTATTGCAGAAATATAACAATGTTACCACTTTAAAATTAAATTCTGCTTATTTAGATAAGGGGAGAGGTAAAGCCATTTCATTTTTAAACAATTCTGCTTTTAGTAGTATATTTTTAAATAGTTTCTCCCTTAAAAAGGAAAATACAATATGTACATTTATGCAATTGTGAATAGAATTTTCTATTGCAGAACCCATATCTCAATTATTGTCAACGAATGTGCACAGTCTAGATAACATAGTTTTGCTTGGCAAATAGAATGTGCCCCAGAGAAATAGATTACACCTTAACACTTTAATTTCCCCCAACCTATTTATGACAGATACAGCTAGCCAATAAAAAGAAAAGGAATGAAACTATAGAAAAGAATCCTATCCTTTCTCGCTGCCTGGTTTCCACCCCCATGATCCCTCCAGAGATGAGTTATAATTGCCCCCTGGGATGGAGAAAGAAGACACACAATCCAGCTCTGATTGTGTCACCAAGACAACAATAATCACAGGAATAAACTAGAAAATACAGGGACCATGAGCAAATGAGTCAGCAGCAATTATTTAACAGCCTAAAAATCAGTTCTATGGGGAAAATTCTTTAGGGTCCCTTGAGTACAAAGGGTACCAGACTCTCTTTAAAGCATTCTCACAAATGTTTTTATAAAGCAAGGAACCTCTGCTTTGCATTCTTTACTCTCTTAGAAATCATTTTAAAGATCCAGTACTGATGCCAGGTTTTGCTATCCATTTTTATGCAGCAGCATTTATTTTGTAAAATTTTAAACCTTGAGAGAAGTTGCAAGATAGTACAATGAACACCCATATACCCTGCACCAAGATTCACCAAGTACAGCACATTTCTCTTCCACTGTCCTCAAATACATCTCTTTTGTTTCTTTTTTCCTTTCTTGTTTTTCCTTTTTCTTTTTTCCTTCATTCTTTCTTCTTCTGAATCATGTGAGAGTTTGTTGCAGATACCATGGCATTTCAATGTTAGTATTTCAATATGTACCTTTTAAGAGAGGACATACAATCAATCAACAAGTACATGAAAAAATGCTCACCATCTCTAGCAGTCAGAGAAATGCAAATCAAAACCATCCTAAGATACCATCTCACTCCAGTAAGATTGGCAGCCATTATGAAGTCAAACAACAACAAGTGCTGGTGAGGATGTGGCGAAAAGGGTACTCTTGTACATTGCTGGTGGGACTGCAAACTGGTGCGGCCAATTTGGAAAGCAGTATGGAGATTCCTGGGAAAGCTGGGAATGGAACCACCATTTGATCCAGCTATTGCCCTTATCGGACTATTCCCTGAAGACCTTAAAAGAGCGTACTACAGGGATACTGCTACATCGATGTTCATAGCAGCACAATTCACAATTGCTAGACTGTGGAACCAACCCAGATGCCCTTCAATAGATGAATGGATAAAAAAAAATGTGGCATTTATACACCATGGAGTATTACGCAGCACTAAAAAATGACAAAATCATGGAATTTGCAGGGAAATGGATGGCACTAGAGCAGATTATGCTTAGTGAAGCTAGCCAATCCCTAAAAAACAAATCCCAAATGTCTTCTTTGATATAATGAGAGCAACTAAGAACAGAGCAGGGAGGAAGAGCAGGAAGAAAAAATTAACATTAAACAGATACATGAGGTGGGAGGGAAAGGGAGAGAAAAGGGAAATTGCATGGTAATGGAGGGAGACCCGCATGGTTACACAAAATTACATATAAGAGGTTGTGAGGGGAATGGGAAAATAAACAAGGAGAGAAATGAATTACAGTAGATGGGGTAGAGAGAGAAGATGGGAGGGGAGGGGAGGGGAGATAGTAGAGGATAGGAGAGGTAGCAGAATACAACAGTTACTAATAGGGCATTATGTAAAAATGTGGATGTGTAACCGACGTGATTCTGCAATCTGTATTTGGGGTAAAATTGGGAGTTCAAAACCCACTTGAATCAAATGTATGAAATATGATATGTCAAGAGCTTTGTAATGTTTTGAACAACCAATAAAAAAAAGAAGAAAAAAAAAACAAAAAAAAATGGAAAGTTGGCCTCATAGTGAAGATAGTAAGATTCCACTCATGGTTGATTGCCAGTAACTAGTCATATGGCCACTGTTAGATAAAAGGAAGTCTTGGGAATTGAATTCTTGACGGATTAGCCACTTCCCAGCTATAACTTTAAATGAAAGAAAAGAGATGTAATGGATAGCTAACAGTCCTTGTCACAACATAAAATCTATTTTTAGCCAAGTGTGAAGGTGCATGCATGTAATCTGAGCTACTCTGAAGAGTAAGGCAGAATGATTGTGAGTTCAGCTCCAGTCTAGACAACACAATAAGATCCCGTCTCAAAAAGGAATAAAAGTGGTGGAGTGTTTACCTACCATGTCTAAGACCCTGGGTTTGATCCCCAGGACAATATTAATAGAACTATACAACTTAGTACCCAAATATCTTTCCCTGATCTTTCATTATTGATCTGAGGCATTGTATATTACTAGTGAACAACACAAACCTAGATTTTTTTTTCACACTCTGACAATTGATAAGTGTAGTCTATTTATATTTATTGTGATTGCTGAGGCATCTGTAGTTATTTCCTGCATCTTACTTATGTCTTCTTTTTTTTCCAGTTTTTTTAGTTGTTGATAGAATTTTATTTTATTTATTTATATGCAGCGCTGAGAATTGAACCCAATGCCTCACACATGCCAGGCAAGTGCGCTACTGCTGAGCCATAGCCTCAGCCCTTGATGTCTTTTTACCACTTTACTCTATGTTTTTTATTCTTCTCCTTTCTTTCCTTCTTCAGGATTAAGGGTTTTTTAATTTAAAAATTTTAAACTTCATTTTGCTTATTAATTTTTTTATGTGGTGCTGAGGATTGAACCCAGTGCCTCACACATCCAAGGCAAGCACTCTACCACTGAGCTACAGCCCCAGCCCCTGGATTAAGTTTTTAAATATTATTTTCTTTCCTCTTTTGTTCTGATGTTATGCATTCTATTTCTATTATTTTTATAACTATGAAGTAATTCAAAATAATAGCATAATACATATTGAACTTAAAGTTTAATTTCATTCAATAACTCTTTATTCCTCCTGAACAAAGTAAGGAATATTTCAAATCGAATTGACCATCTCCTGTCCTGCACATTATTTATTTATAATTCATTTTGTCACATTTTATTTTTAGGACCTCAAATGAACATTTTTTTTGGTAGAATCAACATGTGTTTAGATTTCCCTTACTCCATTTTTACCAATTGATTTGTCATTTTTTTTTCTTATATCTTAGAACTTCTTTGGGGGATCATTCTTTCTGAAGAATGTATGGTAGAAAATTTTCAATTTTTCATCATCTGGAACCATTTTACTTCTCCCTCACTCTTTTATTTATTTATTTATTTGGTACCAGGGATTGAACTCAGGGGCACTTGACCACTGAGCCACATCCCCAGCCCTATTTTGTGTTTTATTTAGAGACAGGGCCTCACTGAGTTGCTTAGCACCTCGCTTATGTAGAGACTGGCTTTAAACTTGAGATCCTCCTGCCTCAGCCTCCCAAGCCCCTGGGATTACAGGCATGCACCACCACACCTGGCTTTCTCTCTCACTCTTAAAAGATAATTTATCCGGGCATATAATTCTAGGTCAACAGTTACCTTGTTTTCCCACTTTACAGCCATAATTCACTGTATTCTGGCTTTATTTTGCTGTTGATAAGTGTGGTGTCCATCCAATTGCTTTTCTTTTCTTTTTCTTTTTTCTTTCTTTTTTTGGCAATCATTTCTTTCTTCCTTCCTTCCTCCCTTTCTAATTGCTTTTGAAATTTTAGTGTCCTACACTCTGTTGTTCTACAGTTTCACTATGATAAATCTGAGAGTATACGCTTATATTGATGTTCTCAGAGCTTATTAGTTTTTCAACCTGAAAATTCATGTCTTTGAACATTTCTAAAAAATTCTCCACCAGTGCATATGTGCATATTATCTTTGTCACATTCTTCTGTTCTCTCCTTCTAGATATTCAGTTAAATGCTTATTGAATTGTCCCATTGTAGACTCAGTGTCTTTTATCTTCTCACATTTTTCCATCTCTGTGTCTCTGGGTATTGAACTCTGCAGTTTTGGGTTTTTTTTTTTTTCAGATTTTTCTTCCAGTTCACTACTTTTATCTTCACATCTGTCTAATATCTTTAACCCCATCATTGAGTATATAATTTCTATGATTATATTTTTCACTTCTAACAGTGCTAACTGGACCTTTCTTCAAGTCTGTTTGATTATTTTTATTACCTCTCAATATATTTTTTATGTTCGTTGCTCATATTTGTAATTGTGTCTTGTGTGTGTGTGTGTTTTTACAATTTAACTGGTAATTCTAATTTCATTTGGAGAGAGGGTTGGATGTTTGTGGTACATAATCAGAAAAAAAGACTTTGCAATGCATCTCTTTGATGCTTTTTTAGGTGTCCTGAATAAATTAATAAAATAAAATAACAACTTTAAAAATACACCAATTGTGTAGTTTGATTTTTGTACATCTATTATATAAAATGCAGGAGGTTTTATTTCTGCTAACTCTAGTTAATAGTGGCTTGTTTATACAATACTTTCTAATATTGTATTACCTTCTGCTTAGATGAACTTCACTTGCAGAAATCATGAGGAATTTAGTTTAAGGATTAAATTCCTTCAGAGAGAACTTCCACTATCTTCTATGAAGCAAAACAAAGTATTACAAACTGAGGACCACATTAAATCAGGCTCCTCGGGTTCCATAGGGGCTACGGTTCTAATGTTTGGGTCTCCTCCAAAATTCATGTTGAAACTTAATCCCTAATACAACAGTATTAAGAGATTGAGTCTTTAGGAGGAGATTAAGCCTTAAGAGTTTTGCCCACGTGAATAGATTAATGTGGGCTGGGGGTGTAGCTCACTGATAAAGCATGTGCTTAGCATGCTTGGGACCCTTCAATCCCCAGCACCAACATTTAAAAATAAATAAATAAATAGGTTATTGCCTAGTAAAAGGGCTTTAAGGGAAAAGGTCCATCCCTTCCATCCCTTCTACCATATGAAGAAACAGTATTTATTCCTTCCGGAGGACATAGCAATAAGGCACCATCTTGAAAGCAGAGAAGAGCCCTCACCAGACACTGAAACTGCAGTACCTTTATCTTGGAGTTCCCAGTCTCCACAACTCTAAGAAATAAATTTCTATTGTCTATGAATTACCCAGACTTAGGTATTTTGTTATATAAACAGGAATTAATTAATACAATTAACCACACATGAGGACAAGCCTATAGTAATAAATTTTCAGGGCATATGTATTTTTTTCCACTTAGAGGTGACATTGAGACAAACAAGGCTCGTTTTTTGTTTTTTGTTTGTTTTTTTTTTTCACTGCTCTCTGGAAACATTGTTTTTCTAGCTTACTATTTTACTAGGCTACAGTTCTTAGAGGGTTTTGTCCAAAGTCCTGTGCTCCATGTCTTATTCATGCAATAAATGATAGAGTTCTACCTTCCTAATAGTAGCAACAACCAGTGGCTTTTGGCACTTTAGTTCCTGTTCCGTGTTTCTTTTTGGATCCTGCAGATTTCCTTTATTTTCCTGGAAGCATGTATTTTATACATGATTTATGGGTGCCTAGTTATGGAAAGATTTATCGGATCATCCAGTCTTTCATATTATCTACAATTAAAAACTCAAGTTCATTTAATCTTTACACAAACCACACAAATTAAGCATCATTGTTCTCATTTTTTTATTGTGGCAACTGAGACTCAGACAAAATAAGGATCACATAATTTTATTGAATAGCAAAGCCTTAAATTGAACCCAGTACTATCTGGCACCATAGTTCATGGTTGTTTAAACACTAAGCCATATTGCCTCTTATTATATTCTGTGTTTTTGCATATTTTTATTTTTTTAAGAATATATTAATTATATCTACCATCAGAAAAAAGAAAATAACTTTTAAAGGTACTGTAACTTGAAAAAAATCTCTTAGTTATGAAATGAATTTATTTATTAGATCTGATAAGCTCTGATATTAAAGCCCCATAGCTAGGCCAAGGTCATCCATTGTATCTGTCAAGTACCATATGGTGGGAACAGAATAACTTCCTGTGCATAAATGATAAATACCTCAGCCGAGGCATTATCATACATTTCCCCCTTTCTTGACTTTGTTGTGCTTACCTTTTCCCTGTGATTTCATCATTTTCTCTACCACTCTCTCCCCAGGCTGCCACTAGGTCTAAATCGAAGTAATAAATATGATTTTGTTCCTGCTACACTTTTGGCAAGTAGGAAAGTCTTCTTGGACACAGTAGATACAGACCTTATCTGTCTAGCTTGTTGATTAGTAAAGCACGCTGGAGGACATGTGAGCCTTAATGAAGTCTGAATAGATTACATCTATTGCTTCCCTAGGATCAGCATGACCTGGCACTCATAATGCAAAACAGAATCAGTCAGGCACACTGATTCAACATGGGATCATAATGTTAGTCATTCTGTAATTTTTGCTTTCTTTAGTTCTGGAAAAATGATTGGTTCATAATTTGTTCTGGTATTTTCCCAATTATCTGGACCTAGATTATCCCTTTTTTCCTTTTAAACACACACACACTCACACGCTCACATAGTTACCCTTTCCAAGGCTACATAGATCCTTCTGGCTCTCAAAAACAAGAGTTCTGGAGTCTCTAATGAAATTTGCCAACTGTTTAAGTGCCCTAAGATGTATTTATCAAACTTTGGTAATTTTATTTTGTGCTGAAGCCTCACTATAAATTAACTTATTTTTACAAGGAATTTGACCAAAAAAAAAGGGCTTACCTAGGAATTTTTCCAAGTAAATTTTGTCCAGAAAGTACCCATTCACTCATTTATGTATGCAAGTCATAAGTCAGCCGTCACTCATTCTACACATATTTGGTGTGTGACAGGATCTGGTTAAATTGCTCGGGAGGCTAGACATTGATGACACACACCTGTAGTCCCAGCAACTCAGGAGGCTGAGGCACGAGGATCACAACTTCAAGGCCAGCCTCAGCAACTTAATGAGGCCCAAAGCAATTTACCTAGAACCTGTCTCAAAAATAAAAAATAGGGGTTGGGGTTGTAGCTCAGTGGTAAAGCACTTGCCTAGCATGTGCTCCATTCTCAGCACCACATATAAATAAATAAATAAATAAATAAATAAATAAATAAATAAATAAATAAAAATGAAGGTCCACTGACAATTTAAAAATTTATTTAAAAAAATAAAGTTTGTTAAAATAAATAAATAAACAACTGGGTGCAGTGGCGCATGCCTGTAATTCCATTGGCTGGGGAGGCTGAGGCAGGAGGATCTTGAGTTCAAAGCCAGCCTCAGCAAGGGTGAGGAACTAAGCAACTCAGTGAGACCCTGTCTCTAAATAAAATACAAAATAGGGCTGGGGATGTGGCTCAGTGCTTTAGTACCCCTGAGTTCAATCCTAGTACCAAAATAAATTAATAAACTAAAAAATAAAAATAGGGCTGGGAATGTGGCTCAGTGGTAAAGTGTTCCTGGGTTAAATACTTGGTATAAAAAAATAAAAATTGCTTGGGAGGCAGACCTTTTAAACAAAGTCTCTTCTTTGACAGGGAAAATTATCTAATGTGACAGTTAAAAATCAATAAGTGAACAATTTCAAATGGTTATAAATGCTATGAAGTATTTAAAACTGGTGATAAAAAGAGTGACTGGATTATAGGTGGAGGGCTACTTTAGACAGAGTTTTTCAGGGAAGTTAGCTAAGAAAGAATTCAGAATGTGGGCCACCATTTTTTAAAATATTTTTTTAGTTGTAGATTGTTAAATGTACTTCTCTTTTTTTTTTTGAGAGAGAATTTTTTAATATTTATATTTTAGTTTTTGGCGGACACAACATCTTTGTTTGTATGTGGTGCTGAGGATCAAACCCGGGCCGCACGCATGCCATCCCCAGCCCCGAATGTACTTCTCAATACAGTATCTTTATTTATTTATTTTTATGTGGTGCTAAGGATTGAACCCAGTACCTCACACATGTGAGGCAGTCGCTCCACCACTGAACCACACAGCCACAGCCCACCACCATTGTTTTTTATTCTCTTCCAATCTCACTGACTGCTTCTCCTCAGTCTTCAGATGATTCCTCTCCATCTTTACAATTTGCAAATATCGGATAGCCTCGAGTCTTATCCTTGAACTTCTTTTAAATCTGTACTTTATTTTTGTTTGTTTATTTATTTTGCAGTGCTGGGGTGAAACCCAAGGCTTTATGAATGCCAGGGAAACATTTTACTACTGTGCTAAACACCCAGGCCTGATCCTACTCTAAATGAGCAAAGTATGCTTAGAACACTAAAATTTGACCAAGAAGTAGGGCAGGAGATAAAGGGTCAAGAACTGTGAAGTGTCTGAGATTTTATCCTAGTTGTAGTCTAACAAGTTAACTAGTCATAATTTTCTGGATTTTGGTAAAAGACACAAGATTCTTGAGTCAGAGACAAAGGAATTTGTTACAAGAATAGCAGTTGTCAGAGTAGTGGGATTTGGGCCAGTTCTCTAAGTGCTGACTCCTAAAGGGTAATATGAAGAGGACGGGGCGACACCAGCCCCTGCAGTGAATTGCATTACAGGAAAAGAACCCTGAGCTTAGGGAATCTGAGCCCTTTATAATGGATAGTGGGCATGACTGCCTTATGCTCCAAAGGGAGATATTGTCTCTATCTACCAAGACTGTTAGCTATATAAAATCCTTGAAAAAACAGTCCAGAATAAAAGCAGCCAGTGATTCTGTTCATAAGATGTACAGAAATATGAGAAAAACAGAGAGAATTGTCTCTCAATGTGTATTTGTATACATTTTAACAAAAGAACAAACAAAAACATTTTGTAAAGTTACCTATAGTGAGGAAACAGCGGATCAAGGATGGAACTTCTCTGAATGTACTTCTCAAATATACCTTGTTTTGCATATTTGATTTTGAAGCCATCTATTTTGACTAATCAGGAAACAAAATTAAAATTTCAAAAAGCAATTCCTAAAAACTGAAAACTACATGAAAGGAATGAAAGTAATTGTCTATCAAATTGGTAGAATACTCCCACAGAGCATAATTATTTTGAGTTACTTCTAAATACAGTAATTTGTCTATATATCCCTAGTGGGATACACTCTAAAGGCAAAAGGAAATCCAAAAACATCTTACACTCCTGTCAGCAGTCATGTTAGTGGGAGTGGTGGAGTTGGTATTCTGAGATTGTTTGAAGTAACATGTTAATAAAATTGGGGGACAAAATTTTCAGTATGAGAGAATGAATAGAGATACATATTTAATATCAAAGAGTTTAATTAAAACCAGATAGCTTAAATTTGAAAAAATGAAGTATTATATAGAAATTCATGATACAATTTGTGTGTGTGTGTGTGTGTAGTACTGGGGATTGAACCCAGGGCCTTTTGTATATGAGGCAAGCACTCTACCAACTGAGCTATATCCCCAGCCCCTACAATTTATTTTTATAAGAAAAAAAAGTATGTTCCCAAACTCTAACACTAAAAAGGCATAGAAACAATGACCAATCTAGAAGCAAATGATACTAAAATTGAGATACTTATATACTAAAAATAACTAGGGCTCCTTAAAAAAAATAGCTGATCCAGCCAAGTACATGTCTGTAATCCTAGCTACTCAGGAGGCTTAGGGATAAGGATTGCAAGTTCAAGGCTAGCCTGGGCAATTTAGTGAGACCCTGTCTCAAAATAAAACAGACTGGGGATGTAGCTTGGTAGTAGAGCACCTCTGGGTTCAATTCCCAGTACCACTAAAAAAAAAAAATTAAAATTCAAGAAAGAAAAAAAAAGAGAGAGAGGGAGAAACTGATTCCAGGTCTAGGGTAGGAAATGTACAAGATTAGCTTTAAATATCTTGTCATACTAGAAAGTAAGGAAGTTATCAAGAAGTCTTGGTAAAGTGTCAAAAGAATTCAGGGACCAACTCATAGGAACTCCCATTGGCCAAAGATTTGCACATCAACAGAAATTACAATTGCATAAGATGGAAACATATTGAATATATTTTTTCTTTTTCTTTCTATTTTTTCTTTTTCAGTGCTAGAGATTGAACCAGAGACCTTGCACATGCTAGGCAAGTACTCTATCACTAAGCTATATCCCCAGCCCATATTAAGTATATTTAAATTCATAATTCATGACAAGAGATATTTCAAGAAAAAAAAAAGAAATCTCATTGGTCACCTGAAGAGAATGTTAAGGAACTAATTCATGATTCTGAAACCTTTTCATGAAGAGAAAGAATTATTATTTACCACTTTCCCAGTGCCATTTATACGTGAAAGATTCCTATATTTTCACTTCAGAACCCAATCTCTTCCCTGAACTCCCAGCTCATAAATCCACCTACCTATTCTACATCTCCATTTGAATATCTAATAGCCATGCCCAACTCACTGTCTCCAACTAAAATCTTTAATTCCCTTTCCTTTTACAAATCTGCTCCTCTCAGTATTTCCCTTCTCAAAAGAGTGAGCAAGGTGACTTGTTCACACCAAAAACACTGCCATCTTTCTTGACTCCTCACTTCTTCTCATGCCTCTCATCTAATTTATAGCAAATCCTCTTGGCTCTTCCTTTGATATGTATCCTGAATCCATCCTCGCCTCATCATCTCCTCTGTTCCCACCGTTGTCCATGCTCCTGTTCTCTGGTTCTCTTCAACTAGTTTTTCAACAGCTTCCAATTTCCAATCTTGCTTCCCTAATGGATGATTGTCTACACTGCAACAGAGTCACCCTTTAGAAGTGTTTTAAGATCATATCCTGACTGGCAAACAGGGAGGGAGGGAGGAAGTGTTGGGAGTGGTATTGTGATACAACAAATTATATTGTTATATCTTATGCATACTGTACAAACATGTAACAACAAATCTCATCCATATGTACAAATATAATGTGCCAATAAAAATTTTGAAAAAAAGAAAGAAAAGCAGATTAATAAATAAATAATGTGGGCCCAGCATGGTGGCACACGCCTGTAACCCCTGAGGCTCAGGCTGAGGCAAGAGGATCTTGAGTTTAAAGCAAAAGCTTGGCACTAAGCAACTGTTTCTAAATAAAATACAAAATAGGGCTGGGGATGTGGCTCAGTGGTTGAGTGCCCCTGAGTTCAATCCCTGGTATCCCAAAATAATCAGTTAATATGGGGCTGGGGCTGTAGGTCAGTGGTAGAGCACTTGCCTGGCACATGTGAGGCACTGAGTTTCATCCTCAGCACCACATAAATATAAATAAATAAATAAAATAAAAATATTGTGCCCATCTACAACTAAAAATTTTTAAAAATAATGTGAAAAAAAAAATCATGTCCCTGTAAGGTCACGGCACTTCTTCCCTCAAGATTTTCCAATCACATTCCACCTCATGCAGAGTAATATGCAAGGTATTTCTACATTTGCAAAGGAGGGAACCAAAAATATGACCAAAAACAAATTTTAAGGCCTAGCTTGATCTGGCCGTGGCCACATCCAATGACTGATTATTGTAGTAGTATAGAGACCTGGTCATCTCCTCCCATCTCAGGATAACTCTGAAGGGCCATTGTAGCCCTAGGCTTGAGGTCCTTCCTGGGCCCCTTTGGCAGCTTAATTTCTCCCTCCTCCCACATCTGCTTGCTGGCCCACCCCCTACAGGTATTAATTCTAAGGGCGCTTCCTAATGAATACCCCACCTGCTAATTTCCCCCTGCAGAAACAGCCCTGTCTGGTAGCCACACCAGTGCCCCGCGCCCCCCACTTCCACAATCCCTCCAGTAAGAACCATAGAGACAGCTTCAAAAAAGGATGCCATCCATCTCCACTTGTTCCAGGGAACTGCTGGCTACAGAAAACCCTTAATATTTTGAACAATCCTTCCTCTTTTGAAATTGAATGTGTCCAACCAAGAACATCCCCAAATGAGAAGGTCTCCCCACTTCCAAAAATCCTGACCACAATAGAAAATTCACCAATCTGAAATCATCTCGGTATTTCCTCTTTTTAGTCTATAAAACATACTCTTTAACACCCTTGCATCAAATGCCATGCAAATGTGGTGACGGCAGATGGGTTCTCTTACGGCAAGTTTATGAATAAAGAGCTTTTGTTAATTTTGCCTGGACTTAGCTTTGTCTTTGACACATCTCAGTCTGTTTCCTAGCAAACCCAACCTGAGATAATTTATCTACTTATTTCCTTGTCACCTGGGTTTCCCCCACCATTCCCTGAGAGTAGGCGCTTTATAGTGTCCCCATTCACTAGCATAGTGCCACACACGGGAAGCTGCCCGGTAACTATTCACTGGATGAATGAGTGAAGTGCCAATTAAGCTGAGATCTGAATGACAAGGAGCTAGCCAGGCAAAGATCTTGCGAAATTACATTTTAGGTGTTGGGAACAGCAAATAAAATTCTGCAAAGAGCTCTTTCTTTTCTGGTTTGATTCCAGTTCTTTGCCAGTGTAATTTAGTCTTTGGGACAGTTAGAAGATTTTTTTCTTTGTTTTTTCTCCCCCCCCCCACCATTTTCTCCTTACCCCCATTCCAAGACTTTTACAAATTTAGCCCGGAGCACAGACCTCCCTTCAGGCTACCATATCATTCAATCAATCACCAATCTTGAGTTTTTATTGGTGAAGACTTATCAGACCTGAGTTGCTGCCTTTCCATTATTTACAGTTCATGTTCCTCAAAATATTTATTTGTGGAAGGACATCATGGTTGATAGGAACTTGATGTTAAGGAATTTAGAATTGTTCTGGAATCCATTTCACAATTCCTCCAGGGGAAAGAACAGCATCCCTCATGGTCTTAGGTTCTGTGGAAAGAGGGAACTCATGAGAATTCTCTGGGGAGCTTTTCTCACAGACACCCCCATGACTCTCCCTTCCACTCATACACATTCTATGTAGAGTGTGGTTATGTGTGTTTTATTCTACTTTTTTTTAATATGTCTTTTCTTTTTTTAAAATACTTTTTTAGTTGTCAATGGACCTTTATTTTACTTATTTATATGTGGTGCTGAGATTTGAACCCAGTGCCTCATACATGCTAGGCAAGCGCTCTACCACTGAGCCACAGCCCTAGCCCAAGTCTTTTCTTAATGTAGAATTTACATATGGTGGGCTGTGGTTGTAGCTCAGTGGTTGAGCACTTGCCTCACATGCGTGAGGGGCCGGGTTCAATCCTCAGCACCAAATAAATAAATAAACAAACAAATAAATAAATAAATAAAACAAAGCTATTGCATCCATCTACAACTAAAAAAATGTATAATAAAAGGAATTTGCACATGGTTAAAAACATGAAATGCTGTACAGTAGTCTTTCTCACCCTTCCCCTGTGCTCTGCCTTTATTTGTTCCGGTTTTAACTCTTTCTGAGGTTTATCTCTGTGCCTCTAAATAATCTGCTGATACCACATTGTCTTCATTTATCATTTTTAGATATCATCTAAAATATATATATATAAATATATATATAAATATATATAAATATATCATTTAGATATCATCTGCAAGACCTTGAGAATTGAGCTCAGTTATACCAGCCCCCTCCATCACCTCTTCCTCTCCAAATACAGTCAGGGCATATTTTTAGTTTTGACTTTGATTTTTCTTTGTTTCTTTCCTTCACATGTTTTAAGCTTTTCCCAAATGTCTGATGATCTTATATTATCATATTTAAGAATGAAGCACTAGAAAAATGTACTAAGGACTCTATGAACTTGGTAGGTCTTGTTAACTGACTAGATTTCATTCACCTTAGGGCGCATAGGCTATTGTCTAGGAATCACTATGTTAGAAGTCATCATGTTTGCACTCAAGCTAATGCCACTTTTGCTCTCAACTCTCTTGCATTCACTAAATTTATTTAAAGAGCAACCTGCTGGGCTGAGGCTGTGGCTCAGTGGTAGAATGCTTGCCTGGCATGCATGAGGCACTGGGTTGATCCTCAGCACCTAATTTGAAAATAAAATAAAATAAAGGTATTGTGTCCATCTACAACTAAAAAGTACACATAAAAAAAGAGAAACCTGACAATTTTAAATTTTTCTTTTCTTTTAGTATCAGGGATTGAATCCAGGGTGCTTAACCACTGAGTTTCATCACCAGTCCTTTACTTTTATTTATTTATTTATTTGTTTGTTTGGAGACAGAGTCTCGCTAAGTTGGTAATGCCTCAGTTGCTGAGGATGGCTTTAAATTTGGGATCCTCCTGCCTCAGCCTCCCAAATTGCTGGGATTATAGGTGTGCACCACCATACCCAGATTAAAATTTTCACTGTATTACTATTCTTCCTATTGTTGTTGTTCATTTTGCATAGATGCTAGATGGCTGCTGGATATTCCGTGGGAGGGATGGGGAAGTATCGCTTCCTCTGAAGCAACTTGGTAATCCCCCTATTTTCACTTCCACTGACTCTGGTGTCTCCCAGCAATCCAGGATATGCTCTGTCCATGGCAACACCTATTCTAGGCTGCCAGGCTCTCTTCCCCACCACACCTGTCATCAGCCTTCTATCAACTCTCCTCCCCCTGTTACTTATTGAAATCCTTCATACATAGAGAGCCCTGCTCCTGACTGCCTGTGGTCTTTTCTTTGTTATTGGCATATATATATATATAAAATTTCTTTATTTTCATTTTAATGGTGCTATACTTGGGATATACTTTCAGTGTGTGTCCCCCAAGGCTTCATGTGTTGAAATTTAATTCCCCCTGTGAGTTTATAAGAGGGTGAAAACTTAATCCAACTATAACATTTAGAGGTGAGGCCTTTGGGAAATGATTCGGTTAGATAAGGCCATCAGGACAGAGCACCCATGGTTGAATCTTGCTGGCTTTATAAGAAGAGTGAGAGAAGACTAGAAGAGACACGCATATGCATTCCTGTTTCTTGCCACGTGATGCCCTACACCACCTTGGGACTCTGCCAGCAAGAAGGATATCACCAGACTTTGTACCTCCAGAACCATAAAACACTTTTTTTTTTTTTTGGTACTGGGGATTGAATCCAGAGGTGCTTAACCTCTGAGCCACATCCCAAGCCCTTTTTTATATTTTATTTAGAGACAAGGTCTTCCTGAGTTGCTTAGGGCCTTGATAACTTGCTGAAACTGGCTTTGAACTCAAGATCCTCCTGCCTCAGCCTCCCAAGCTTCTGGGATTACAGGCATGTGCCACCGTGCCCAGCTTCCATAAACCACTTTAGAAAGTAACCTGTCTCCAATAATTCATTATAATAATGCAAAATGGACTAACGCAAAAGTTGTCTTGGTAGGGATAGGAAATAAACAGATATGCTCAGTCCATCTTCTTGAATTGGAAGCTTACAACATAATTGCACTTCAACATGCACAATTTGAAGTGCATACTTTGAAAGCTGTCATGAAGTGATTTTGATTGCACACACATACCCCACCTCCACCGTGCTCCCCTGGAGAGTCCCTGTGACTTGGAAATAGCAAAAGACATTTTTTTAGAATCCTAATTAAAGGGAAAACAAAAGCACATGTTAAAAAAAAAAATACATCTTGACCAAGACAGGTTCATTCTAGGAATGCCAGATGATTCAATATTAGGAACTTTACTAATTCCTAATGTAATTCATTACATTAATAGGTCACAGAAGTCAATTGATATAGTTTTCCTCATAAATGCTAAATAGGCATACCATAACGTCTGATATCCATTTTTTAAAAAATTTTATTCTATTTCTTTACAGTGCCGGGGATTGAAGCCAGGGCCTTGCCTATACTAAGTGTGTGCTCTACAACTGAGTACACCCTCAGCCCATTTTTTATTTTAAAATTGCTTTGTAAAACAGAAAGAATAAAATATAGCATGATAAAAATACATTATGCCCAGTGATGAAAAAGTTCTGGAGGTGGGTGTTGATGATGATTGCACAATAATGTGAATGCACTTCATGCCAACGAACTGTACACTTAAAAATGATTAAAATGATAAATTGGATGCCTTGTATATTTGATCACTATAAATTTAAATAGATAGATACACACACACACATATATATATACATTTATATATTTATATATTGCTTAAGGTCAGCATCATACTTCTGGGAAAAGAGTGATAGTGTTCTCAGTTGAGACTGAGATAAGATTATTTTTGTTACTGTTTAACCTTAGCCTGGAGATATTAGCTAACGTAATTAGACAAAATAAATAAAATAGAAAATGAGAAGGTAAAAATCATCATTACCAACATTTGATGCTTAAAAAATATATGCTTAAAAAATCAAAAGAATAAACTAAAATTATTTTTAAATAACATAATCCAATAAAATGTATGTTAATAATAGTAATAAGGGGCTGGGGTTGTGGTTCAGAGGTAGAGCTCTCACCTACCATTTGTGAGGCACTGGGTTCGATCCTCAGCACCACATAAAAATAAAATAAAGATATTGCATCCACCTATAACTAAAAAATAAAAAAATAATAGTAAGAGAAAGATGTACAAAATTAATATATAGCCTTCATATAACAAGTGAAAGAGCTATTGGAATAAAAGACTCCATTATACAAGTCATGAAAAAGATAAAATACCTAGGAATGCACTTAAAATATTTGCATGATCTATGTGAAGAAAACTTGTTAGTATTCCAAGGGACACAAAGACTTTTAAAAATGGAAAGGAATTGCAAATTTTTGAAAAATCAACATCATAGATATGGTTCATTTTCCCTAAATTAATCTATAACTTTAATGCAAGCTCCATTAAGAAATGCTAATAGAATTTCCTCTGGAAAAAGACAAACTCTTTTTGTGGGCAAAAAACCAGCAATCAAGGGTAGACAGGAGGGCTGGGGGTTGTGGCTCAGTGGTAGAGTGCTTGCCTAGCATGTGTGAGGCACTGAGTTTGATCCTAAGCTCCACAAAAATAAATAAATAAATAATAAAGTTATTTTTTTCTGTTTTTTTTTAAAGAGTAGACAGGAATTTTTTTTTCAAAAGAAAATAAAAGGGAATTAGATATACAAAATATTAAAATTTATTACAAAGCTATTACAAGGAACACCATGTGATAATGATGCATGAATAAACAGATCCATTTAATGGAAGGTCCATAAATCTGAAAATTACATAGAAATTTAGTATATGATTAAAATGACATTGTCAAAGCAGTGTGGAAATGCCAGATTATTCAATAAATTATATTGGGAATACTGGTGAACATATGGTGGTTTCATACCCCTCGCCTATTACAAATAGATCCAAGATTTAAAAATGTCAAAAATAGAATCATAAAATAGTAGAAGGAAGCATACAGGCACTGTTTTATGATTGCAGAATGGCCTGAGTCCAAAAACCTAGAGTCATAAAAGAAATGATTGATATCAATGACTATAAATTAAATAGTTTTGTATAGCAAATATCACCGCAAGCAAAGTCAAAAAACAAATAACAAACTGGGAAAAAAAATGATTGCAACTCATATGACATATATAAAGGTCTTTTCCATATCAAAAAATAAAATACTATCAGCCTAAAAGAAATATGGGTGGAGGCGATAAGCAGACAGTTCACAGAGAGGGAAACACAAATGGCTCCTAAAAGCCCCAAAAGATGTTCAACCCCATGTGTCATAAGAGGAATAAATAAATAATAAAATGACACTGAGAAACTCTCTTGACTTCTATTACCAAGCTCCAAAAATTTGATTATCCCATAATTGGCAAGATGTTAGGAAACAAGCCATCTCAAGCATTGCTGGTTGGAACCATAAATTGGTAAGACATCTGGGAGGGACAAATGACAATGTCTGTCAAAATTATAAATGCACACAGCAATTCCACTTCTAGGAATTTATCACACATTCTTTT
This sequence comes from Marmota monax, assembly GCF_021218885.2. Lineage (NCBI taxonomy): Eukaryota > Metazoa > Chordata > Mammalia > Rodentia > Sciuridae > Marmota > Marmota monax. The sequence continues at coordinate 2,403,666 of NW_026694524.1, read as the reverse complement.
TTTTTAAGTTGTATTTGGACACCATATTCTTATTTTATTGATTTTTTTTAATATTTATTTTTTAGTTTTCCACGGACACAACATCTTTGTTTTGTATGTGGTGCTGAGGATCGAACCCGGGCCGCACGCATGCCAGGCGAGCGCGCTACCGCTTGAGCCACATCCCCAGCCCTTGATTTATTTTTATGTGGTGCTGAGGTTCAAACCCACGTGCAAGGCAGGTACTCTACCACTGAGCCACAACCCCAGCCCTTATCACACATACTTAATATGCATGAAAAAGCACAGGCAGCCTTGTTTGTAACAGCAAGAAGTTTGGGAAGGACCTTAATCTCTCTCACTAGGCAGCAGGTTAAAAAAATTTGTTACACACTTTCCATGGAATACTACACAGCTATCAAAATGAACTAGGTAGCTCTTTGGATATCAATGTGGAGCAATCTTCATGTCATATTGTTAAGAGAAAACTAAAGTATAGAACTCTATATTTAATATACTGCCATTTGTAGAAATATATTCACTTATGTATGAAAAGTATCTCTGCATAAGAAATTGATTTGATATCTTGCTTCTGAGGAGGGTAACTAGGTGGCTGGTCAGATGGGAAAGTCACTCTATTTTGGTAACTTTTGAATTTTGAATCCTGTCAAAGTATTACCTATCCAAAAAAAAAAAAAAGGACAGAATTTAATAAAATAAAATATACCTCAAATCAACTCATTCCTCTCCATTTCCACTGACTTAAGTGGCTCCTCATACAAGGATTTTCCCCTATTTTTCCAAGTAGTTTCCTATCTCCGTACAATTTATAATTATAGACATAATTTTGTTTCCTTCATTCATTCATTTGTTACTGGTCACCTGATTTCCTGCCCCAAGAGGGCTGGAAAATGATTGATTCATCACTTAATGATTGATTCATCACTGTAGACCCAGAACTTAGGCCAGTGTGTGACTCAATGTTTATAAATGGTTGAAAGTTTATAAAGAATGAAATTGTCCCATACTGACATTCTTCACAGTAATGTGGATCAGGGCAGACACCATTGCCTTCATTTTCTAGATCATTTTTTAAAAAATATTTATTTATTTATGTATCTTTAGTTTTAGGTAGATACATTAGGTTGTTTTTATGTGGTGCCGAGGATCGAATCCAGTGCCTCATGCATGGTAGGCGAGCACTCTACCACTGAGCCACCAGCCCAGCCCCTAGATCATTTTTATAGAGGAAGCTTCTGAGGTTTTCGTTAGGTTCTCAAAGGGATCTATGGACACAACTCCACCAAATTAGTTCATGTCCAAAATTCATCTATTGAGACTTCAGAAGGTCTTAGGAAACAGTATAATTGCTGAGAAATCTAAAACACTAGCTTTGGAATCACTAGTAGAAGCCATCATGAAAATGCATTAATACTGGCAGAAAGACACCTGCCCCACCACCTCAACACACTTTCACTCTTATTCCCAGATGTCCCCAAGACAGACTAGAAAGCATGTACATTTGTTTCTTACCCTCCAAAGCCAATAAGCATAAACATAATCTGTAAAGCATTTTGCATTTTTGTCCCACATAGTAACTGTCTACCAGAAAGTTCACCGTGAACTCTGCAGACCTGTCTTCAAAATTCTCTTACAAGACTTAAGTCTTGGAATTTTCTTTTCCTGGACAATTTCCTCATCTACTTTAGGGCTTTTGTGAGAAACAAATTAGCAGTTGCTCAATAGACTGGCTAGAAGGAAGACGATGAAGAGGAAAAATCTACTCTTGAAAAAAGATCTGAAATAGTTTACTTTCTTCAACAGTCTCTCCACCCCCCCCCCCCCACCTTTTTTTTTTTCAGAGACAAGAGTCTTTGCCCTGTTACCTGGCTGGCCTCAATCTCCTGCTTAACCTCCCAAGTGGCTGGGACTACAGGTGTGCACCATCATGCCCAGTTTCTCTCCCCACTTCTAGATAAAAGCTACCCTCAGGGTGAAACATCATGTCCTGTTCTGGAAAGAACAGAGTCTTTAGATGGAAATAGATCCAGCTAGAACACTTATTTCCATGTAGCTCTGGGCAAATCATATGCTGTGTCTGAGGCCTAGTTTTCTCATCCATAAAACAGGAGTAATACCCAACTTTCAGGGTAGTGCCAGGCCCTTAAGCACTCAGTAATGGTGGATATTATGATAACTAGGGGTTGTTTGCAGCCTAGGCCCTCAGCCAGATTCTCTTCTGTGGAGCAGCTTGGAACTGTAGCTGCAAAAACAGCATAGAAACAGACCTAGGAACATGGAAATGGAATCATACATTAAGTACTCTTTTTTGTAAGTCTTCTTTCATACAACACAATATTTTGAAATTCATCTTATATCAGTAGGGGGTATACCTCATTGATGGACATCTAGAGTGTTTCCAGCTCTTGCTTATTATAAATACAACTACTAAGAATGTTCTTTGAAGAGACATATGCTTTAATGTCTTTTGAAAAAATGCCGCAGTCTGGCTGGGCACACAATCACGAGCCACCACACAGCTTGTAGATTCAAACAGCAACTCTTTATTCCCGAACTCACACCAGCCGTCTACAATCACGTTCTGGGGAAATCCACGTTCTCTTCCCAAATCCACCTTCTCTCCCAAATTCACCTCCACTGGGCTTCTATCTCCAAAATATACTGTCTGAATCCCGTGAGAACTCAAGGGGAACTCAGGCAGCAGGATACGCCCTATTCCCAGCAGGAATAATCTTAAACCTTAAACCTGGAACCTAAACTGGGAACGCCCTAAACAAGATTATCTTAAAACCGGGAACACCCTAATCTGCCTTGGTCCTTGAGCAAGGTTAAGTACATTCAATGTCACTGCAACATGGGGTACGCTGGCAAGGAAATTGTCATACTTACTTGGCTAATGGCTCCCAGCATCTCCCCCCTTCTGATTAATTAAACAACAAGCAATGTGGCTTAAGGACCGTGCCTGGTAGGTTGTCCAATTCAACATATGGTTCTTACCCGTCATCGGAAAACTGACCTTTAGGCGTCAGCCTCCTGTCTTAGGTTGATACCACTGCAATTGAATCATACCCGTCACTGACTACCGGTCCAGCATACAGCCATACTTGTGGATAGGTCTATGCACCAGTGGGGGGGTGAGGTTCTTTGCCTCACCTCTGTTGGCCCCCAAATTTGGCCTTGGTGCCAGTGGGGGAGTGAGGTTAATGTGGCTTATGGACCGTGCCTGGTACGTTGTCCAATTCAACATATGGTTCTTACCCGTCATCGGAAAACTGACCTTTAGGCGTCAGCCTCCTGTCTTAGGTTGATACCACTGCAATTGGATCATACCCGTCACTGACTACCGGTCCAGCATAAGCCATTGGCCCCCAAATTTTAGACCATCACTAGCAGAAGGGAGGAGGATACAGAAATGCCACGACACCAAGCCAATTGACGGCTCCTTGGGAAAAATTGCATCACTGGTGACACCATCAGCAAAGATATGCTAGCATTACCACAATTCGCTGCACCAAACGATAGTTACATAGTCCAGGCAAGTTCTGCAAGCAGTTCAAAGCAGAGGAATCTATCAATATGTCCATTTCCTCCCAAAATCCGTTTCCTCCCAAAGTAAGTTGACTCTTTGATTGAGCATTACTTGTTGAGTTCTTCACCGGCACTGGGATGGAGATAGGAATTCTGGCAATGATGCTAAAGAGACATTATCCTGAAAATAATTATTAAATATAATGAAAAGGAAAGGTGAAAGTAAACAAACAGATCTGTTAACCTACTTTAAAAACAATCCTTAACAGCTTTTTACCTAATTTAAATTAGTAAACAAACATCTGTTAACCACCTTTAAAAACAATCCTTAACAGCTGTTTACCTAATTTAAATTAAACCATTTAAATCACGTGAATAAAAAAATAATAATAATTCGGATCCATTTTTTCATGAGCGCTCCTCATACAAGAAATATGGACATACGCACATACAGACATACAACACAAAACACAAGAGTGTACACAAACGTACAACACATAAGAAAATAGTAAAGGCCTTGTAGCTTTACCTAGGTGAAATCTCCATTGCAATGTTTAAAAACTCCACAGTCAAAAAATAAAACTGATCAGAAAAACATTAACCTAGGTTTGTATGAGCTCAAAAAATAAAAATAGAACCTTATGATGTGGAAAAATGCAATAATAAAATAGCTATTGAAAAAAGCATCCTGGTTAATCACTGTCGCAGATGTAAGAATGGCCAAGCTGGAGTTCTGGATATCAACTGTTATGGATTTGAGTCAAATCATCTTCTTTTCGATCTGTAGAAACTGTTTTAGTTAATCTCTCTGGAATCCAAATGGGCTGCTGTTCTCCCTGTGGAAAAACACAAACAGACCCCCGACTCCAGACAATCACTGGGTCAGGACCTTTCCATTGTCCTGTTAGAATATCTTTCCAAAGTACTTTAGGCTTATGTACATTTTTTGGATACATATGCCTTTCCGCAGCACTAAGTCCTGATGAATCCAAATTTAAAAAGTTTAGAGTAAAAAGCGTTATTTTAAGTTTATCTTTGGGGGATATATACCCCCTTCCAATTCCCTCTTTTTGCTTTAATAAGTATGTTTTAATAGTTTGATGAGCTCTTTCAACTATGCCTTGTCCCTGTGGATTGTATGGGATTCCTGTTATATGAGTAATACCAAATGATGAGCAAAATTGTTTAAAAGAGGTAGAGGTATAGCCAGGACCATTATCGGTTTTTAACTGTTTAGGAACGCCCACAGTGGCAAAATTTTGTAAGCAATGAGCTATAACATCTTTAGTTTTTTCTCCGGCATGAAGGGAGCCCATCAAAAATCCAGAAGAAGTATCGACTGTAACATGTAAATATTTTAATTTTCCAAATTCTGGCAAGTGTGTGACGTCCATCTGCCAAATATGGTTAGGTATCAGTCCTCTAGGATTGACTCCAAGATTAACTTGTGGTAAAAATGTCACACAATTTTGACATTGTTTTATTATATGTCTGGCTTGTTCCTTAGTTATTTTAAAACGCTTTTGTAAAGTATTAGCATTAACATGAAACCTTTTATGAAAATTTGTAGCTTCTTCAAATGTAGAGAAAATATGTATGTCATGTGTAGTTTTATCTGCTAAATCATTGCCTAAACTAAGGGCTCCAGGCAATCCTGTATGTGCCCTAATATGTCCTATAAAGAATGGATCTTTTCTGTCCCAGATTAGACTTTGTATAGTGGAAAACAAAGAGAAAACAGTAGAAGAAGGGGAAATCCTACCAGCATCTTCAAGAGATACTATAGCATTAACTACATACTGACTATCAGAAAATAAATTAAATACAGAATCTTTAAACATCACAAAAGCTTGTAAAACTGCATTAAGCTCTACCTTTTGAGCTGATTGTTTGGGTACTAAAAATGTAAAAGTTTGATCAGGGGTAACTACTGCTGCTGTACCATTATTTGACCCATCAGTGAATATATTTGGAGCATTCATGATAGGTGTTTTTCTTGTCATTTTAGGAAAAACTACAGGATGCTTAGACCAAAAAGACAACAAAGGATTAGATGGTAAATGATTATCAAATGAAACATTAGATTTACACATGATTATTGCCCAAGTATTTAACTCATTAGCTAACTCATCAATTTGATCCATAGTATATGGAGTAATAATTTTATTGGGAGAAATTCCAAACACTCCCTTCGCTGCTTTTATTCCTTTGAGTATTAATTGTCCTACAGCCTCAGGATACCTAGTAAGAATAGTGTTAGGAGAATAAGGTAAATGTATCCACAATAATGGACCTTCTTGCCAAAATACTCCTGTAGGAATATTTTTTGTTGGTAGTACAATAAATAATAAAGGCAAACTTATATCAATTCTATCCAAATGTATGTTTTCCATATATGTTTCAATAATTTTTAATGCCTTTCTTGCTTTAGGAGTTAACATGCGGGGTGAATTTGGATCTGATGGACCTTTTAGAATATCAAATAAAGGTCCCAATTCTCCTGTTGGTATACCTAGATAAGGCCTTATCCAATTTATGTCTCCCAATAACTTTTGAAAGTCGTTAAGTGATTTGAGTTGATCTACTCGTATTTGAATTTTTGGTGGACGGACCATGGTTGAGGATAATAGAACTCCTAAATAATTAATTGGAAAATTTAATTGTACTTTATCTATTGCTATCTCTAGATTATAATTTTTTAATAAGTTTGTAAGTGTGGCATAACATTCCAGCAATATGTTTTTATCTTTATGTGCCAATAATACATCATCCATATAGTGAAATATTTGTAGTTCAGGATTTTGATTTCTAAGTGGCTGGATTGCTTTGTTAACATATATTTGACACATAGTTGGACTGTTAGCCATCCCTTGAGGGAGTACTTTCCATTCATATCTCTGATCAGGACCTTCATGATTTAATGCAGGGATAGTAAATGCAAAACGTGGACTATCCTCGGGATGAATTGGAATTGAAAAAAAACAATCTTTAATATCTATAGCTAAAACATGCCAGGTTTTTGGCAAAGCAGACAATTGAGGAATCCCTGATTGAGCAGGTCCCATAACAACCATCTCATTATTAATGGCTCTTAAATCTTGCAATAATCTCCATTTACCAGATTTCTTTTTGATGACAAAAATGGGAGTATTATGGGGAGATATGGAAGGTTGTATATGTCCTTCCGTTAATTGTTGTTTGACCAGATCATGGGCTACTTGTATCTTTTCTTTAGTCAGGGGCCACTGAGGAACCCACACTGGTCTTTCTGATTTCCAAGTAATTTTGATTGTCTCAGTGGCCCTTTCTGAAAATCCAACCCATGTCTGTCTGTTCCTTGATCTATTTGTACTGGTGCTGCTATACCTTGCCCTTGTTTTCCTAATCTTTTTTCTTTCCTAAAGCCTTGTCTAGCTCTAGTAGTGGGCACATTAGGATTGATATTATTTGTTAACGTCAAACCTAATTGATCTAGGACATCTCGTCCCCATAAATTTATAGGAAGATGATCCAATACATATGGCTGTATAGTTCCTTCACATCCTTCAGGATCCTTCCAATCTAATATCATAGAACTTCTATGGGGATTAGTCGCCACTCCTAGGCCTCGAAGCGTTTGAGTGGCTTGTTGTAATGGCCAATGTTTTGGCCATTCTTGACGAGATATGATGCTAAGGTCAGCTCCTGTGTCCAGTAGCCCATTAAACTCATGACCTTGAATATTTAGTTTTAGCATGGGGCGAGAATCTAAATTTAAAGACAACATAGCCCAATCTACACCTGTGGAGCCTAATCCCCTGGAACCTCTTTCTACACTATGACTAGGAAATTTATTATGTAGGCTGGGTATTATTAACAACTGTGCTATTCTATCTCCAGGTGAAATTACTGATATACCTCTTGGAGAACTAGCTATAATTTTTATTTCACCTACATAATCGGGATCAATTACCCCAGGACTTATCATAAGTCCTTTTAATGTAGATGAACTACGTCCCAGTAATAAGCCTACTGTTCCTTGGGGAAGAGGTCCTTTTACTCCTGTGGGAATGATTTGAACTCCCATCTCTGGAGTTAATACTGCTCTGGCAGAGGCACAGATGTCCAACCCTGCGCTCCCTCGGGTTTGTCTGATGAGGGATTTAATGGACAATGTGTCCTGGGCACTACCCTGATGGTGTTGCTGGGATCCTCCACTGCCCCGTATATTTGTGGTTGTGGGCCCCGGAGCATTGGGCCCCCCTGTCCGTTTTTTGGCAATGGAGCCTGATGCCTTTCTCCACGATATCTTGGATAAATACCTGGTCTTTGTCCGTTTTTTGATAAGGGAGTACCTTCTATGGTGGTTTGAGAACGGCATTCATTAGCCCAATGTCTCCCTCTACGGCATCGTGGGCAAATACCTGGTATTCTATTCCTTTGATACCTACTTTTGTTAAACCCTCCTCCTATGGGGCAATTCCTTTTAAAATGTCCTGTTTGTTCACAATCATAGCATGTTTTTTGCCTGGCATCTAAAGCCTGTTGTACTGCAGCTGCCAAGACTTGCCCTTGTTCATTAATATCTCTACATAATTTAATATATGTGTTTAAATCTTCATGTCTCCATGGTCTAATAACCTCTCTGCAGCAACGATTTGCTTGGTCATAAGCCAGTTGTTTTATTAATGGCATTGCTTGTTCTATATCCCCAAAAATTTTGGCAGCCGTTTGAATTAGCCTATCTACAAAGTCAGCGTAAGGTTCATTAGCTCTCTGTATTACCTTAGATAGCTGACCTTGTAAATCTCCATGTCCTTGTAAAGTCTTCCATGCCCTAACTGCGTCTGCAGCAATTTGTGCATATATAGCAGGATCATATTCAATTTGTTGCCGTTGACCCTCATAAGGTCCTTTTCCTAACAACATATCTAGATTTCTTTGAGGGTAACCGGCTGCTGCATTTCGCCTAGCTGTCTCCGTGCAAAATTCCTCATTGGCAACCTTCCATAACAAATATTGTCCTCCATTTAGTACAGATTTACACATGCTAGCCCAATCTGCTGGCGTCATGTCCAAGTTAGTAATGGACTCAACCATGCTTACCGTGAAGGGAGCTTGTGGCCCGTAGGTTGTTACAGCCTCCTTCAACTGCTTCACTGTTTTAAAATCTAAAGCACGGTGAATTCGCTGCCCTCCTGCCTGTTCAAGTACAGGGCATGCTAATCTTTGAGGTCCTGTCTCAGGATCCCATTTATCAACTACGGGGTTTGAGGGCCACTCAGCTGTCTCCATCGGTGGGGCTGTTGGTTGAATTACGCCCTCTTGTGATAAAATGGAGTTGGTAACAGCCTCCTGTTGTGGCCTTTTTCCTAACAACCCCTTTTCCTTTAAATTTTCTTCCTCTGTCTGACTAGCTCGAGAGACCTTCTCTTTTGCTTGATCTAAAATGTCTTTCTCCATGGTCTGAACCTCTAACAATTTACTTAACATCTTTTCGGTTTGTTTTTTACTAATTTCTAATCTACTATAAAGATAACGCAACCCAATAAGATAGCACAAAACAAAACCGAAACTGAATGAAACAAAAATGGAATAAAAAATCGTTGTATCAATTTTCTCTTCCTCAGGGCCGACAAACTTCAAACCTTTAGTCAACCATTTTTTCCAGTTTGCCTGAGAAATTTCTAGGGATAGGCAGCTTGAAACAAAAACAAGATAAATCAAAACAATAACACATTGTTTTTTGAGTTGGTCACCCATTCTTTTGCTCTTCCTCAGGGGCGAGCAATTTCACTTACCTCTAAGCTTCAGAAGTTCCCCGTACGAGCCGCCAAATGCCGCAGTCTGGCTGGGCACACAATCACGAGCCACCACACAGCTTGTAGATTCAAACAGCAACTCTTTATTCCCGAACTCACACCAGCCGTCTACAATCACGTTCTGGGGAAATCCACGTTCTCTTCCCAAATCCACCTTCTCTCCCAAATTCCCCTCCACTGGGCTTCTATCTCCAAAATATACTGTCTGAATCCCGTGAGAACTCAAGGGGAACTCAGGCAGCAGGATACGCCCTATTCCCAGCAGGAATAATCTTAAACCTTAAACCTGGAACCTAAACTGGGAACGCCCTAAACAAGATTATCTTAAAACCGGGAACACCCTAATCTGCCTTGGTCCTTGAGCAAGGTTAAGTACATTCAATGTCACTGCAACATGGGGTACGCTGGCAAGGAAATTGTCATACTTACTTGGTTAGAGGTAGGTCATAGGAAAGGTGCATATTTAACTTTTTAAAGAACTATAGAATCTTTTTGTAAAGTGGTTGTGCCATTTCCTGATCCTATCTTAACAATGTGCGAGAGTTCCAGTTGCTCCATAACCTCAAAAACCAGAAGCAGGGGTTGTTCTAATCCAACTATCACATGGAAGGATTTGCTAAAATGAAAACTCTTTTTTCCATGTCAGCTTCCTCATTAGATTTTTAGGGCCTCACATGGCTTGCTGTGACCCCTTCTTCAATCTTTTATAGGCTTTGAAGACAAGTAACCTCCACCCAGAGAGGAACTAACCTGGATTAATTTAGATGCATTGAAAATACACAGAAAATGCATGGAAACATATGTCAAGTCAACCTCCCACCCATCATATGAATCACTGAGCCTTGAAGTTACTAGAATTAAAATAGACTGATCTATTTTAAATCTAATGCTCTGAATAAATATTTAAGTGCTATTTGTTCTCCTAGCCCAATGTTGACTAGATCTCTACATACTGTACCTCATCTATTATCTAAATCTTATTTCAAGAAGCCCTTTTCAGGTTTATTAAATCTAATGCAAGGGAGAAGTAGGAATTTCTATCTCTAACAAGTTTAATTTTGAAAAGACTCTCTGTGCCTTACAGAATTTTATAAGATGAAGTGGCCTTCAGATTCACCCAGCCCCATGAATCTCAAACTCTGATGTGTCTAAGAAGCTACAACTGTCAGATCGGTCAGACACAGACTATAGGCCTGGGCCCAGGAAGTTTCCTTTTTTATAAGTTTCCTCCTGATTCTTGTGTGAGTTGTCTGAAGATCTCAGACTATACCTTGGGGAAAAAGTGATTTAATCTAACCACTTTTCTTCAGTGAAAAACCAATTGATGACAGGACAGTTAAAAATCATAGCAAAATAAGAAAATAAATTGCTTTTATTTTTCAACTTGGAACCTCCAAGGCCCAGCTTCCTTGAGGGAGAACAAAAAACTTGTGACACATTTAAAAATCTATTTGCAAAGCCTCTCTCATGGTACAGGTTCTCATGTTCAAATTGTTAAAATTCGCTATTTTCTGAATATCATACAAGGATTAATTTCTAAGAGGTAGCTGCCTAGGTTCCAGGCCACAGTGAGAGAGAAGGGGCTGGGGCCACACTTTGGAAATCTGGTTCTGCCCTAAGGCTGATGATGCCCATGCACATATCACAAGGTTCTTCTTTGTCAAGCTCTTCATGTCCACAATAAATTATATTTTAAGCTCTGTTCTAGGAAAACAGATGATATAAGGCAATGGTAAATCAAATATCTAGGGTAAGCTTTTCCTAACCCATACTCTCCCCCTCTGAAAGCTTCCCTTTGTAATGAGGTTTCAGCTTAGCAACATGGCAGGGGATGTCTCTGCATGCACCATCCTCATTTGCCCAAGGCATGTTCAACTTAATGCATCAGAGTTTTAAAAATTATCATTGTTCATAAATTCATAATTCCTAAATGGGTATGTCTTTAGTCTTTGAGTAACATTTCCATAGGAAGAGTTGGAGCATATCTGCTTTATAACAGGGTTCAATCACTCTATTGGACTTAAAACATCTATCAGAAGAGGTGTGTACATAACAGCATGTATATGTGGTGTGCTATTGTTTCTGTGTGAAAATTTGGGAGATTCATTCCTGATTTGTAGCAAGGGCTGATAGTCCCTGGGTGATATATCCAGTGATATCTGCAGTCACCATGCAGCTGCTCTAGTGTTCTTCGCAATGAAGTTGGCTTCATTTGCTTGTTTAATTCTGCTGCACAGCATAAAATATATTGTGTGATTATGCAGGTATCCCTCAAATGAAAGACTATGTGCATTCCAACAAAGTGTGCTGTAAAGTAAATTTAGATTAAATGAATCTGACTTACCCATTGACTTCTATTATAAAATCAGAAATTCATATTGCAGCAGGGGGAAAAATTGGTCCTTGGATGTAGTACATTTATACTTAATAATGCAGCAGTGCCTGTAATGAGACATATTCAAAGGGAAAACAATAACTCTCTGATAAAATATTAACAATAATGCATTTGTATTGAGTACAAGTCACATTATTTTAAAACCACTATGAGTCGAACTATAAAACAGTGCCAAATTCTAGAAGGCTGATAGTCTGCTTCATATATGGTTTCCAAGAGGCAATCAACTATTAAAGTTCCATTTCACCAGCATTAAACTGCAAAACACTTCTAACAGTTCGAAGGAATCAGTTTACCTTTTCTGCCCCATTTTGGGATGGTGAAGGAATATTAGAATTCTTCTGCTTTTGAGAATTCTATCTCATGGCTGGGAAAAAGGAAAGTGACGTAAATGCATTCATTCATTCATTTGAATTTTACTATGTCTTGGGTACTCTGCTAGTCACTGAGGTTAAGAATGTGAGATGCACATTTCCTACTTTCAGGGAGAATAGAAGGAAAGCAGAAAATTACCCTACAGTGCTCAGGTCAAGTTAAGCACAAGATGTTACTTAATGCAGCTCTAGGGTTCTGAAAAATGATGTTAGATTTGAACATTTAATATAAGACCCCAAACTAGTGGTCTTATGACTAAAGCCAGCCTAAAAGTTAGTTTCATTTTGCTTAAAGTTTTTTTTTAAGAGCTAACGTTGGTGAATTGAAAGAATTCACATACAAACAAAATATTTTTTCTGGCTTTTCTTGAAAAAGTAAATGATCTGATATTAGGCATGCATTCCCATGTGGCAACATTTGGTAGAACTGAATAGTGGCTGTCCTTTTTTAGAATGTTCTCTAACACAACATTCCCCTTTCCCCACTGCTATCTTTTGCTGCCCAATGTTGTTGTTTTTCTTATAGTAGAATATTATTCCTCTAAATCTGTATCTGTATATGAAATAGAAAAAAAATGAAAGGTAAACCAAGATGGTCACTTGCTTCAAGAAAATGAGAGTGAGCATATTACTTCTATTTGGTCTTCACTCTGAAATACTTGCTGTAAGGACCAGTAAGAAGTAGTCAAATGGAGAATATGGGGTGGGGTAGTAGGAAGAACACAGCATGTGCAAAATGATGATTGTGGTCAGATGCAGTGGTGCATGTCTGTAATCCCAGTGGCTCAGGAGGCCGAGGCAGGAGGATCTTGAGTTCAAAGCCAACCTCAGCAACAGTGAGGCCCTAAGCAACTCAGTGAGACCCTGTCTCTAATTAAAATACAAAATAGGGCTGAGGATGTGGCTCAGTGGTCGAGTGCCCCTGAATTCAATCCCTGGTACCAAAAAAAAAAAAAAGTGCTGACTTTGTGGTCAACGTGTGGGATAGCAGATATTTCAGCATGACTGGAAGGTGGGAGGTCTATGATGGAAAAGCAAGAAGTGAGCCATAAGGAAGTTTAATTCAGCCCTCTTCCAGCACAAAACTCTGTGGCTAACAACTTTGAGGGGGTCCACACCATCCAAGCTTACTTCAATCTAGGCAGTGAACACCAAGGCAAGCCCATATTACCTAAGTGATTTGAGTCCCAGGTAACATACATAATGCCCCATTAAATTTGAATTTCAGACCAACAGTGAATGACTTTTAGCATAATATTTAGGAAATACTTAGTTTCTTTAAAGTATTCATTGTTCATCTGAAATTCAAATTTAACAGAGTATCTTGTATTTTATTTGCTAAAGCCAGTGACATTTAATGGCTAGGACATACCAGAGCTACTATTACTATTTTTTTCTAACTTCTTTCATTTTCATATTAAAATGCAATGGTTAGATCATTACTTTAAAATAAAGATATCCTCAGAGACATGTCAAAATAAACCTTAGCATGCCAGTGGAAAATTAACCAATATTTGCATTGATTTGCTCCTTGCCACATGTTCTCTTAGCCTTCTTTAGATATCTTAACTCTCATCTCTTGTACTCAGCACTATGTAATGGAGCATTTACTAAGGGAGTCTCTAAGCTATTGGTGACCTACGTGGAGAAGAAAGAAGTGGACAAGTGAGAACAAAATAGAAAGACTTTATTTTTTTAACATTTAAAAAAAATTTTAATTTTTTCTAATTAGTTATATATGACAGCAGAATGCATGTTGATTCATTGTACACAAGTGGAGCACAACTTTTCATTTCTCTGGTTGTATACAATGCAGAGTTACACCATTTGTGCAGTTGTATATGTAACTAGGATAATGATGTCCATCTCATTCCACCATCTTTCCTACCTCCATGCCCCTCCCCTCCCCCCATCCCCTTTGCCCAATCCAAAGTTCCTCCATTTTTCCATGCTCCCCCCCATTATGGATAAGCATCCATTTATCAAAGAAAACATTTATTTGGCCTTTGGTTTTGGGGGGTTGGCTTACTTCACTTAGCATGATATCTCCAACTCCATTCATTTACCTGCAAATGCTATAATTTTATTCTCTTTTAATGCTGAGTAATATTCTGTTGTGTGTATATAAACAAAAGACCAACTCTGAACTAGTTTCCCACAACCAAAGTTTTGGGGAGCTCAACAAGAAATGATACCAGTGGTTACTTGATGAATTTTAAGATCTTAGTAAAGCATCATTTGTATATTATTTACCCAAAGAGTGATTTAAATTAAGCTCAGACACTTTTTTTTTCTTAGAATTTTTCAAAACCCTTTAAGTGAAGATGAGCTCAGTATTGCACTATGGAGTGATCTCCAGGATGTATCCTTAAGGGAAAAAGCAAAAAGAGATGGAAAGGGAAGAGTATTTATATGTAGCAATGTGCTCTGTTTTCAAAAAGAAACAAGGAAGCATACACCAAAAACTAATTAAAAATTGTGTCTTATTTATAAGAGAGGGAAAGGTGAAAGCTAGATCTTTCTAAATACCTATTTATAGATTTGACTTCAATAATAAGCAAATTAATGCTTTACATAATTTTTAAAAATTACATTAAGATGAAAAAAGGCACTCCATAAATATAAAAAACAAAAATAAAAATTAAACAAAGGTACCAGTTGCATCTCAAGTTTCTGATAATTCCAGAGAATTATCTCAAGTGTCTTTAAAAGAGAGCTTTGAAGGTGCAACTTCTGGAATGGCAGAGTAAGGACCTCTGTAAATCTGTAATTTCATAAAACAATCTGAACATAAGCAACAACTGTCTAAGTCAATTTTTTTCACAATCCTGGAAATCAACCAAAAGCTTATAACAATGTGAAAAGTATTCATTCGAGAAAAACTCCTAAACGTTGATAAGAATAATAATCTTGTGAAGATTTAACTTGCCATATACCTCTTCTTAACATCTACAGAACGCTCCACCCAACAGTGGAATACACATTCTTCTGAAGTGAACATGGAACATTCTAGAAAATATATCACATGTTAAGCCACATTTAAAAAGGAGTGAAATCATAATGGAATGAAACCACGAATCAAAAGCAGACAATATATACATAATGGAGTTTCACTTGGCCACAAAAAGAATGAACTTATGGCATTTGCTGGTAAATGACTGGAACTGGAGAATATCATGCTAAGTGAAATAAGCCAGACTCAGAAAGTCAAGGGTCAAATGTTTTTTTCTCATATGTGGAAGCCAGAGTAAAGTAAGGTGGAATTAAAAAGGATGGGGGAAGTAGAATCTCATGAGGATACAGGGAAAATCAGTGGAGTAGAAAAAAATTGAGGGCTAAGGAGGAAGGAAGGGAAGGAGGAGAAAATGTGAAATGAATTGACAAAATTATGTTATGTACATGTATAAATATATCACAGTGAATTCCACCTTTATGTATATCTATAAAATACTGATTAAAAATGAAAACTAGCCTCCAGAACCATGAGCCAAAATAAACATATTTAAAAAAAAAATGAAAACTAAATAAATAGAAGGAAGAAGAGTGGAATAGAGGAAGTGAAATGGGGGAGGGAGGAGGGGAGAGAAAGAGAGGCAATGAGGACTGAAATGGACCAAATTAAATTCCCTGCATATATGATTATATCAAAATGAACCCAACTGTCATGTATAACTATAATGCACTAATAAAAACATTTTTTAAAAAAATAAAATTAAGAAATTTTTAAAAATGTGGAAATTAAACAATCCACACTAAATAATCAGAGAGTCAAAGAAGAAATCAGAGTCAGACACAGTGACCCACATCTATGATCCCAGCAGCTCAGGAAGCTGATGCAGGAGAATCACAAGTTCAAGGCCAGCCTCAACAACATAGTGAGGCCCTAAGCAACTTATCAAGACTGTATCTCAAAATAAAAAATAAAAAGGGCCAGAGATGTGGCTCAGTGGTTAAGCACCTCTGGGTTCAATCCCCAGGAAAGGACAAGAAGGAGAAAGAGGAGAAGAAGAAGAAGAAGGTGGAGAAGGAGAATGAGGAGGGGAAGAAATAATAATCAGAAGGTTGATTAGAAAGCACTTTGAGGGGCCAGGGTTGTGGCTCAGTGGTAGAGCACTTGCCTAGCATACATGAGGCACTAGGTTCGATCCCCAGCACCACATAAAAATTAAAACAAAATAAAGGTATTGTGTTCATCTGCAACTAAAAAAAATTTAAATAGAAAACACATTGAGACAAATGAAAACCAAAGCACAACATATTAAAAGTTATTAGATGCAGTTAAAGCAGTGCTTACAAAGAAATTTATAACATTCACATAGAAAAGTAAAATGATACTGGAAAATCACATAAAAAACATCAAAAAGATAGTGCACCATGATCAAGTGGGGTTCATTCCAAGGAGGTAAGGTTGGTTCAACATACGAAAATCAAATAATAGGCTTAAAGACATGAATCATGTGGTTATCTCATAGATGCGGAAAAAGCATTTGACAAAATTCAACTTCTTTTTACATTCAAACAACTAGAAAAACTAGGGATAGTAGGAACATATCTCAACATTATAAAAGCTATATATGCTAAACCCAAGGCCAACATCATTCTAAATGGAGAAAAATTGAAAGCATTCCCTCTAAAATCTGAAACAAGTCAAGGATGTCCTCTTTCACCACTTCTATTCAACGCAGTCCTGGAAACCCTAGGCAGAGCAATTAGACAAAAGAAAGAAGTGAAAGGGATATGAATTGGAAAAGAAGGGCTCAAACTACCCCTATTTGCCCATAACATGATTCTATATTTAAAATACCCCCCCAAAAAAAAACTCCACCAGAAAGTTTCTGGAACTCATAAATGAATTCAGCAAAGTACCAGGATATAAAATTAACACCCATAAATCAGTTGCGTTCCTATATACCAATGATGAACCAGCTGAATGAGAAATCAGGAAAACTATACCTTTCACAATAGCCTCAAAAAAAATCTTGGGAATCAATCTAACAAAAGAGGCAAAAGACCTCTACAATGAAAACTATAGAATACTAAAGAAATAAATTGAAGATGACCTTACAAGATGGAAAGGTTTTCCATGTTCTTGGATAGGCAGAATTGATATTGTCAAAATGGCCATACTATGGAACTGTTATACAGATTCAATGC
Organism: Marmota monax; assembly: GCF_021218885.2. Lineage (NCBI taxonomy): Eukaryota > Metazoa > Chordata > Mammalia > Rodentia > Sciuridae > Marmota > Marmota monax. Next base: position 2,386,414 of record NW_026694524.1, on the reverse strand, counting down.
AATTCTTATTAAAATCCCAATGACATTCTTCATAGAAATAGAAAAAGCAGTCATGAAATTCATTTGAAAAAATAAGAGATGCAAAATAGCCAAAGCATTCCTTGGTGAGAAAAGTGAAGCCAGAGGCATCACAATACCAGCCCTTAAACTATATTATGGAGCTATAGTAACAAAAACAGCATGGTATTGGCACCAAAACAGACATGAAGACCAATGGTACAGAATAGAAGACAAAGAGACAAACCCACATAAATACAGTTATCTCATCCTAGACAAAGGCATCATAAACATACATTGAAGAAAATATAGCCTCTTCAACAAATGTGCTAGGAAAACTGGAAATCCATATGTAGCAAAATGAAATTTACCCTGTCTCTCTCACCCTGCACAAAACTCAACTCAAAGTGGATAGAGGACCTAAGCATTAAACCCTGCACCTACTACAAGAAAAAGTAGGCATGATCTCCATCATGTCAGCTTAGGAACCAAATTCCTTAACAAGTCCAGTATTCATATATGAACATAGGAAAGTTATATCTGATTCATTCTACTGTCTTTCCTATTCCCATTCTTCCTCCCTTCCCTTCCCTCCATTCTCTTTTGTCTAATCCTATGAACTTCTATTCTCCACCCCTCCATTGTGTGTTAGCATCCACATATCAGAGAGAACATTTGGCCTTTGGTTTGTGGGGACTGGCTTATTTCACTTAGCATGATAGTCTTCAGTTCCATCCATTTACTGGCAAGTGCCATAATTTCATTTTTTTATGGCTGAGTAGTATTCCATTGTGTATGGATACTACATTTTCTTTATATATTCATCCTATCAAGGACACCTAGGTTGTTTCCATAGCTTCGCTATCATGAGTTGAGCTGCTATAAACATTGATGTGGCCATGTCACTGTGGTATGCAATTATAAATCTCTTGGGTATAGACCAAGGAGTGGGGTAACCAGGTGAAATAGTGGTTCCATTCCAAGTTTTCCAAGGAATCTCCATGCTTCTTTCCAGAATGGTTGTGCCAATTTGCAGTCCCACCAGCAATGTATGAGTGAATCTTTCCCCCACATCTTCACCAACAATATTGTTACATATATATATATATATATATATATATATATATATATATATATATATATATGTATTGTACTGGGGATTGAACTCAGAGGCACTCAACCACTGAGCCACATCCCCAGCCCTATTCTGCATTTTATTTAGAGACAGGGTCTCACTGAGTTGCTTAGCACCTCACCCTTGTTGAGGCTGGCTTTGAACTCATTATCCTCCTGTCTCAGCCTCCCAAGCCGCTGGGGTTAGAGGCATGTGCCACCGCACTTGGCTTGCTACTTGTATTCTTAATAATTGCCAGGAATGAAGTACTTTTACATTCTACAATGTGGATGAACCTTGAAAGTATTATGCTATATTAAAGCATCTATTCACAAAGTATCATATATTTTATGATTGCATTTATATGAAATGTGCACAATAGGCAAATCTACAGAGACATAAAGTGGATTAGTGGTTTCCTGGGGCTGGTGGTAGAATGGCAGAAATGGGAAGAAACTGTTAATGCATATGGGATTGTTTTTTTTTTGGTTCTTTTAAATTATACATGACAGTATTATTCATTTTGATATAATTGTACAAGCATGCAATATATCTTATTCTAGTTAGGACCTCATTCTTATGGATGTCCATGATGTTGGGATCACTATGGTTTATGGGTTTCTTTTTGGGGTGATGAAAATGTTCTAAAAGTAGACTAATCAAAATAAATAAGTAAATATTAGACTGTGCTGTTGGTTGTATAATTCTGTGAATACACTATAATTCTCTGAATTGTATATTTGAAATGGGTCAATTATGTGTTGTGTGAATTATATCTCAGTAAATGGTTAAGGAAATAACAAAAGCCAAAAATCTCCTTACTTTGGCTTAACCTCTAGTAATAAGGACAAAATTAGTTGCAAAGAATAATAAAAATGAATTCTTATTGTTTAATAATTGCCACTTATAAACAATAAGTGGTCTTATTTTTTATAATAATATCAATAAGATTATGTGGAAATTAGTAATATTATGCATTTAGTGATTATTTTAATTTAGTAAAATTATCCATTATTATGCATAAAATGGAGCAAAGTGAATAAGTGATTACATTATGCTTATTAAGAACCAAGTATAGCATAAAAAAAGAAAACAAATATAAAATTAAAAGGAAACCCTGTAATTTTAAACTTAAATTGGAAATATCAATATAAACATTTCTTTTTTTTCTCTTTCTGAAAAATACACACTTCCTAGTTCTAGTCACTAAAAATGGAGAGGAAATTATGATAACCCAGTGCCCAGATTGTGATCTTCAAATTATTTTTCACTCAAAGGAGAGAGGGCTCCTTAACGGAAGAGCTGATTTCAGTACTAGGGTAGGAAATTTTCAAGATTTGCCTGAAACACTTTATAATATAGCAAAGGAAATTACTAAAGACTACTGAGGTCTTATCAAAATAACACAGGAACAATTTGAAGGCATTTATATTGGCCAAACATGGTATGATTTGAGCATCAAAAGAACAGCATTAGGGGACTGGGGCCAGGGCTCAGTGGCAGGGTGTTTACCTGGCACGTGTGAGGCATTGGGTTTGATCCTCAGCAACACATAAAATAAAATAAAGGCATGCTGTCCATCTACAACCACACACACACACACACACACACACACAGAATAGTGTTAGGGGTTGGGGTGTGGCTCCTGGAATGCATGAGGCTCTAGTTTCCATCCCCAGCATTGAAAAAAAAGTAATGTAATTGGTTAAAACACATCACACATACATACACACACATCCATTTGCCATGAAGATGCTAATATAAACAATTTTATTAATCATCTGTTCTAGGGTATCAGTTTATTATTTTGAAACTGACATACTATGGTAGGCAGAATTCTAAAGATGGCTTCCCCAAATTCTCACCTTGGGCTAATTTAAACACTACTCTAGGTACTACCACAAAAACAAATAAAAATAATCAAACTCCTCAGTTAGTCAATCTCAGAATACTAAAATTTTCTGGAGTGGGCTTGACCCAATTAGATAAGCCCTTTAAAAACAGGGTTTTCTCCAGCTGATGGCAGATAAGGAGGTAAGAACCTTGAAGAGAAGAAAGGACTCAACAACCATTCTATTTGAAGAGGCAGGGAGCCACATGAGAAGGAATGTACAGGTGGCTTCCAGGAGCAGAGAGTGGTAATTGCCAATAGCAAAGAAAAAGAGACCTCAGATCTATCATAGCAAGAACATGAATTTTGCCAAAACCCACATGAGCTTGGAAGAGGATTCTTTTCCAATATCTCCATATAAAATTCCAGCCCATGTAACACCTAGACTTCAGCCTTATGAGATCCTATATGAAGCCTGACTGGACTGGACTATTGACCTTCAGAACTGTGAGATAATAAATGAATGTTGTTTTAAGCTACTATGTTTGAAATGATTTCTTATGTAGCAATAGAGAAGTAATAACAGAGGCAACAAATCAAGCATGTATCCTGCTTTTCCAGAACAAACTGGAGGTAATGAAAGGTAATGAAATAATTAGGGGAGAACATTCCTCTTTGTTTATTTACTTTACCATGTGTCTTTTTTATTATAGTCATCCTAGTGGGTGCAAAGTGGTATTTCATTGTGGTTTTGATTTGTATTTCCCTGATGGCTATTGAAGTTTATCATCTTTTCAGGTGCTTATTGACTATTTCTATATCATCTTTGAAGAAATGTCTATTCAGATCCCTTGCCCATTTTACAATTGGATTATTTTTTTCCACATTTTTTGGAGCATTATAGTAAATAATGGTGGGATTTGTTGTTACATATTTGAATCTGCACACAATATAGCAATGTAATTTGTCCAGTACCACTCCCAAGCATTTCCTCTTTGTCTTCTCTCATCCCTCCTCCCAGTTCCTTTCTTCTATTCTACTGCACTCACCCTTTCATTTTCATAAGACCCTCCCCACATCTTTTCCTTTTTCCTCTCTAGATTCCATATATGAGAGAAAACATATGACCCACAACTTTCAGAGTTTGGCCTAGTTCACTTAACATTCCTCTTTATAAAAAATTCTAGACAATAAACACTAAAGCCAACTTCAATCACTTACTTAATGAGACCCACAACAACTTAGAAAGATCCTGTCTCAAAAAATTAAAGGAATGCTAGATAGGATGTTGCCATCTGCAAATCCAAATGAAATTATGGATCTACACAATGATCATCAGTGACTGCTAAAACTATAAGGTGAAAGACTGAATCAAAATGACAGTACCTAAAGCCCTTTGATCAATCTTAACTTTACACGCTGAACTCTTCTGATATGATATGATAGGAAGCAGATAGTTCTACCTATGTAGTATCCTTGCCAAAAGAATTTAACCTGAATGTAATCAAGCTTCCACACAAAAATACGGGGATAGAGCTAGAAGAACATGTTAAATCACACCACAAGGATGGAATAAGCTAATTGTAGAATGTAAGAATTATCCTAAAGTAATGACCCAAAAAAGACTTAACAGGTATTTCAACCAAATAAATGTGTAGATAGTTTGGATTCGGATCCAAACAAACTGACTATAAAAATTTTTAGAAACATTTGGGGAAAGTTTAACACAGATGGGTTGTTAATAAGTCCCAAGTTTTCAACTCTGAATATTTCAATGAAATTGACACAGGTGCATTAAAACAGATTGGAAAACATGATCCAAAGCTTATATTTCCTTTATTACCATTAATAAGGAAAGAACAAATTTTCCTATAAGTAGGACACTGAGACAATGCAGAATGTTTTACATTTATATAAGACCTTCTATAAATAAGATATTGGACAAATATGATATCCTTTCATACATTACACAATGTACAAAGAAGTGACTTTCATGACCTATTTAACAATTATTTCTGGTGGAGAGGAGCAAAACACTTCAAACAAGGGGTTACATTACATTTTTTTACCATATGTTGTCAGTTATGCACAAGATGGCTTGTTTTTGAAATCATTGTTGTTCTGGCCATCTGAAAATAATATGACTTCTCATGTCACATGTGTTATCATCTTGAATAGTAGTAGGTCTGCAAGTATTATGCTTTCTTCTTCTGGATGGTTTCTCATTGCATTGTTTTAGGTATGCTAAGCCAATATCTCTCTTGAAATCCAACAAATTTATGAGATCTTTCTTGTCTTTGTTCACAAATTTATGAATAATCCATGTATTCACGATATGCATATTGGTTACTCAAGTGACAAAGGCCAATACCAATTTTTACCCATAATAGAAGTGGAATATTTGGAAACCAACCAATTGTGTTTATCCACATTAGTATTGAAATTGTTACAGGTCCCCACTACCTTTGGTTCAGGTATATTGGCTTTACTGTTTATTTTTTCTATTATTGAATTTTACCAAATGGTCCCACTGTATCATGGTTTGTCCCAACAGTGACAGTTTTATCATCTAACCATTTTACAATGAGAATTTCATTATTTATATTAAATCTGTAATCATATGACCCTCTTGCTTGTTTTTTTCACTAAGATTGTGGATTTCAGAGGACACTCGTATAGTCTGTTTTCCTTTATGGTGCCTGTAGCTTGGAATCCAATATTTTGAAGGTATACCAAAAAATCATAAGCACTGAATAGGTTGTTTTAAAAAAAAAGATGGAAGGCTGGGGTTGTGGCTCAGCGGTAGAGCGCTCACCTACCACGTGCAAGGCCCTGGGTTTGATTCTCAGCACCACATAAAAATAAATAAAATAAAGATTATATATATATAAAGGTGGAGAGTACAGAGCATCTCCTGATTCTCTACCACTTCAAACATTTATAGAACTACCTCACTCCCAAGGGAGAGATCATTGTTGGGTCCTTCTCTACCACTTTCTGTAATATAACACAAGTAGCTTATCAGGCTGCAGTACAGTATAGTACATGTTACCATGCTGCAAACATTGTCCCCGTGTCCTATTTATAGGACAGCAGTTCTCCACCTTTGATAATTTGAAATACAGTATATTCTTGGAATAAAATGACAACCTAGTTCTAGCAAATACTTTCATGATTGCATTTTTACATTACATATCAGTTATGTATGTAATCTTTTGTTCAGTAGAACATTTAGTAGAAGTAACTTTTGCAGTGAAGTTTATGCCATTTTCCCAATGAATTTAAAAAATATTTTCAAATGCTCTAATCACTCACCTAGTACTTTCCTCAAAAGAACAGGACTTTTAAAACACAATATTTATTTTGAAGTTATTGTAAGTGGTGTATTTGTTGCTTAATTTAAGTTTTTATTGAATGACGGAACATAATGGGTTAAAGAATTATAAATAACTTTATTAGGCATGATAATGGTATTGTATATTTTAAATAGGCATTATCTGTCACAAATACTTACTGAAGCTCTTATGGGTAAAATGATGTGCTGTCTGATACATCTTAAAATACTCCTGAGGGAAAAATAGAAATGGAAGTGAGATAGATGAAACAAGAAGAGCAAAATATCTATCACTGTTAAACCTGAATGATGAGTAGTGTATTTGGGTGGCTGAACATTTTCATAATATAAAGATATTTTAAAAACAGCCACTACAGTGGTGCAGGCTTATATTCCCAGAAACTTCGGAAGCTGAGGCAGGAGGATCCCAGGTTCAAGGCCAACTTCAGTCACTTACTTAATAAGACCCACAGCAACTTAGAAAGACCCTGTCTCAAAAAATTAATAAAAGGGCTAGGGATATGGCTCAATGGTAAAGCACCTCTGGGTTTAATTCCCACTATCAAAAACCAAAACAAAGCCATTCAGTCAACATGTGTAATAGATACTAAGAAAAAAAAAAGGAAAAAAAAAAGCATTACATCGAAAAAAGAAAAAAAAAAGTTCTGCTAGTACTTCTGTAACCACTGCTTACCTTTGTGCATTTAGTTGATGGGCAAATAAACTTGACCGAGGATAATCTTTTCATGACCCAAATCCTTAAACCACTCATGACCAAGGAGTAGGAAAGTAGTTCTTGAACCAAGTACCTCAAACATTAAATGGTTAGCTACAATATCATTAAGAATTTCTATTCCCAAAAGTTCTCTATAGGTTTAATGCAATGCCAATCAAAATCCCAAAGGCATTTCTTGTAGAAATAGAGAAAGCAATCATGAAATTCATATGGAAAAATAAAAGACCCAGAATAGCAAAAACAATGCTAAGCAGGAAGTGTGAATCAGGCAGTATATCGATACCAGACTTCAAACTATACTACAGAGCAATAGTAACAAAAACAGCATGGTACTGGTACCAAAACAGGCGGGTGGACCAATGGTACAGAATAGAGGACACAGAAACCAATCCACAAAACTACAACTATCTTATATTTGATAAAGGGGCTAAAAGCATGCAATGGAGGAAGGATAGCATCTTCAACAAATGGTGCTGGGAAAACTGGAAATCCATATGCAACAAAATGAAACTGAATCCCTTTCTCTCGCCATGCACAAAAGTTAATTCAAAATGGATCAAGGAGCTTGATATCAAATCAGAGACACGCCGTCTGATAGAAGAAAAAGTTGGCTATGATCTACATACTGTGGGGTCGGGCTCCAAATTCCTCAATAGGACACCCATAGCACAAAAGTTAATAACTAGAATCAACAAATGGGACTTACTCAAACTAAAAAGTTTTTTCTCAGCAAAAGAAACAATAAGAGAGGTAAATAGGGAGCCTACACCCTGGGAACAAATCTTTACTCCTCACACTTCAGATAGAGCCCTAATATCCAGAGTATACAAAGAACTCAAAAAATTAGACAATAAGAGAACAAACAACCCAATCAACAAATGGGCCAAGGACCTGAACAGACACTTCTCAGAGGAGGACATACAGTCAATCAACAAGTACATCAAAAAATGCTCACCATCTCTAGAAGTCAGAGAAATGCAAATCAAGACCACCCTAAGATACCATCTCACTCCAGTAAGATTGGCAGCCATTATGAAGTCAAACAACAACAAGTGCTGGCGAGGATGTGGGGAAAAGGGTACACTTGTACATTGCTGGTGGGACTGCAAATTGGTGCAGCCAATTTGGAAAGCAGTATGGAGATTTCTTGGAAAGCTGGGAATGGAGCCACCATTTGACCCAGCTAGTCCCCTTCTAGGTCTATTCCCTAAAGACCTAAAAAGAGCATGCTACAGGGACACTGCTACGTCGATGTTCATAGCAGCTCAATTCACAATAGCAAGACTTTGGAACCAACCCAGATGCCCTTCAATAGACGAATGGATTAAAAAAATGTGGCATTTATACACAATGGAGTACTACTCTGCATTAAAAAATGACAAAATCATAGAATTTACAGGGAAATGGATGGCACTAGAGCAGATTATGCTTAGTGAAGCTAGCCAATCCCTAAAAAACAAATGCCAAATGTCTTCTTTGATATAAGGAGAGTAACTAAGAACAGAGTAGGGTCAAAGAGCAGGAGAAGAAGATTAACATTAAATAGGGATGAGAGGTGGGAGGGAAAGGGAGAGAGAAGGGAAATTGCATGGAAATGGAAGGAGACCCTCAGGGTTATACAAAAGTACATACAAGAGGAAGTGAGGGGAAAGGGAAAAATAATACAAAGGGGAGAAATGAATGACAGTAGAGAGGGTAGAGAGAGAAGAGGGGGGGGGAGGGGGGATAGTAGAGGATAGGAAAGGCAGCAGAACACAACAGACACTAGTATGGCAATATGTAAATCAATGGATGTGTAACTGATGTGATTCTGCAATCTGTATATGGGGTAAAAAATGGGAGTTCATAACCCACTTGAATCAAAGTGTGAAATATGATATATCAAGAAATTTGTAATGTTTTGAACAACCAACAATAAAAAAATTTAAAAAAAAAGAATTTCTATTCATCAAAAGATGTTTAAAGGGTAATTAATGGCTCACACCTCTAATCCCAGCAGCTCAGGAGGCTGAGGCAGGAGGATCTTAAATTCAAGGCTAGCCTCAGCAATTTACCAAGGCCCTAAGCAACTTAATGAGACCATGTCTTAAAATAAAAATAAAAAGGGCTGGGGATATGACTCAGTGCTTAAGTGCCCTTGGGTTTCAATTCGCTGTGCAAAAAGAAAGAGAGGGAGGGAGGGAGATAGGGAGAGAGAGAGAGAATGAATTAAAAAATTACTGACAATTCCAAAATATGTGTTAAGTATTTGTATATAATTAGGGTAAATTTATCATTCAAATCAGAATGATATTGAGGGAAAGGAAGGACCACTAATTATACAGGAGCAACAGTTACAAAGTGGAACTCTTCTGAGCAAACTAGGATGTATAGTCACCCTACTTATAATTGACAGGGGGCTAGTAATAGATTGTATAAAGAGCAATTATGAAAGTGTAAGGGAATGGGGAAAGGACAGCCTCTTCAACAAATAGTGCTAGAAAAGCTAGATATAAACAGCAAAAGCAAAAAGTTGGACTCATTTTATACCATATTCAAAAATTAACTCAAAATGAATTAAAAATTTAAACATAAGACCCAAAACTGTAAAACTTCTAGAAATAGGAGGAAAGCTTCGTGACAATGTATTTAAAAATGATTTCTTGGATACTGCACCAAAAGTGCTGTCAACAAAAGCAAAAATAGACAAATGTGACTACATCAAACTTAAAATTTTCTGTGCATCAAAGAACACAACAGAATGAAAAGGCAACTGAGAAATGGGAGAAAATATTTGCAAGTCATATATTTGATGAGAAATTAATATCCTACTGGGCATGGTGGTGCATACCTGGAATCCCAGGGACCAGGGAGGCTGAGGCAGGAGGATTCTAAATTTGAGGTTAGCCTCAGCTACTTACTTAGTGAGGCCCTAAGCAACTTAGGGAGACCCTGTCTCAAAATAGAAAGTCTAAAGGGCTGGGGATGTGGCTCAGTGGTTAAGCACCACCGGTTTTAATCCATGGCACCAAAACAAACAAACAAAAAAAGTTAATATCAGAATATATAAGGAACTCTTACAACTCAAAAAATCAAATAGCTCAATTTAAAAATGGACAAAAAACTTGAATAGACTTTTCTTCAAAGATTATTCATAAATGGCTAACAAGCATATGAAGAGATGGGCAGTCATCACTAGTTATTAGAGAAATGTAAATGAAAACCACAATAAGATATCACCTCACACCCATTAGAATGGCTTCTCTCTCTCTCTCTCTCTCTCTCTCTCTCTATATATATATATATATATATATATATATATATATACACACACACACATATATATATATACATATATTCATATGTATATATGTGTGTATAGATAGATAGATATCAAGTGTTGGCAAGGATATGGAGAAATTGAAACCCCTGTAGGTAGAAATGTAAAATAGTGCAACCACTATGGAAAACAAAACAATTCAGCAATTCCTCAAGAACTAAAAATAGGACTATCATATATATGATACAGCAATATCACTTCTGGGTAATTATCCAAAAGAACTGAAAGCAGGGTCTCAAAGAGACATTTACAGCCTTATTTGCAGCCTTATTCACAATAACCAAGAAAGTGGAAGCAATCCACCTGTTCATCATCAGATGGATGGGTAAACAAAATATGGTTTATATATACAATGAAATATGGTTCTGTCTTTATAAAAGAAGGAGATTCTGCCGGGTGTGGTGGTGCACGCCTGTAATCCCAGCAGCTCAGGAGGCTGAGGCAGGAGGATCATGAGTTCAGAGCCAGCCTCAGCAACAACCAAGGCCCTAAGCAACTCAGTGAGACCCTGTCTCTAAATAATATACAAAATAGGGCTGGGGATGGGGCTCAGTGGTTGAGTGACCCTGAGTTCAATCCCTGGTACCTGCCCCCCACCCCAAAAAAGAAAGATTCTGACACATGCAACAGAATAGATGGACCTTCAGGACATTATTCTAAGTGGAGTAACTTAGTCGCAAAAAGACAAATGCCAGATTATCCCATTTTTAAAAAATATTTATTTTTTAGTTGTAGTTGGACACAATACCTTTATTTCACTTATTTATTTATTTTTTAAAAAATATTTTTTAGTTTTAGGTCAATACAATATCTTTATTTTTTATTTTTATGTGGTGCTGAGGATTGAACCCAGGGTCTCACATGTGTGAGGTGAGCGCTCTACCACTGAGCCATAACCCCAGCACCAGATTATTCCTTTTTTAAAAAAAATTTTTGTTGTTAGACCTTTATTTTATTCATATATATGTGGTGCTGAGAACCGAACCCAGTGCCTCACTCATGCTAGGCAAGTGCTCTACCACTGAGCCACAACCCCAACCCAGATTATTCCATTTTTTATGAGGAATTTATTGTAGTTATTTCATACAAACAGAAGATAGAAAGGTGTTTTCCACACAGTGAAGGAGAGAGGAATGGCAGCTGTTGCTTAATGGGTACAGAGTTTCAGTTTTGCAAGATGAAAAAGTTCTGAATGTCTACTTCATAACTGTGGAATATTTAACTGTGGGAAGCCATTCTTGCACGTGATTTGAGTTACCTCCCTGGCTAGGTGTGAGGCGCTTAGACACAGCTGTGTCAGAGCCTTCCCCACCCTGTCCCAGGTGCGAGGGCTTATCCGTGTGGAGGTGTGCCTGACCACGGACCTGAAGACCAATCACTGACCCTGACCTTGGAGTGCTGCCCCCCTCGAACTTCATTGGATGGAATTTTCCCTTGAATTTTTTGTTCCCCAATAAAAGCTCACCCCCTGGCGTGTTCCCTCTCTCTCGCTGGCCTCTCCTGTTAACCTCACCACCGCATTAGGTGGCTGGAGGCGGGAGCTAGGAGGAGCCGTCTCTGAGCTGGGCAAATAAGGTAACGAGAATTATGTCTTTTTAATTTTAAAACTCACTAGTTAATTTTTATGCTTCAAACCTCTATTATGAATCTCACGTGCTGGTCGAGTGGCAGAAGTGGTGCCCAGGAGGAGGGGACATATTAAATTGATTAGGTTGAGTTAGGGAGCGCGCTATAGAAATAAGGAATTGGTGACATTTTGGGGGTCACGGAAGTACCGGTCAGGTACTGAAGCAAAGGAGATGTTAAAATTATTAATATTAATTATTAATATTAATTAATTCGACTTCTGATAAGGACATGTACTTGACTATTTTAGAGACAATAATTAATCAGAAAGGAAAGCAAATAAAAAAGACTCAGTTGCTACAATTCTTGAAGGTTTAGGTGAATTTTGCCCTTGGTTTTGTGACCAAGATTCGCCAAATTTACATACTTGGGACATTTAACAATGGTTAAATGTTAAAAAAAAAAATTTCAGCACAATTAAAAATAAACTGTAGGTGGTACAACATCTAGAATCCCAGCGAATGGGGTGGCCGAGGCAGGAGGATCACAAGTTCAAGCAGCCAGCCTCAGCATCTTAGCAAAACCCTAAGCAACTTAGCAAGACTCTGTCTTTAAATAAAAAAATTTTAAAAAGGCCTGGGGATGTGGTTCAATGGTTAAGCACCCCTGGTTCAATCCCCAGTACCAAAAAAAATGTAATCCCACAGACTCAGGATTTATGATCCTCCTGAAGGATCATAAATTTGAGGCCAGCCTAGGCAACTTAGAGAAAACCAGTATCAAAAATAATAATAATAATAATAATAAAGGAATAGGGCTGTAGCTCAATGATAGAGTGCCCCTGGGTGCAATCTCCAGTACAACAAACAAAATTTAAAATTTAAATTACAAATAAAAACTTAAAAATTTCTAAAATTTGAGCAATTTCAAGTTAGACTATTATATTGTGTGCATGTACAAATATGTAACAATGAATTCCATTATTATATATAATTGTCATGTACAATAAAAATTTTCAAAAAGACCAAAAGCATCTAATTACGTTCATTAAAAATAAATAAAAATTATAAAAGAATATCTGAACTTAATTTCTTATTTATTTATTTTTATGTGGTGTTGAGGATCGAACCCAGTGCCTCACACATTCTAGGCAAGCACTCTACCACTGAGCCACAACCTCAGCCCCTGAACTTAATTTCAAGTAATGAAAATATTTACAAAGGGAAAAAGAAATAGACAAAAAATTTAGGAAATGAGCACTTCCCCAAAAGAGAAAATTCAACAGACAATAAACATTTGAAAAGATGCTAAACCTCATTAGTAATCAAATTCAAATTAAAATAAAATTACCTTGACATTATCAAGTAAAGTTGAAGATATACATGCTTTATAAGCCAGTATTTCTATTCCTGGATACATGGTACTCGCCAGGTGGAGACCAGGAGACATAAGCAAGAAAATCAGAGTTGTTTATAATGCTAAACCCTGAAATTAACCCAAATGCTCTTCTACTACAGAATGAACTATAGCTACATGTGTCAATATGGATGAACTATAATTCTGAAACAAATTTTAAAAAATAAAACAAGCCAGGTGCAGCGGTGCATTCATGTAATCCCAGAGACTTGGGAGGCTGATGCAGAAGGATCCCAAGTTCAAAGCCAGCCTGGGCATATCAAGACCCTTCTCAAAAATAACTAACTGGGCATGATGGTACATACCTGTAATCCTAGCAATGCTAACTGGGCATGGTGGTACATACCTGTAATCCTAGCAATTTGGGAGGCTGAGGCAGGAAGATAAACAAGTTCCAGGGCAGTCTCAGAAACTTAACTGAGACCCTGTCTCAAAATAAAGATTAATAAAGGGATTGGGATGTAGCTCAGTGGTAGAATGCCCCTGGTTCAATCTCTAGTACCAAATAAATAAAATAAAAATAAAAAAATACAAACGTTTATATAAAGTTTAAAAACAAGCAAAGCTAAAATGTGGAAGCAATCCAATTATCCATCAACAGATAAATTAATAATCAAAATGTAGTCTAGTCAAAGAATGGAATATTATTCAGTCTTAAAAAGGAAGGCAATTCTAATACATGCTGCAACATGGACGAAACTTGAGGACATTATGATAAGTTAAATCAGCCAGCCACAAAATAAATAAATAAATAAATGCTATATGATTCCACTTACATTGAAGTGGCATCCCCTTTCTCCACCATGGCTGATTTTAGGACGGTCAGCAAAAGAGTCTCTGTGAAAGAGTCCAATGTAAATAAACTTCATATTTTCGTGTTGCCCTGTTTTACTTGGCTACTGGCCAGGAAGATACCAGCACTCCAGGTGCTGGACACCCCCTTACTAGTTTTTCACAAATATGTATCCAGTATAGTACTTTGAAGAAATGTGCAAACAAGGCCTCTGGCCTTGAGCTGAGATGTCTACATTTTTGAGATAAGTTACAAATGGGCTCCATGGTAACAGCTGGCAGGGGGAGGAAAGAAAGGGGAGAAGAAGCTCCTCCCTTCTCAGGTGTTGTCCTTGAGAGTTAACTTGCCCAGAACAGTGAAAGAAAAAGCTGCCTTTATGTGAACTTCTGCAGACTGTGAACTTCTGAGCTCCTCCCCTTACATGTTGGGTATGAAACTCTGAAACTCCCTGAACTCGGGGTTCAGGGGATTAATTGATTACAGCAAAAGCTGTGCCCTCTGAACCTGGCTGCAGCAACTATTTCCTGCTATCTTCGGTGCCTTGCCTCACCTGTCCTTACAACAACATGAGGTACCAAGAGAAGTCAAGTTCATAAAGACAGAAAGTAGACTGGTAGTTGCCAGGGCTTGGGGAGGGAGATGGGGAGTCAGTATTTAATGGATATCCTAGAGTTTTGATTTTGTGAGATAAAAAAATTATGTAGATCTATTGTAGAAAAATGTCCATAATACTTCACACTATTGAACTGTGCACTTAGAAATGATGAAGAGCACATTTTTATGTTACACGTATTTTTCCACAATCAAAAATAAATTTAGGGCTGGGGTTGTGGCTCAGAGGTAGAGTGCTTGCCTAGCATGCATGAGGCAATAAAATAAAAGATATTATGTCCACCCATAACTAAAAAATAAATATTTAAAAATTAAAAATAAATAAATAAATAAATAAATGGATTTAGTGGGCTGGGGTTGTGGCTCAGTAGTAGAGCACCGACCTAGCACGTGTGAGGTACTGGGTTTGATCCTCAGTACCACATAAAAATAAATAAATAAAATAAATGTCTATCCACAACTTTAAATTTTTTTGAAATAAATAAATGTAGTTGAGTGTGGTGGCTCATGCCTGTGATCCCAGCAGCTCAAGAGGCTGAGGCAGGAGGATTTTGAGTTCAAAGCCAACCTCAGCATAGTGAGGCCCTAAGCAACTCAGTGAGACCCTGTCTCTAAATAAAATACAAAATAGAGCTGGGGATGGGGCTCAGTGGTTAAGAGCCCCTGGGTTCAAACCCCAGTACCAAAAAAGAACGAAAACAAACAAAAATTTAATTTTAAAAAATTAAAATATCAAATTAAATATTTGTAAAAGCAAAGCAAATGTATAGAATTAAGGTATTCATATATAGGAGAAAAATTATTTTCTACAAAGCAAGAAACTAACACAAAAGTGATAAATGTGGTTACATCTAGGGAGTAAAAAAGGAGATATGATTGGGGAGGCAAAAAAAAATGAATTTCCTAACCTGGGTTGATTTGTTTTCTTTGTAATAATTCCTTAAACTGAATATACGTATTTCACATACACTCTATACACACATTTCATAATTAATGAAAATTGGAAAAAGAAAAGAGGAAAAAGAAAATCAGTTATATAATTCATGATATAACCAAATACAAAAAAATCCTGATTATCCTTCTTATATAAAGATTTAATATTATTTGCAAAGATAGGTTTAATTTATACAACTCTACAAATAATGAGAAAAATAAAAGTTAATTTTGACCAAAGCCTTTTTAAAATCACTTGTTTTATTTTTAATGCATTGTAGTTATGCATAATAGTGGGGTTCATTTTCACATATTCATAAATGCATATAACAGTTTTCTCCATTTAAATTCCTACTACTCTCTCCTCAACTTTTTTCCTTCTTCCCAGAGCCTCTTCCTCTTCCTGTAGCATAATTTGGTCAATTTCATTCCCCGGTTCTGCCCCTTTGCCTCCCCTCCTCCATTACCTTCGATCCCCCCACATCTACTTCTATTTTTATAAGGTCCCCTTTCTCATTCCTTTTTCTCTCTAGCTTCCACATATGAGGGAAAACATTCAACCCTGGATTTCCTGAATCTGACTTATTTCACTTAGCATGATGCCCTCCAGTTCCATTCATTTACCAGAAAATGCCATAATTTTATTCTTTTTATAGCCAAATAGAACTCCATTATGTGTGTGTGTGTGTGTGTGTATAAAATATTTTCTTTATCTATTAGTCCATTGATGGACACCTCGGCTGGTTTCATCACCTGCCTATTGTGGATTGTGCTGCTATAAACATTGGTATGCATTACAATAATATGCTGATTTTAAACTTTTTTGATAAATATCAAAGAATGGGCTAGCAGCTTCATATGGTAGTTCCATTTCTAGTCTTATGAGGAATCTCCATACTGCCTTCCAAAGTGGTTGTACTAATTTGCAGTCCCACCAAAATGTATAGGTGTACTTTTTCTTAACAAATGAAAAATAAACGCCTTTGAAAAAAATTTGACCCATTTCTCATTAAAAGGAGAAAATTCTTAGCAAACTAGGAATGGAAAGCATACTTCCAACTTCAACCTTTTAAGATGACAAACGTGTTCTACATGAAAACTCACATTAAACATCCTACTGAATAACAAAACAAATGGAAGTTTCCCCTTTGAGATGAGAAATAATATAAAGATTTTGACTTACATTGTGTTCAACTTCCTGGACTGTGAAATAAGATGATAAAAATAAATGTAAGAATTGAAAAGGAACAAACAAAAGTGCAATTATTTGAAGATGACATGATTATATATTGAAAATATAAAAGAATGCATACAAAAATTTATCTGAGGTACTAGATATAAAAAATATGCAAAACTCAATTGTATTTCTATGTATTAGCAATAGACATTCAGAAAATGAAATGTTTAAAGGCTATCATTACAACATCATCAAAAAATATGAAGTACTAAGCAGTAAATCTAATAAAATGCATGCAAAAGAAGGTTGTATCAGTTCATGGAAGGTTTTGCATGCCATGGATTGGATTTGCAGGGATACTCCCTGTATAATTGTACTTTAAACTGTATGTGTGTGTTTTATACATACCCCGAGGTGATGAGGGCCTAAATTACGACAATAGCAGTGGAGATGGATTTTTATCAGCTAAAAAAAAGTCAGAAAGGAGCTGTTAGGGATTTGATGAGATATGTGGCTCATATGAAATAATAAATTGGAGAGTGGAAAAGCAAACTAATTAATCAATATAGTGGTACTAAAAGGCACTACTGGAGGACCAACCATTTACACTGAGTTGTCACATATTTAAAGCAATACTACTTATCCTATTGTGTATTTTTTTCCAACCACACTCAACTATGAGGGTAGGTATAGGATAGGCAGAGAGGTTTACACAGAGTTGAGGTTTTGTCCCCCAAATACCATAAAGGACCATGAGTCAAGGTGCCAAAGTTTGGGTTTGAAATGTTCCCCAAAAGCCTATGTGTTAAAGGCTTGGTTCCAGCCTGTCGTGCTATTAGAGGTGGCGGAAGCTTTAAGAGGTAGATTCCAGTGGAAGCAGGTTAGGTTATTAGGGATGTGCCATTGAAGGAGATATTGGGACTGCAGCCCCTCCCCCTCTTCCCTGCATCTCTCCCCATCTCCTTCTCCTTCTCCCTCTCCCTCCCCGTTTCTTTGCTTCCTGGCTGCCATGAGGTGAGGAATCCTCTGCCATGCACTCCTGCTATGATGTCCTATGCCATCACAGGCCCAAAGCTACCATGGACCAAGTGACCATGGACTGAAACCATGAGCCAAAATAAACCTTTCTCCTTTTAGGTTGATTATCTCAGGTATTTCCTCACAGTGACAGAGTTGACCAACACACAGGGCTTCCTGTTTTCAATGCATGAGAAAGAGTGACTGTAATTTAGCAGAGTTTAGTCCTTTAGGTTGCAAAGGAACTGGGGTTTTGAGGTCAGAGAAGTCAGAAATGTTCTGTAAACATGAAGACAAGAAGAACATCTAAGCCACCTTCAAATCCAGTGGTAAGTGGGGCGAGAGAAAGTGATCACAACCCTTTCTCTAATAGTAGCAGTATCCTGGGTAGCAGTATCCTTCAGTTAGAACAAGAAAGTTAGGTCCATATGTAGGGAAGAGATAAATGGTATAGGAGATTTGACTGTGACTGATCATGAGTCCCAAAATGAGCAGTGAAAGGGTTTGGACTTAGTGTAGAGAAGTCACATTGGGGATCTGCTTGAAGCATTTGTGAATATTTATCTTTGCTGGTGGCTGAGGTATACAGGGATGAGATTCATCCTGATAATCTCTGAGGAGGAGGTGGGTCATCAAAAGAAGTTACATCCTCTGATTTAGCACATTTTGTGATGGATACTACAGCAGAATACCTGGTATAAGATAATATATAAAAGAAAAAGATTTATTTGGATCAAAATTCTGGTAGCTGGGAAGTCCAAAGGCAGGGTGCTGGCACCTGGTGAGAGCCCTCTGGCTGTTTCACAAGATGGTGGATGATCTCATAGAGGGAGTGATATGAGATTGGTAAGTAGCAAGGACAGACAAGGGACAAGACAAGGGGAGGGGGCAGGTTATATAACAGCCTATCTTCACAGTGACTAATCCAGTTTGGCAAGACCCAATCCACTTCTATGGGACAAACAGTAATCCTTTTGCAAAGATTATGCCCTCAAAACCCAAATAATGTCTCTTAAAGGCCCCACAACCTCTCAACACAATTACATTGGGAACCTAAGCCTCAACATGAGTTTTGGCGGGAACAAACCCCATTCAAATGGTAATATTCTCCTTTTGGGGGGATTGGTTTAGTGTAGGGTGAGCAGGATTCAACTGAGGTCCCCTGGAGGTATAATAAGGAGGTAGAGATGGATGATAGAGTTGTCACAATGGTAGGCGGGCAAGATAGTGAAACAAAGAAAGTCAAATGTGACTCTGATCTTTCTGGTCTAAGTGATTAAAGTCATGGGGATATTAGTAGCTAAAGTAAAAAAATTCAGAAGATGTAGCAGATTTGACAAGGATAATAATTAGTTCAGTGAAAAGAATAGTTATTATAGGATTAAATTAACTCAAGAACATGGTGATGGTTTCAAACAATAAAAATGTTTTGATTAAGACTTTCTATGAAATTGTCTTTCTTTCTGAAGGATAACTTAAGCTTCAGTCCATTGTAGAACTAGAGAAGTTAAGTATTTTTTTCTTTTTTCCTTTTGCTTCAGTATAAGAGATGGAACCCAGTGGAACTCTACCACAGAGCTACATCCATGACCTTTTTAATTTTGAAACAAGGTCTCACTAAGTTACCCAGGCTGGCCTTGGATTTTCTATCCTCCTGCCTCAGCCCCCTGAGTATCTGGGATAGCAGGCATGTCCCACCATGCCCAGCTGAGAAGTAAGGATTAAATATTACAAAGCTATACTGAAACAGTGACTAAGTTTCCTCCCCCACCCCCAGTATGTTCTCAATGATTATAGACATTGGCATGTGACATTCTAATTTGGCTATTAACAGTAGTCTAAAGTGAGTGCAAATAAAAACTATAATGCAATATTTCTAACCCCACATTACAAAAGGAATAAAATGAAAAAGATAATACAAAATGCTAGCAAGACTATGGAACATCTCAATCTTTGATACACTGTGGGTGAAACTATGAACTGGGATACCATTTGGCAGTATTTACTAAAAATAAACCTACCCACAACAGCAACTCTACTCCTAGGTGTAATACCTGCACATATGTTCACAGTAGCACATTTTATAAAAGCCTTAGGCCATAATGTCCAAGTGTCCATCAATGATGGAATGGATAACTAAATCTGTGGGAGGCCACCATGCCATGTGACTAGCATTTTCCTTCCCTAATTGGTGAGGCTCTGTCGTCACTTCCCTTGATCTGGCCACATCAAATGATAGCCCTGATCTTGGAAGCTGCAGAAATGTCGCAAATGTGTCTTCATGCGTAGGTGTGCCTTCCTGCAGCCCCAGGGGTCGAGTTACCTTATCTGTCCTTGTTACCCCTCCCCTCTTGACCTTTATTGGATGGAAATTTCTAAAGAATGAGAGTCCCCCCAATAAAAGACCACTCCTGAATGTGCTAGGGCTCTCTCTCTCTCTCTCTCTCTCTCTCTCTCTCTCTCTCTCTCTCTCTCCAGACTCTCTTGACATTCCTCGCTCTCCCATTTGGGGAGTTTGAGGCTGAGGGCAGAGGAGATGTCCTGGGGCTTGAATTAAAGGTAAATTGTGTGTCTGTGTTTTATTTGGTACCTTAGGAAATTCACTTGAGTGACCCTTAATTGGCTGCCTGCAGTGGCTGGGGGCAGTATAAATCAATTTAATTAATTCGTACAATGGAATACTACAGAACAATGAGAATATGAGCTACAACTACATGTAATAGCATGAATTTCACAGAGTACTGAGAAAAAGAAGCCAGACTACCAAAAAAAAAAAAAAAAAAAAAAACCACACATACACACACACACACACACACACACACACATACTACATGATTCAATTTCTACAAAGTAGGGATCATTAAACTATGGTCCATGGACCGACCACCTGTTTTTGTAATTAAAGTTTTATTGGAACACAGCCATGCTCATTCATGTGTGTATTGTCTTTGACGGCTTTAGTGTTACAACTGCAGAGTTGAGTAGTTGTGACAGAGTCCATCTGGCCTGCAAGCTTAAAATATTTGCTATCTGATTCTTTAGGAAAAAGTTGGTCAACCCCTGATATAAAGTTCAAAAACTAACAAAATTAATCTACCATGTTAGAAGTTAGGATAAGATCTAGGACCAGAAAGCCATAAACATCATTATGAATTTATCCTTTTTTCAAAACCATTAAAGAAAATTTCACCTAGATTACAAAAGTGGCAAGTATTACCAATGAAAATTTCTGGTTTTTATTCACTTCTACTGTGTTTATGTAACTGTGACCATATGCAGAGGGGTTTCCAGGCACACACTTGTGATATTGAAGCAGAGAAGAAGCAGAAATAAAGCAAATCATCTAGAAAGCAAAGAGTGTCTCTATAAATTTGAAACTAAATCAAAATACAGATTTCATCTACGACAGTGAGTTATTGTTTTGACAGGTGGTTCTCAACCAAGAACCATTTTGTACCACCAAGAGACATTTGGCCATGTCTGGAGACACTGGTTGTCACAAGTTGGTACAGAGAGTGCTACTGGCATCTGGTGAGCAGAATCCAGAGATGATGCTCAACATCTTCCAATGCACAGGACATCCCCCCACAATAAATAATTATCCAAGCCAAAATATCAGTGGTACTGAGATTGAGAAGCTCTGCTTAAGGAATGTTAAAAAAAAAAATTGGTGCCTCTAGAAGAAGAAAGTCTGATATAAAATAGTAATAATATGAGTAAAGCAGTATTGTTCAATAAATTTTTCCAAAATGATAGAAACATTTTTATATCTGTGTTATCCATATATGTGGGATGTGAGCATTGAACGTTTGAAACATGGCTAGTACAATTTAGGTGCTAAACATTTAGTATTATTTAATTTTAACAAATTTAAATAGGCTGATGACCACCTTATGGGATAATGCAGGACCAGATCAGAGTCTCAGACTGATTCCTTGTTTGAAGCTGGTTACTAGTTGTGTGACTTCGGCTTGTTATTTAACTTCTCTGTGCCTGCATTTTCTCATGGGTAAAATGTGACTTAGAATAGAATCAAGGTCAAAGGGTTGTTGTGAATATTGATTCACCATATGTAAAACACTTAAAGTCTGCCGCATAACAGTTGCTATATAAGTATGAATTATATGAATATTATTTTTTATCATTATTGTTATTATTATAATATACCATGCAAAACTTACCTTGCCCTTTGCTTCAGTCATTTTTCATTTCCTACATGAGGAATTTTTTTAACCATGGTAAACAACAAAATCCTTAAGCAGCTTATCCCTTCTTACCTTTCCAGTAGTATTTACCTTTATTTTTTGACCAAGCAAAATTATTTACAGGCCCAAAGAAACTATTTTGGGGAAATCCATGACACTTGTTTTGTGTTTTTAATTGCAAAATATTTCCCACCTACTATTTTGCTATATGTGCTTGAGATTATTTTTTAAACTTTCAGCATTTTAAGACTTCTTTATTATGAAAATTTCTGAACAAATACAAAAGTAAATAGAATATTATATATTTCTGTCATTCAGCTTCAACGGTTATCAACATTTTCCCAATATTGCTGTTCTAGACCTTTTGGGAAAAACATGCAGATGCAATTGAAATTACAAACTTAATTATAGATTAATTCGAAATTTTCATTTTTTGGATCTAGCAAACTAATATGTTCATCTGTTTTCATATTGTGTTACATGCTAAGAGCCAAGTATATGATGCATGGCATTTTTGGTCGAAAGGTGACGCCAGCTAGCCATTGAGATGATATGATTATGTTAAGATTTGCATTCATATGGATATTGGATTCCTGCTGTTCACCTAGGCCGGCTACGGGACTCCTGGAGAGTTCCCATTGGTTGGGGAAGGACAGTAGGAGGGAGTTCCGGGGGAGGAGCGCTCTCTGCGGTTCCGAGAGGAGGCTGCGTGGGTGGAAAAATTCTTCCCAGGCGGTACCGGACATTGGCGGCAGTTTCAAAAAATAAACTTTGTTCCTGCTTGAGTGGCTCGTGATTTTGTGCCCAGCCAGACTGCGGCAGTTACATTTAATAGATTTTCTGATACGTTCCCTGCATTCTTATGGTAAACACTACTTGGCGATAAGCTATTATTATTTTTATACATTGTTAGGTTTGGGTTTAGTATTTAAAACTCTTTTTTTATAGAGTTCCTAGTCTCAGTAATTTTGTTGCAAAAAACAGAAAATAGACAAATATGTATTTTTTTAGTTGTACATGGACACAACGTCTTTATTTATTTTTACGTGGTGATGAGGATCGGATCCAGAGCCTACTAGGCAAGTGTTCTACCACTGAGCTACAACTCCAACCCCACATGTATGTATTCTTATAGTTTTTGGTTTGTCTAATCCATCAATATAAATCATAAGAGTTTTGTTAAATTCTCACAACATAATTATGGATTCTAAGTTTCTATTTGTACTTCTATCTATTGGAAACTGTACTGTTAGTTGAATAAATTTCATGTAATAGTGCCATCTCTATTTTAAAACTTGTCTCTGTTGCTTTGTTTAGCTATGACTTTTATAAGCTCTATCTAGTTGGATTTTGTTTTATTTACTCAATCTGCTGGTCTCCATCATTTGTTGAGTTCATCTGTAAACATTGCCAATGATGGCTGATACATTTGGACGGATTTTATCTTCTTGGTATTTATTTTATATTTATAATCCTTTTCTTCTTTTCTTTTTCTTTTTTTTTTCCTTCTTGTTTGGGGATGACAGATTGCTTTTCTATGATTTTAGTGGTTACCCTTAATGTTTACATCCACACTAAACTATAAGCTTTTCTAACCAAGTCCAAAGTTGTTCAGTATTTTTATCCCCTCTTGAACATAACACAAATCTTAAATCTCCTTAACACACTATGAAATAGCCTCTCTCCCCTTGATATCTCCTTAATATCTCTGTTGTTATCTAGAGGGTTTGTGCTTGCTTTTTTAAAAAAAATTTTATTTTTTAGTTGTAGTTGGACACAATACCTTTATTTTATTTATTTATTTTTATGTGGTGCTGAGGATCAAACCCAGGGTCTTGCATGTGCTAGATGAGTGCTCTACCGCTGAGCCAAAACTCCAGCCCTGTTTGCTTGCTTTTTAAATAAGATAAATTGATTGGCTATTGTTGTTGTTGTTTTGGGTTTTTTTGTTTTTTGGGGTTTTGTTTTTTGGTGTTTTTTTTTTTTTTTTTTTTTTGGTACTGGGGATTGAACTCAGGGACACTCGACTACTGAGCCACATCTCCAGCCCTATTTTGTATTTTATTTAGAGACAGGGTCTCACTGAATTGCTTAGCACCTTGCTGTTGCTGAGGCTGGCTTTGAACTCATGATCCTCCTGCCTCAGCCTCCCAGCTGCTGGGATAACAGGCATGCGCCACCATGCCTGGCGATTTTTTTCTTTTTAAGATGTTATTCAAAAGTTAGTTAAAAATGTTGATGTATTTTGTCAAATTCTGTTCTCCCTGCTATTATATACCATGCCTTTCCCTCTGGGCTTACTTTTGTTCTTGCTGAAGTACATCACTTAGTAATTCTTTTAGTGAAAGTCTGTGGATGACAAATTCTCCTAGGACGTAGGCATGAAAAGGTCCTTATTTTGACTTGATTTTCAAATAATATTTTAACAGGATATAAATGTCTGGTTGCAGTGATTTCCCTTCAATATGACTCTATTGTCTATTGATATTATAAGGAATGTGCTATTAGACCAATTGTATCTTTCAAAGTAATTTTGTACTCTCTGTGATAATCTTTTACTTTTTTTTTAATCATTGATGCCTTGCAATTTCATATCACTGTATCTACCTGTTGCAGATTCTTTGATCCTGTTTGGTATTCAGCACTTTGCTCTTAGGACTCATGTCTTCAATTCTGAAAAATTATCAGGCTATTACATCTTGAATTAGTGCTTCTCTTCCATTTCCTTTATCCTCCATGTCTCTTAATTACCTTTTCATATTTATTTTTCATCTTTTTTCCTCTGTGCTCTGTTTTAAGGAAGTTTTAAATTTTACATTTTAATTCACAAAATTGTCCCTTTAATAGTCTAGAGTTTGCCCCATCTATTATGTTTTGAATTTTTTAAAAATTACACAATAGATTTATTTTCACATCTATCTATGCTTATTTCTTTTCTGCTTATTTTTATTTATAATGCCACTCTTTCTTGAACAAAGATTACTTTCTTCTCTTTGAACATTCTAATATATGTATTTTAAAATCTTTGACAGACTGTTCCATAAGTTATTAGCTCCTGCAGTGAATTTATTATCAGATTACTGATATATAGTTTATCTTCCTTGACTTTAGATTTCTGAATGTGCTTTTGGTATTTGGCTTGGAGGCTCTTTGAATGGCAAGTGAATAGGTTTCCATCTTCCTTCCTCTCTAGCATTTATTATGTCATTTTCACCAAATCGGGTTTTAAGGCAGCATCCCTGGGATCTTGCAGATGGTATTCAGTTGGTAATTTAATCTAGTTCCAGATCTAAGGGCTTTATCTGCATGCTCACTGTCCTAGACCCATAACTAATGAGACACCATAACCTCTACAAATTATTGAAAAGCTTTCTTCTACTTTAGCTAGCCTCTTTCCTAGATAAGGAGGTGCCCTCCCAGCCACTATTGAATGTCATCTTTCTTGCATAGATTCTTTTTAGCTCCCTTTACCCTGCAGAACCACTGTCAGCTTCCAGACCCAGAAACCCGAGGCTTTAATTTACATCCCCATCATTTTCTATCTCTGTTCACTTTCTGCTCAAGCAGTTATTTCTCCTGCTTTTAAATTTAGCTCCATGTTTATTCATTTTTAGCTTTTATATTTATAGATGTTAAGAATTTGGACCATAGAGGTTGTACCAGGAAGCCAATACATAGCTTTTTACATGTTGTTCCTTTGTCTGCAGCAAACTTCTAATAAGGGTCTACCTCCAAATCTCAAAACTGCTCTGAAGACACAATTAGGTAAATACACTCTAGATATATCGCATCTTCATTATAGACAGTTTTCTTTTCTGGTTTTTGCTATATTGTAATTATTTGTCTTGATATTTATCTCCTTAAGGGCCTAAACCATGTCTCATAGTTGTCTTTGTATCTTTCAGACTTAGCTAATTGTCTATCACATAGCAGGTGCTCAATAAAATTTTGTTTTATTAAAGTGAGTGAAATGGAGCAAAATCCTCAAAGAAATCCAAGAGAATTGTATTTCAAATGCTTGTATCCAGCCTTTGAAATCAATTCCAATGCTTTACTGTTATCTGAATATGAACTTAAATTAGAATGGAAATGGAAAGGATGGATTCAGGAACTATTTCACAGAATCAGTGGGACTTGGTGACATATTAGATATGATGGAGAATGGGTATGCAAGGAAGACACTAGAATTAATTTCAAAATTTCAGATGAGGGGGGTTGGTTTTATAGCTCAGTGGCAGAGCATTTACCTAGCATGTGTGAGACACTGGGTTCAATCCTCAGCATTACATATAAAATAAATAAATAAAATAAAGGTATAGTGTCCGTCTACAACTAAAATAGATTTTATTTTAAAAATTCAAATGAGTGGGAACCTGATAGTACTAGCCAACATAATGAACATTAAAAAGAAAGCATATTTGTAGGAAATGTAACGAGTATAGTTTAAGAAATGTTGAGTTCATGAACTTTTCATACTTCACATCTCTCCTTCAGATTGACACAGGGTGTCATATTTACAATGTATTTGAGAAAATCTCTGATCACAAAATTTCATCTGGAATGTAAATGGTGCAATATTTTGATAAAGTTATTGGAATTTATCCACAACAATTTAGGAAATGTAATAAATAAAAACATCTTGTGTAAAATTGTCATTCTCCCAGAGTTTGCATAATTTCTCTTGATGAGGCATATAACTGTTGAAGCATTTGCTTAATTGATAATTTGTGCATAATTTTCTAAACTTTGGAACATAATTATCATCACTTGTGTCGGAGTTAACACTGAAATGAAACACTTTGGTGAAATGTTTTAGACACCAACAAAGTTTTAAAGACAGCAAACAAGGAAGAAGAAAGAGAAAAAATTTTGATTAACATAAGAACAGCAGGTTTCTGTCAAACTCTATACAACTTAGAATGTCTCGGGGTGAGATAAATTTGGGTATAATCAGAGCATTAATCTAAGGCAAAACTGAGCAAGATTTTAATGCATTAAACCAAGATCAGAAGGGCTTAGTTCTAATTCTAGTATTTCATTACCTACTTGAATGCAGACTTGTCATTTAAAATCTCCATGCCTCAGTCTCCTTATCTTTCAAAAGAAGTTACTGCTGAGGTTACTTCCATATCCTCCAGTCTGTTATTCAAGCATCTGGTCTATGCGTTTCTTTCCTATTTTTCTTTTCTTTGCTTTCTTCAATCTGGGAATTGAATCCAAGGGCACTCTACCATTCAGCTACACCTCCAGGCCCTTTTTACTTTTTCATTTTGAGACAGAGTCTCACTACATGGCCCAGGCTGGCCTCAGACTTGCAATCCTCCTGCCTCAGTCTCCCAGGTAGCTGAGATTACAGGAATGCACCATTGTGCTCAACATCCTCTTGTTTTTCAATTTCTCATTCCTTAATACCCACTCTACTTACCTCATAGGTATATTGGGAGGGCTAGATGAAATAATGCATATAAAGGAGTTTTGAAAAGTAAATGCTTTGCAAATGTAAAGTATAACAATGACATGGGATTTTTAAATCATACTGATAAAAATGCTTTGAATTCAGTGAGACCCAATTGACTATGAGCAGAACCTTACTTCTCAAATGATTAAACTGAGGCATAAGATGGATATAATCAAAGAATCCATGTGCTGCATGGGATCCTAAACATCAATCAAATTATGAAAATGAATTCCAAAAATGGGGTATCAAAATGTCACAGAAACAATACCTTGTTTTGTGGTTATTATTGTTGCATAACCTATCACCCCAAACTTAGAGAATTAGAACAACAATAATAATTTTATTATCTTGCATGGTTTGCTGTCAGGAATTTGGGAAGCGCTCATGTAAGAGGTTTCCATTCAAGGTGTCTCTTTGGGTTGCTTTCATATTGTAGCTGCTGCTGGAAGGGAAGGGAGCAGGGGTTCTGGAG
The DNA here is from genome assembly GCF_021218885.2 of Marmota monax. Taxonomy (NCBI): domain Eukaryota; kingdom Metazoa; phylum Chordata; class Mammalia; order Rodentia; family Sciuridae; genus Marmota; species Marmota monax. The sequence goes on along the minus strand of NW_026694524.1, from coordinate 2,358,434 downwards.
CAGCTAGACTAATCAGGGTTGCTCTGTTCATATAGCCTCATCATTCTTCCCTATAGTTTCTCCATGTAGGATGCTTTGGCTTCCTCACAGCATGGCTGCCTCAGTGTAGTCAGACTGTTTCTATACCTGCTAACAGCTTCAAGAGAGAATATTCCAGCAAAAAAGGGGGCAGCTACATCACCTCTCATGACCTTGCCTTTGAAGTCTCAGAGTGTCACTGCTCCTGTACTCTAATTGGTCAAAAGAGTCATAAAAGTCCACTGAGAGCCATGCATGGTGGTGCACGCCTATAATCCCAGCGTCTCAGGAAGCTAAGGATCCCTAGTTTAAAGCCAACCTCAACAAAAGCAAGGTGCTAAGCAACTCAGTGAGACCCTGTCTCTGAATAAAACACAAACTAGGGCTGTGGATATGGCTCAGTGGTGGAGTACCTCTGAGTTTAAACCCTGGTACAAAAAAAAAAAAAAAAAACCTACTGAGTTTATAAGGGATGAGATGCAGATTCCTCATCTTGACAGGAAGAGTGTCATGATCATGTTCTAAGAAGAATCAGTGCGATAGATGTCATGCTGCCTTCTTTGTAAAATACAATCTGCTATGCCTTGTTACAAGTTCATTGGTTCTGCACACTTAGCATTTAGCAAAATTTAGTTATCAAATTAAGTTGAGCAGTAAAATATTTTTCAGTTCTATTTTATTATAGAAAAAAATTATCAAATTATTTTAGAGTCATAATTTGATTATAGCACCAAGAAGAAGCCCTAATCCAATACATTTGATTTTCTCCTCCCAATTCTCCATTTTTCATAGTAGACAGATAATTGTTTATGCTTAAAAATGAAAAAGTGTTATCTAAAGATGCTTTGTCCAACACAATAGCCACTACAAGTGCTATTGATTGCTTGAAATAACAGAATGAGAAACTGAATTTTTTATTCAAATTTAATTTAACTTAGCTTAATTGTATTTTACTTATTTACTTATATTAAATAGACAGCAGATTTCAAAGACATAATAAGCAAAATGTCCCAATGTTTTCTTATATTGATTACATGCTAAAGTGATAATCTTTTGATATATGGTCTTGAGTTATATGAAATATATTGCTAAAGTTAAGTTCACATGTCTTTGTACATTTTAAATGACTGTTAGACATTTTTAAATTATATATTTGGCATATACTGTTTTAGACAATACTGATCCAGAAACAGGGAAGTAAATACCAAACTAACCACGTAAAAGATAAAAGTGGTTTTTCATAATGTAACTTATAGAACCAGTTGACAGCCTAAACTACATATATAAATTACTTTGACAGAAAAATATGGTGAGGTGAAAAGAAAAAAAAAAAGCCCTAAAGCCCTCAGGACACAGATCTTGCTACTTTGCTTAGAAAGTTACTTTGGTGACAACCTTTCATCTAGTGCTAACATAGCATATGCATATTTATTGATATGTAAACCATAAACAACTTTTCAACCCTGGAGGCTGCATCTGTCAATATTTGATATTGATTTTGCCATAAAAAATTACACTGGCTTTAATTACAACTGAATGAGGCCCTAAGGATGTTTCCATTTTATAGATTAAAAAAAACTAAAGCTAAGGTATTTTAAGAATTTGCTCAAGGTCACACCACTACCTAGTGACAGAATTATGTCTTTCTCATGGTCTAATTGAACTAGAAAAATATTCCCACAAACGTAAAATAGTGTGTACATGACATAATTCTGAATTATTATAAACTTAGTGCCTACATACTTTGGACAAAGAAATAAAATGTTCTCCTTTAGTGTTGTGGATCTCCAGTTCTTAGATTCAAGAAAGTATAAGCTTCTATTTTTTTGTACTTCTAAATTTTTTCCTTTCCCTTTTTTTAAAACCTAAGTCATGGTCTGGGGTTGAAACTCAGTGGTAGAGGTTTGCCTAGAACACATGAGGCACTGGCTTCAATCCTCAGTACCACATAAAAATAAATAAATAAAATAAAGATATTGTGTCCATCTACAACTAAAAAATATTTTTAATTAATTTATTTATTCTAATTTGTTATACATGACAGCAGAATGCATTTCAATTCATAGTACACATATAGAGCACAATTTTTCATGTCTCTGGTTGTACACAAAGTAGAGTCACAACATTTGTGTCTTCATATATGTGCTTGGGGTAATGATGTCCATCTCATTCCATGTTCTTTCCCACCCCATGTCCCCTCTCTTCCCTCCCTCCCCTTTGCCCTATATAAAGTTCCTCCATTCCTCCCATGCTCTACCCCACTCCCCATCCCCATTATGGATCAGCATCCACATATCAGAGAAAACATTCCACCTTTGGTTTTTTGGGGATTGGCTTACTTCACTTAGCATAATATTCTCCAATTCCATCCACTTACCTGCAAATGCCATGATTTTATTCTCTTTTAACACTGAGTAATATTCTATTATTATATATACCACATTTTCTTTATTAATTCATCTACTGAAGGGCATCTAGGCTGGTTTCACAATTTAGCTATTGTGAATTGTGCTGCTATAAACATTGATGTGGCTGCATCTCTGTATTATACTGTTTTTAAGTCCTTTGGGTATAAACTGAGGAGTGGGATAGCTGGGTCAAATGGTGGTTCCATTCCAAGTTTTCCAAGGAATCTCCGTACTGTTTTCCATATTGGTTGTACCAATTTGTATTCCCACCAGCAATGTATGAATGTGCCTTTTCCCCACATCCTTACCAACACATATTGTTGTTTGTATTCTTTTTTTTTTCTAGAGAGAATTTTTTAATATTTATTTTTTAGTTTTCGGTGGACACAACATCTTTGTTTGTGGTTCTGAGGATCGAACCGGGGCCGCACGCATGCCAGGCGAGCGCGCTACCACTTAAGCCAGATCCCCAGCCCTGTTTGTATTCTTAATAGCTTCCATTTTGACTGGAATGAGATAAAATCTTAGAGTATTTTTGTTTTGCATTTCTCTAATTGCTAGAGATGTTGAACATTTTTTCATATATTTGTTGATTGATTGTATATCATCTCTGAGAAGTATCTGTTCAGTTTTTGGTCCATTTATTGATTGGATTATTTTGTTTTTGTGTGTGTGTGTTACAATTTTTGAGTTCTTTATATATCCAAGAGATTAATGCTCTATCTGATATGCATGTGGTAAAAATTTGCTCCCAAAATGTAGGCTCTCTTTTCACCTCACTGATTGTTTCTTTTGCTGAGAAGAAACTTTTTAGTTTGAGTCTGTCCCATTTATTGATTCTTGATTTTATTTCTTGTGCTATAGGAATCTTGTTAAGGAAGTCAGGGCCTATTCCAACATAATGAGGATTTGGGCCTACCTTTTCTTCTATTAGGCATAGGGTTTCTGGTTTAATTCCTAGGTCCTTGATCCTTTTTGAGTTGAGTTTTGTGCATGGTGAGAGATAAGGGCTTAATTTCATTTTGCTGCATATGGATTTCCAGTTTTCCCAACACCATTTGTTGAAGATGCTATCCTTCCTCCAATATATGTTTTTGGCACCCTTGTCTAATTTAAGATCCCTGTATTTATGTAGGTTTGTCTCTGTGTCCTCTATTCTGTACTATTGGTCTACAAATCGATTTTGGTGCCTCTACCATGCTGTTTTTGTTACTATTGCCCTGTAGTATAGTTTAAGGTCTGGTATAGTGATGCCACCTGCTTCGGTCTTCTTGCTAAGGATTGCTTTAGCTATCCTGGGTCTCTTATTTTTCCAGATGAATTTCATGATTGCTTTTTCTATTTCTATGAGGAATGTCATTGGGATTTTGATTGGAATTGCATTAAATCTATATAGTGCTTTTGGTAGTATGGTCATTTTGACAATATTAATTCTGCCTATCCAAGAATAAGGGAAATCTTTCCATCTTCTAAGGCCTTCTTTAACTTCTTTCTTTAGTGTTCTGTAGTTTTAATTGTAGAGGTTTTTCACCTCTTTCATTAAGTTGATTCCCAAGTATTTTTTGTTTGTTTGTTTTTGAGGCTATTGTAAATGGGGTAGTTTTCCTAGTTTTTCTTTCAGAGGATTTGTCACTGATGTACAGAAATGCCTTTGATTTATGGGTGTTGATTTTATATTCTGCTACTTTGCTGAATTCATTTATTAGTTCTAGAAGTTTTCTGGTGGAAAATTTTTAAAAATCTAAGTCATTTGAGTTGTAGGTAAGGAATGGGATTTTTTTGGTGGGGGTGGTACTGGGGATTGAACTCTGGAGCATTCGACCACTGAGCCACACCCCCAGCCCTATTTTGTATTTATTTAGAGACAGGGTCTTATTGAGTTGCTTAGGACCTTACTAAGTTGCTAAGGCTGGCTTTGAATTTGTAATCCTCCTGCCTCAGCCTCCAGAGCTGGTAGGATAACAGGCCTGTGCAACCATGTCCAGTGGGAAGGGATATTAATGACATTGTTTATTTCATATTTCTATAAAAACTAGTTGGAGAAATAAGAATATCTCAACCAAGCTTTAGATCAAAAAACCCTATAGAGCCAGTCATAGTGGGCACATGCCTGTAATCCCAGCAACTCAGGAGACTGTAGCAGGAGGATCACAAGTTCAAGGCCAGCCTCAGAAATTTAGTGATACCCTGACTCAAAATTAAAAATAAAAAGTACTAGGGATGTGACTCAGCGGTAAAGCATTTGCCTAGAATATGTGAGACCCAGGTTCCATCCCCAGGATTGCAAAAAAGTTTCCTTTTATAAACTGAGCCTTTTCTGTTGTTGTTGTTTTCTGTCTTAAGGATAGAACTCAAGAACTCTACCACTGAGGTACATTCACAGCTCTTTTTATTTTTTATTTTGAGACAAGGCCTTACCAAGTTGCTGAGAATCTCACTAAATTGCTGAGGCTGGCCTGAAACTTGCAATCTTCCTGCCTCAGCCTCCCAAGTTACTGGGATTACAGGCATGCGCCACTATGTCTGGCTTTTTATAAATTTTTAATTATTGTATTATAATTATATATGTATTTGGATTCATTATTACATATTTTTACATGCAAATAACATAATTTAGTCAATTTCATTCCTCTTTCTCTCCACTCTCTCCTGCTGCTACTGTTCTCCCTTCTATTTCATGAGATTCTCCCCACTTTTTTCTCTCTAGCTTCCACATATGAGAGGAAAACATATGATCCTTAATTTCTGAGCATGTATTTATGAACACCTCCCAAGTGGAATGCATTGTTTCAGATGTTATGGGAAATGAAGAAAGACTTGTATCTTCAAATCCCATACACTCAATGAGTTTGCAAAACAACTATCACTAGAAGCAGAACTGTGTCTTTCTATGCAGGTATTACCGGTTGCATTATAAGTAGTTTCATATAAAAATCTTAGTCTTTTCAGGCTGGTATAACAAAATACAATAAGCTGAATGGCATATAAACAGCAGAAATTTATTTCTCACTGTAAGATATGGAAAATGACAAACCCCAAAATAGTGTGGCCTGGGAAGAGGGAGTGAGGAAGAAGGCAACACATTGATAACAGCGATCCTTTCCCAATACATCCTTTCTTAGTGACAAGACAATCCCTGGGAAGGAAGCAAACATCATCCAGTGGCAAGACAATCCTTGGGGAGAAGCTATCCATCAAGCCTAGAATGGCAGTCTCTGGAAGGAAGCCAAAGCATTGGTCCTTCCCCAAATAAGTTCTTTCCCAGTGACAGTACAATGGGACCCTGAAAGGAAAGAGAGAAGTGCTGAACACTGACACCCAGACCCTCCATTCTTTCCCAAGCAAGAACATTGCCCAGTAAAAACAAATTTCAAATTCTCACAACCTGTTTCCTGAGTGCCCAAACTGACACATTCTGTCAATAATTAAGTCACCTCTCAGTGTAACATATATAAGCACAGATTTTTCCTTTGGCCAGTGGCTCATTTTCCATTAGGAAAGTGTGTCCACCAGATGTATCACTCCACTGCTGAATAAAGGCTGTGCTGATCCATGAAGTTTGCACCTGAAGCTGTAATTTTGTGCTAACACTCACAGTCTCAGAGGCTGGAAAGTCCAAGATCAAGGTGTCAGCAAATATGGTGTCTGATAAGGGCCCACTTTCTGGCTGTCTGCTTACTGCATCCTCAGATGTTGAAAGGGGCAAGGATCACTTTCATGAGGGCTCCACCCTCAGGACCTAATCACCTATCAAAGGTCCCACTCCCTCATATCATCACCCTGGGGATTAGTATTTGTACATATGAATTTTGATGGTGCGTAAACATCCGATACATAGCAAATATCCCGGTTGAATGGCATAAATAAATGATTTTGATATTATAATGTTTAAATAGAAATAAATACATATCAGCATTTTATTCCAATTCCAAAAATCATAACTTATGTATTTTTTTTAATTTATCAGGAAAAAAAGTTCTAACTTCTGAGTTTCCTGTATGGGCCATATTTTATTAGGAATATTATCAAGTGAATTGGCTTAATAGCACCAATGAGTCCACTAAATGAAAGGCTTTTGTTTTTCTGTTTCATACCTACTAAGGTCCCTGGTTGGTAAAAATTTCTGCCTTTCTGGTTTGAAACATTTCTGTCATAAAACAAGTGATGCAAAAGTAGTCTGTATTTGTTAAGAACAACTTGTATTAACAGAAGGAAGAAAAGAAGGAAGGCAGGAAGGAAGGTGGGAATATATTTTTTTAAAGACGCCATTCACGGTAGCTATAAAACTTTTATGAGTATTTTATGATACAGAAAATTCACTATGAAATATGTAAGTCCTCTATAAAGAACACTGTGAAGTTTATGGAAGGACAGAAAAGAGGATCCAAACATCATATTCTTGAAAGAAATGACTACAAAAAGACATAAATTTTCAGCAGATTTATTTGTAAAATTAATGTAATCTCAATCATTGTAGTCTAAGTATGTAAAATATATAAAACCAGACCAGGCATGGTGGCCCATGCCTGTGCCTGTCATCCCAGCTACTCAGCTACCCAGGAGGCTGAGGTACGAGGATGGCAAGTTTACAGCCAGCCTGGGTAACCTAGCAAGACCTTGTCTCAAAATAAAAAATTAAAAGGATTGGGGATGTAGCTCAGTGGTAGAGAGCCCCTGGGTTCAATCACCAATACTGGAAGGAAAAACTAGTCTGGTAGTTTCTCAAAAAGTTAAACCAAGAATTACCATTTGATCCAACATTTCCACTTCTGGGTATAAACCTAAAGAATTAAAAGCAGGAGCTCAAGCAGATTCTTGCATACCAATGACCATAGTAGCATTATTCATAACAATCAAGGATGGAAGCTACCCAAATATCCCTCAAGAAGCAAAATGTAGTATATACATACAATGGGATATTATTCAGCCTTAAAAATGAAATTCTAATGTATGCTACAACATGTATAAACCTTGTAAACATTGTTAAGTGAAATAAGCCAGACTTCCCAAAACAAATAGTGCATGATTCCATTTATATGAAATACCAAGAATAGGCAAATTCATAAAGACAGAAAGCAAACTAGTAGTCATTAGGGACTGCAATGGGGGAAAGGGGAGTTATTGTTTAATGAGGTCAGAGTTTTAATTTGGGATGATGAAAAAGTTCTAGAAATGGGTAGTGGTGATGGCTATATTTAATACCACTGAATGGTACACTTGAAAATAGTTAATGGTAAATTGTGTTATGGTTATTTTACCAAAATAATAAATAAGTGAGTAAAAAGCCTATTTTTATAACTGTAAGCAGTGTATCTTTTGGTTATTTATAAATACACACACACACACACACATACTTTAAGATGATGGTTTGTGACCTCATTGTACCCTACACCATCTTCCATGTCCTATCCAATTTTGGTAAAAGTGTTTGTGTGTGTGTGTGTGTGTGTAAGAAAAATTATTATTATCAGTAGTAAAGCACAAGAAAAAAATTTAATAATCAATAAATGGGATTGTATCAAAGTGAAAAGCTTCTTCACAGAAAAGGAAACAATCAAGAATGTGAACACAGATCTTACAGAATGGGAGAAAAATCTTTGCCACCTGCACCTCACATAGAGCATTAATTTCCAGGTTATATAAAGAACTCAAAAAACTTAACACAAAAAGCCAAATAACTCAATCAATAAATGGCCTAAGGAACTGAACAAGCATTTCACAGAAGAAGAAATACAAATGGTCAAAAAATAAAAAAATAAAATCAATAAAACTAAAAATATATATAAACAAAAAAATTCAACGTTTCTAGTGATTAGAGAAATACAAATTAAAACTACACTGAAAAAAAAAAAGAAAAGAAAAAAAAAAAACTACACTGAGATTCCATCTCACTGTAGTCAGAATGGCAATCATCAAGAATACAAATAATGATAAATGTTGGCAAGGATGTGGGGGAAAAGGTTCACTCATACATTGCTGATGGGACTGCAAATTGCTACAACCACTATGGAAAGCAGTATGGAAATTCCTCAGAAAACTTGGAATGGAACCACCTTTTGATCCAGTTATCCCAGTCCTCAGTATATACCCAAAGACTTAAAATCAGCATACTACAGTGACATGGCCACATCAATGTTTATAGCAGCTCAACTTACAATAGCCAAACTATGAAACCAACCTAGGTGCCCATCAACAAATGAATGGATAAAGAAAATATGGTATACATATGCAATGGAATATTACTCAGCCATAAAGAAGAATGAAATTATGGCATTTGCTGGTAAATGATAAGAACTGGAGAATAGCATGCTAAATAAAATAAGCTAATCCCTAAAAAACAAGAGCTGACATTCTCTCTGATATGTGGATGTTAACCCAAAACAAGGGAGGGTGGGGAGGAGAAGAATAGGAGTCCATTGGATTAGATAAATGGGAACAAAGGGAAGGGAGAGGGAGAGAAATAGGAAAGACAGTAGAAAGAACAGACACAACTTTCCTGTGTTCATATATGAAACCAGCAGGTCATCATGTTATTCCTCCTTTCCCCTCTCTTTGTAACTGTTAAAACAACAACAAATATTTTGTTGCTGGCACAGTGGCAGTGGCCTATGCCTGGTATCCCAGCAATTTGAGAGGCTGAGACATGGGGATTGCAAGTTGGAGGCCAGCCTTAGTAACTTAGTGAGGTCCTAAGCAATTTAGTGAGACCCTGTCTCAAATTAAAAAAAAAGGGGGGGGGGGGCTGGGATATAGCTCAGTGTAGTGTGTCTTGGGTTCAATCCCCAGTACTAGAAGAAAAAAATAAATACATGTTGTCAATTATATCTTCTAAGTTTCTTTTGATTTTGTCTCTTCTTTATTATACAACTATACTTTTCTGTCTCATTCCATATTATCTCTCACCATCTCTTTTTCAAACATATACTTTTTCTTCACAACTTTCATGTGTCTATTATATACATATCCACTATATACTAGACAACTATCACGTGTCCATTATATAAATTTGGGGATATGCAGGAAGTAAAACAAAACAAAACAAAACAAAACTTCTATAATAACTTTGCTCAGAGATAAATGTTGTGGACATTTTTGCATATATCCTTCTTTGCTTTTCTCTTTTCATGAATCTACATATATAGATGGATATTTTTTGTTTTATAAATTGAGATCAAAATGTTTTTTAGTATTTCTATTAACAAAATAGTAGAAATTTTTCTTCATGTCAATAAATTTTCTTCCATGTTAGCATTTTAAGAGTTGCATTATATTTTATTCTATAGGGGTATCATAATGTAGTTAAACAAGCTCTAATGACTAATGTAAGTTTTCTCCAGTTTTTATTTATTTATTTATTTATTTATTTATTGGTGGGGTTCTGGGGATTGAACTCAGAGGCATCTGACCACTGAGCCACGTCCCCAGCCCTATTTTTTTGAGGGGGGTTACTGGGGATTGAACTCAGGGGCATTCAACCACTGAGCCACACCCTCAGCTCTATTTTGTATTTTATTTAGAGACAGGATCTCACTGAGTTGCTTAGCACCTCGCCATTGCTTAGGCTGGTTTTGAACTTGCAATCCTCCTGCCTCAGCCTCCAAAACTGCTGGGATTACAGGTGTGTGCCCTCCCACATGGTGTCATTGTTTGTATTCTTGATGACTGTCATTCTAACAAGTGTGAGCTAAAATCTCAGTGTAGTTTTGAGTTACATTTCCTTAATTGCTTGTGATGTTGAACATTTTTTCATGTTTGTTGGCCATTTGTATTTCTTCATTTGAAAAGTGTATGCTTAATTAATTAATTATTAATTGGGTTATTTAGTTTTTTGGTGTTAAGTTTTTTGAGTTCTTTAGATATTAATCCTCTGTCCAAAGAATAGCTAGCAAAAAGTTTGTTTTATTTTGTGGGTTCTCTCTTCTCATTCCTAGATGTTTCCTTTGCTATACAGCTGTTCTGTTTGTTTTGGTTTTTGTTTCTTTGGTACTGGGGATTAAACCCAGGGGCACTTTACCACTAACACCCCCAGCTCTTTTTTATTTTTTATTTTGAGACAGGGTCTCACTAAGTTGCCGGGGCTTTCCTAAGTTGCTGAAGCTATCTCAAATTTGAGATCCTCCTGCCTCAGCTTCCTGAGTCTTTAGGATTACAGGCATACACCACCACACCCAGCTGTTATGTTTCTTTATAAACTTCATACTATACATATACATACGCTCCTGCAATTTGCTCTTTTTATCCTGCATTATACTTTTGACACTTGTCCAGGTTCACACATATTAATCTAGTTCATAGTTACAAGTATGGTATCAAATTCTAATATTCCTCCTGGTGGACATTTTACATTGTTTCCATGTGTAGAGAATCAGATGTAACTGCGTTACTATTACTGTCCTTGATGGAGTCTGCCTGCAAACAGGATATTCTGTCAAGGTATAGATAGGTAACAGCGGACATGCTTGAAAACAAGGTGTCTGCTGTCCTTGGGAGGACTTGCCTGCAAACGGGATGTTCTGCCAAGTGGGCTAGGAGGGCGCTGAGAAAATTTTTATTATCTGTTCTTAACAAAGAGCAGAGCTCAACATACTCCGGGCCGAGAATAGATTAGCCATGAGAAGCGGGTCACTTCTGATTAGAAAGTAAAACTTCTGTATGCTATGTTTAATTAGCTGAAAGACCTGATTTATTGATGTTGGAAGGCTGACTTCTTTGTTCACAAGACTATAAAAAGATTGCTTGTACACAATAAAGGACTTTTTTTCTGCTGCTGCTTTGCTTGCTTTGCTTCTTCTTTCTTTTCCCATGCTGACCTGCAAGTGAATTACTGCAACACCATGTTTTCACTATTATAAGCAACATTCTTGTGGATGTGAGCAAATGTTTCTACCTGGTGAAATTGCTTGGGAATAGAGTACATCCACCTTCAACTTTACTGGATGTTATGAAATTGCTTTCCAAATTGATAGTACCACTTTACAACCCACCAGGCCATAGGAATTTTCATTGCCCTATAGTCCTCATTGTCATATAGCTCAACCAGTGTTGCTATCCCATGCCTCCAACCCTGGCAGCATACGAAAGGATACATTTCTTTGAATTCTTGTTGATACCAAGTATTTTTAGTTTTTCAACTTTACTAATTTTATTGACCAAAAGAAAAAGATATCCATTGATAATTTTTTTTTGGGGGGGGGGCACTTAACCACTGAGCCATATCCCAAGCCCTTTTTATTTTTTATTTTGAGACCAGGTCACACTAAGTTGCTGAGGTTGGCCTCAAACTTTCAATCCTCTTGTCTCAGCCTCTCAAGTCACTGGGACAAAATGCCTCACTGTTGATGATATTTAAATACATTCTAGTTCTTTCTTTCTTTTCTAATCAAAAAAAAAAATTTAGAAAATTTGAAAAATATAAACAAGTAAAAAAAGAGAAAGGCTCCCCTTTAATCCCACCACTCACATATAATTTATTAATTTAATAAATAAAAATTTGTCTTATCTTGAATGATTCATAGAGATTAAGTCAAAACCTATAGTGAAAAACAAATTTAACATTATTGAATTCTTACTATATTCTTAGAACTGCTTTATTCCATAAACAGGATTCATAAGTAAATATTTAATGTGTATAATATATATATATATATATACACACACACATGTGGTGACTAATCATATGTATATATTTCACCTTTACAAAAAATGTACCTGCTTTCTTATAAACTGGTTTTTCCATCTAACAAATAACCCACAATTATTTTTTCATGTTACAGGTTAAGGCTAAGTCCTGTATTCACAACTAGAAGTTGTTATTTAAAGACTTTCATATTTAGATCCATATGTCTCCCCTTTATTTTCTATAAAACAAGGACTAGGCTGAGCCCAGCAAGCCTTGGAAGAGCTGACTACCTGTTGGCTCTACATGATGGTACAACTGACTCAGCCCCATGTTTGAAATAAAACACACAAACAACTCTCTGTGTTCTCATTACTCAGGAGACCAACTGCCACCTCTGCCTAGGGCCTTCTGCTTGTGAGCACCCATTTGGCTTACCCATAAGACAACATGACATGGCTCTCCTGTGCCCTCACCCCATACTCCTTTAGGTTTTCTCACCACCACCACCCTCCAATTTAAACATATTGTCTCCCTCCTCAGACTCTTTAGAACACTCAACTCTCCAGAGCCTGATGCATAGAAAGTTTGGTATTCCATCATCTCATGTGATCTGGCCCATGTGTATTCTTGAAAAGATAAAATTAATTTGACTTGATTCAGCTTCCATGTCAGGAAAGAGTCTGTAATAAATGTATCATTGCTCATTTAGACTACTGTCTAATATTGCCATTGTCTCCACTTGACTTTCTCTAATATTGCCATTGTCTCCACTTGACCCTCCCCTCCACAAATCCATCCACATAGCTATTATTAAGCATCCTAAAAATCCATTCTGATGCCACCATTTTCCTGCATAAAATACTACAGCAAGTCACCATGGCCTATAAGATCAAGCCTAGGACTGGGGATGTTGTTCAGTTGGTAGAGTGCTTACCTCACATGCACAAAGCACAAAGCCCTGGATTCAATCCCCAGCACCACAAAAAAAAAAAAAAAAATCAAGTCTAAGGTCCTGCTATAAGGTCTTCTGAGGTTTCCAGGTATTCTACCCGGCCACTTCTACTGCTTCTGAGTCCTTCCTTGCCCTCTTGTTTTAGACAGCTTTATGTTACTGTTAAAATTACTGAGACAAATCCCATCTGCTTGGGAGGCTGAGGCAGGAAAATCAGAAGTTCAAAGTCAGTCTCAGCAACTTTGTGAGGTCCTAAACAACTCAGAGAGATCCAGTCTCAAATAAATAAATAGGGCTAGAGATGGGCTCAGCGGTTTATTGCCCATGTCAATCTCCGGTAAGAAAGAAAGAAAGAGACAAAGAGAGAAAGAGAAAGAAAGAAAGAAAGAAGGAAGGAAGGAAAGAAAGAAAGAAAGAAATTTTTTAAAGGAGGACAGGTTTGTTTTGACTCACAGTTTATAACCAGTTGATCCCATTGCTTTGGGTCTGTGGCAAGGTACCACATCATAGCGGGGAGCACATGGTGGAGCAGGCTGTTCTGTCATGGTGGCCAAGAAGCAAAATGAAAGAGGGAGAAAAGGGAAAGGGTAAGGATTCACTATCTCCTCCAAAGGTATGCTCCCAATGGCCTAAAACTTCTCACTAGGCCCTACTTCTCAAAGTTTTCACTACCTCCCAATAGCACTAGTTCAATCCTGTAACACATGGGTCTTTGGTGGACACATATCCAAACTATGGTATCTCCAGACACTATTTCATACCTTTGTGTTTTTGCATGTGTATCCCTTTGTGTCTAGAATGTTTTCCCATTCTTGTGTGCCTGAAAAACTATTCATCATTCAAAATCCTGTTCAAAAGATAGACCCATAAATTCAAAGTACCACCCCTCATTTTCCTTATTAATTACAAAGAGGAAAAGTTACCTTGACAAAGGACAGACCTAGTTATTACCACCTGTATTAGTTTGTTTTCTATTCCTGATAATATAATACCACAGACCAAGTAGCTTATAAGGAAAAGAGGTTAATTTAGGTTCATGGTTTTGGAGGTAAAGGGTCAAGGGGCTGCATCTGCTGATAGCTTTCTTGATGGTAGAGTCCTGAAGCAGCACAGGGCATCAGATGGCAAGAAATAGGAAGGACACATGTGGATGTGTGTAGCTCTTCTGGTCTCTCCCTCTTCTTATAAAGACACCTGAATTTGTTCACAAGGGCTCTACTCTAATAACTTTATCTGACCCTAGTATCTTCCCAAAGACCCCACCTTTTATTACCTCATAATGGAGCTTAAATTTCAACACACAAAGCCTTGGAGGATATCCTTAAACCATACCCAAAGTATATCACTACCCTAACCAAGTGGTCAAGAATATCATCAGTGGCACCCACTTGAGACAGAAGGATCTCTTGAGGCCAGCCTTGGCAATTCAACAAGATATTGTCTCAAAATAAAATAAAAGGCCTGGGGTGTAGCTCAGAGGTAAAGCACTTTCCTAGCATGTGTAAGGCCCTGGGTTCAATTTTTAGTACTGCAACAACAAAAAAAAAGTGTCATCATCATTAATGGGATAAACAGACAACATATGCTCCCTGATGCAATGTACTGAGATACACATTCTGGTAGAATACTTGCCAAAAAGTATTTCACCTGAATCTAATCCTAAGGGAATAATCAAACAAATCCAAATTGAAAAATGTTCTGCAAAACTGGCCTGAACTCTTCAAGAATGCCAATGTCTAAAAAAAACCAAAAGAAAACAACAGGCTTGGAATCTGTTCCAAATTAAAAGATGCTAAGGAAGCATGACAACCAAATTCAATGTGTAATCCTTGATTTAATTCTAGATCAAAAGGGAAAAAAAGCAGGTATAAATAATATTAGAAGGCTTGGTAAAATTGTAATATTGTTTTATACTAGGTAATAAATGGGGCCAATGTTAAATTTCCTTAATTTGGTCCTTGTATTGTGGTCATGTCCTTGCTCATAAGAGATACATGCTGAAGGGCTAAAGTGTTGCTATACCTGCAACACTCAATGGTTTATTTTAAAAAGTGAATAAATACATATATAATTTGTATCTAACCAGAGCGATAAAGCAAATGTGGAAAACTGTTAGTAACAGAAATATTATAGGTGAAGGGCAAACAAGTGTTCATTGTTTTATTCTTTTTTTATTTGTACACAATACATTTATTTTGTGTATTTATTTTTATGTGGTGCTGAAGATCGAACCCAGAATCTTGCCATGCTAGGTGGGCACTCTACCACTGAGTCACAACCCCAGCCCCCATTGTTTTATTCTTGCAACTCGTCTGTAGGTTTGCTATTTTTCTAAACAAAAACTTAGAGGGGGATTTCAAGATGGTGGATTAGAGAAGGTTGCTTTCCTTGCTGCTCCATGGCATGAAACCAAAAAAGCAGACAGGCAGTTTCTAAAAAAAAAAAAAAAATGGGGGGGGGGACAGGGGGGAGGCTTTACTAGAATTCAATACCAGACACTCAAAGCAGATCAGAGACTCAAGAAGTTGGATGTAATAAAATAAGGAAGAAATCCCCAGTGACACATTCACTGCCACAAGCAGAGGCACCAGCCAGAGTTGTCACTTCATGAGCAAAGTGGAGGGATAAGGAAATCAAAGGAACCCATATTTTTAGGAGGACTGAGGCATGTCTGGGTATGGAGAGTTTAGAGATCAAAGACTCTGCCCTACTAAACTGATAGGTGCACTGAACAATATTTCTGGATGGGAAAGAAACTGCATCTTTCATGGCAGTGTGCAAAGGACAGAGGCTACAGTGCCTGGACTGGCAGCAGGGAAAGCCAGTTCCTGGCAAACTCGAGTTTGGCCCCCAAATACAGGCCTGGAAAACTCACACTACATGGTATAGAGTGTACCTAACTGACCAGGAGAAAGTCAAATGTGGAGAGAGGTTTACACAGGGGACAACTGGTCCTGGGAACCTACTGGCTCTCCTACTCCAGTCTGGCTACTTGCAGGACCAGCTAGAAGAGATGTGCCTGGCCGGGAATTCAAAAGGGCAGGATGGGAGAGTTTAAGTTTGGAAACTGAAGGAATGAACTAAGAATTGGCTCTTCCAACCCACAAGTGGAACCCAGGAGAGATCCCAGGAGTACAGTCTTCCAGCATGGACCAGCAATGCTGGGTCATGGAGGTGTGCTAATTTAAAATCTCCAGACCAATTGGCATTTAGCAAAGGGCCTGAAGCCTACCAAAGCCTAAACTCTGCCTCCAGGAATTCAACCTATGGGATTGCCTCTCTCATTCTAGCAACACCACCCTAAGGGAGGAGCAAGCATCATACTCCAGATAAACACATCTAACAGTGCTGAAAAGGGAAGCTGAAAATTTTTTGAACTCCAACTAAAACAATTCTTTAAATGTTCATCAAGATCTTTTTTCACCCCTATTTTCTTTCCTCTGTTTAATAGGGACCTTAATGGTTCATGGACATTTATACATATTCACATTAGTTTGTTCTGTTCCACCCCCCCAACACTTCCACCTTGAAACCAATAACTTTTCATGGGTCAGTTTTGAGGACAAAGATATTTGATAAGTATATTTTAGTTTTGTTTTGTGTTCCTTTATTTTTATTTAAAAAAAAAAAAATATATATATATATATATATATATATATATATATATATATTCATACTTATCTGTTTCTCTTTTTTAAAATTTTTTTTTTAGTTGTTAATGGACCTTTATTTATTTATATGTGGTGCCAAGAATCAAACCCAGTGCTTCACACATGCTGGGCAAGTGCTCTACCACTGAGTTATAACCCCAGCCCCTTATCTGTTTCTCTTTATTCTCTTTCTCTCTTTTATTCTGCTAGAAGCCAATCTCTATTGTTGTCTCTTTCACTCTTCCTTTAATTTTTTACTTCTCTCTCCTCCTCCCTCATAATCATCACATCCTATATCACTTCTGTCTATCTCTCTCCACCATTTGAGATTATAAATCCTTTTGCTAACTTGCTGTTTTTATTGTAGGCAATAACTGATAATATAATTTCTGTTTATTGTGACAACATTGTAGACATCATTGGTTGAATGCTGTATATTGTTTGCTATTATTTGTCTCCCCTTAAAAAGTGAAATCTTCAGGGACACTATAAATTCACAGGGTAGAATCTCTACTGCCTCAGATCCATAGTGTTAGATGGGTAGACATACAAACAACATGAAAAAGCAAGGGAACATTCACCCCAAATAAACCAAGACACTTGAATAACAGAATCCATTGACACTACAGTGGAAGAAATGTCAGAGAAAGAGGTTAGAATGTACATAGTTCAACAGATCTGCTAGGTAAAGGACAATGTAAGGAGTGAAATCAAAAAGTAAATACAGCAAGTGAAAAATCACTTCAATAAAGAGATAGAGATTCTAGGAAAAAAAATCAAACAGAAATTCTCAAAATGAAGAGTCAATAAACCAAATTTTAAATTAAATAAAAAGCATCACCAACAGACTAGAACACTTGGAAGAGAGTTTCAGGCAATGAAGACAAAATATAGAATCTTGAAAATAAAATTGGCCATGGAGAAAAGATGTTAAGATACCATGAACAGAACTTCCAAGAAATATGGGGCAACCTGAAAAGACCAAATTTAAGATTTATCAGGCTAGATGAAGCCTTGGAAATACAAACGAAATTATTTTTGATGAAATAATATCAGAAAGTTTCCCAAACCTAAAGAACATAATGGAAAATCAAATATAGGAGGTTTACAGGACCCCAAATATACAAAATTACAGCAGACTCACACCAAGGCACATTATTATGAAAATGCCTAACATACAGAATAAGATAGGATTTAAAGGCTGCCAGAGGGAAATGATAGGTAACACTTTGAGGGAAACCAATCTGGATCTCAGCTAATTTTTCAACTCAGACCTTCAAAGCTAGGAGGTCTTGGAATAATATATACCAAGCTCTAAAAGGAAATGGAGGCCAGCCAAGAATAACCCAGCAAAAGTAAGCTTCAGAATTAATGATGAAATAAAAACCTTCCATGATAAACAAAAGTTAAAAGATGTCAATCTAGAAAGCCTGCACTACAAAACATTCTCAATAAAATATTTCATGAAGAAGAAATAAAAATTAAAACTGAAAACCAGCAAAGGAAAGAATTACACTAGAAGAATAGTCAATCAAAGGAGAAACAAATTCAAATTAAAATCCAGAAATAAATAAAAATGACAAGTAATTAAAATCATTTCTCAATAATAACATCAAATGTAAACCCATCAATCAAAAGACATAGACAGATTGGATTTAAAAAACAAGACCTGTGCTGGCACAGTGGTGAAGGCCTGTAATCCCGGTGACTCAGGAAACTGATGCAGGAGGATTGAGAGTTCAAAGCCAACCTCAGCAAAAGCAAGATGCTAAGCAACTAAGTGAAACCCTGTCTCTAAATAAAATACAAAATATGGCTGGGGTTGTAGCTCAGTGGTAGAGTGCTTGTCTAGCATGTGTGAGGCCCTGGGTTCGATTCTTAGTACTGCATATAAATAAATGAATAAAATAAAGGTTCATCAACATCCTAAAAAAATTTTTTTAAAAAAATACAATACAGGACTGGGAATGTGGCTTAGTGGTCAAGTGCCCCTGAATTCAATCCCCCCAAAAAGAAAACAAGACCCAACAGTATGCTGTCTCCAAGAGACTCACCTCATAGGCAAAGACATCCACAGAGTGAAGGTTAAGGGATGGGAAAATAATATCATTCACGGGGATCTCATAAACAAGCAGAGGTTTCTATCCTCATATTAGATAAAATGGACTTCAAGCCAAAGCTAATCAGAAGGGAAAAAGAAGGACACTTTATACTCCTTAATGGAATTAATTATACATGAACAGGACACAACAATCATGAATATTTATGCTCCAAACAATGGAGCATCTATATACATCAAACAAACCCTTCTCAATTTCAAGAATCAAATAGACCACAACACAATAATACTGGGTGACTTTAACACATCTCTCTCACCACTCAATAGATCCTCCAAACAAAAACTAAATAAAGAAGCTATAGAACTAAATAATACAATCAATAATTTAGACTTATGCTGGGAGCCATTAGCCAAGTAGGTATGACAATTTCCTTGCCAGCGTACCCCATGTTGCAGTGACATTGAATGTAGGTGACCTTGCTCAAGGACCAAGGCGGATTAGGGCGTTCCCGGTTTAGGTTCCAGGTTTAAGGTTTAAGATTATTCCTCCTGGAAATAGGGCATATCCTGCTGCCTGAGTTCCCCTTGAGTTCTCACGGGATTCAGACAGTATATTTTGGAGATAGAAGCCCAGTGGAGGTGGATTTGGGCAGAGAACGTGGATTTCCCCAGAACGTGATTGTAGACGGCTGGTGTGAGTTCGGGAATAAAGAGTTGCTGTTTGAATCTACAAGCTGTGTGGTGGCTCGTGATTGTGTGCCCAGCCAGACTGCGGCAGACTTAAGAGACATGTATAGAGTACTTCATCCGTGAATGAATCCATGAATGATCGAATACGCTTTTTCTCAGCAGCACACAAATCCTTCTCTAAAATAGACCATATCTTATGCCATAAAGTAACACTTAACAATACAAAAAAAAAATAGAGATAATACCCTGCATTCTATCAGATCATAATGGATAAAATTAGAAATCAATGATAAAATTTAAAAAATAGGAGCTTCTCTAACACCTGGAGACTATATAATATGCTATTGAATGAATAGCAGAAGAAATCAGGGTAGAAACAAAAAATACTTAGAGGTAAATGAGAATAACAATACAATACATCAAAATCTCTGGGACACTATGAAGGCAATTCGAAGAGGAAAGTTTATTGCATTGAGCTCATTCATTAAGAGAATAGAAAGTCAACTAATAAATAACCTAACATTGTCTGTGAAAGCCCTAGAGAAAAAAGAACAAATCAGCACCAAAACAGTAGGAGACAGAAAATAATTGAAACCAGAACTAAAATCAATGAAATTGAAACAAACAAAAAAAATCCAAAAACTTGACAAAACAAAAAGTTGGTTCTTTGAAAAAATAAACAAAATTAATATACCCTTCGTCATACTAATAAAGAGAAAGAGAGAGAAAACTCAAATTACTAAAATTCGTGATAAAAAGGACATAACATGACAGACACTACTGAAATACAAACAGTAATCCGAAACTATTTTGAAAATTTACACTCTAGTAAATTAGAAAATCTTGAAGACATCGACAAATTTCTAGAGATATATGACCTACCCAAATTGAATCAGGAGGTCATAGAAAATTTTAACAGAATCAATTTCAAGCAATGAAATTGAAGACTCTATCAAAAGCCTACCAACAAAGAAATCCCCAGGACCAGACAGATGCTCTACCAAGTTCTACCAGATCTTCAAAGAAGAACTAACACTAATCCTTCTCAAATTATTCCATGAAATAGAAAAGGAGGGAATCCTTCCAAACTCATTCTGTGAAGCTAGTATCACCCTGCTACCAAAATCACACAAAGACACATCAAGGAAAGAAAACTTCAGACCAATATCCCTGATGAACATAGATGAAAAAATTCTCAATAAAATGCTGGCAAATTGCAAATAAAAACATATTTAAAAGAGAGTGTACCACAATCAAGTGGGGTTCATCCCAGGGATGCAAGGTTGGTTCAACATACGAAAATCAATAAAAGCAATTCATCACATGGACAGATTTAAAGAAAAGAATCATATGATGATCTCAAAAGATGCACAAAAAGCACTTGACAAAATACAGCACTCTTTCATGTTCAAAACACTAGAAAAACTAGAGATAGTAGGATATCTCAACATTGTAAAATTTACATATGCTAAACCTGCCCAAGTTTGCTGGCAGCTGGAAGTTTGCTGGGGCCCCTTCGGCTGTGGCTCTCAACATAAACCCAAGGCCAACATCATTCTAAATGGAAATTGGAAGCATTTCCTCTAAAACCTGGGGCAAGTATGCCCTCTGTCACCACTTCTATTCAACATAGTCCTGGAAACACTAGCCAGAGCACTTAGACAAAAGAAAGAAATGAAAGGGATATGAATCGGAAAAGAAGGGCTCAATCTACCCCTCTGTCTTCTGTACTTTTCCATGATTATCTCTCTGACCAAACTATGAGCTCTGGAAATCACAGCCCATGTTGTGTTGGATCTATACCATGTTAGAACTGTATCTGACACAGATTGAATTCTGAGCCCATCTTCTTAAATTAATCCAGCTGAGTCTTGAAGCCTGGATAGGACTCAGGAAGCAGAGAGGAGTAAATTTTCTCTGGAGAGTGGAATGGTGTGAGAAAAGGTGAGGAGCCAAGAATATACATCTTGTACTAACTGGGAATATTTCATTTGTTTGGTCAGAACTGAGAATTTGCATAGGTTAAAATGTCTAACACACAAAAGATTCTTAATAAAAATCTGATGAATGAATGAGAGGCAAGTTTATATGAGATTGAAAAGTACCTTGACTACTGAATTGAGAAATCTAAATATTAGCTAGTTCTTAACATCCACAACTATTCTGAATGGTGGAAAGAAGGGGGTGTCCTTGGGCAAGTCCCTTATACATTTTTCTCACTGAATAACTAGGAAAGATAGAGATAAGTGGAGTCTAAAAGTGACCTGTTTCCAAACTGAGGGAGAAACACCCCATACTGGAATTTTAAAATATCCAAATCCCTCAGACTAAAGTGTGTCACAGAATATTGACTGAAAAAATAAATAAATAAATTTATTTAATACAAGTCATGCTTGTTTTTTTGTGGGGGGGTTACTGGGGATTGAACTCAGGGGCACTCAACTACTTGAAACATCCCCAGCCCTATTTTGTATTTTATTTAGAGGCAGGGTCTCACTGAGTTGCTTAGCACTTCGCTTTTGCTGAGGCTGGCTTTGAACTCACAATCCTCCTGCCTTAGCCTCCTGAGTCGCTGGGATTACAGGTGTGCGCCTCCGCACATGGCTTTCATGCTTGTCTTTGAGAACAGTGCTGAAATTATTTCAGTCAACATTACTACATTTTTAAAGTTTAAGAAGCATTTATTTATTAAATAAAATAGGCTCTAAAACTCGTCTCAGGCCTTAGATTATTACAAAGCTCCTTCTGATGCCATATCTCAACTGTTAGACTAATCCCTTTTATTTATTTATTTATTTCAGATTAATTACTTTATTTTTGTGGTATTGGGGATTGAACTGAGGCTCTTGCACATGTGAGACAAGCACTCTACCACTGAGCTGTACTCTCAATCCTTTTTATTTGGAGCCTGAGTCTCTCTAAATTGCTTAGGCTGGCCTTGAAATTTTGATCCTCTTGCCTCAATTTCCCAAGTAGCTGGAATTATAGGTGAACACCACAGCATCTGGTTTGTTTTTCCTTTTTGATGGAGGGGATCAAACCTAGGGCCTTGTGCATGCTAAGCACATACTCTCCCACTGAGCTTTACTAAACCCATTTAAATAATTTTAGCTAAATTAAGCTGTCCGTGATAAGTAGTTTTCATATTTATCTGGTATTTGTTTTCTGTTTTCTTCTAGATAGGTTTGTGGGAACTGACAGCTTAAGTAATGTAAAATAAATTTGATTATGACAACTGAGAAAAAGAAAAATGTGTTGTGTTTTGAGGTTATCATTTCCCTGACCATCTTAACAGACTGGCATCTATTTTATCTTTGTTCATAATGACATAAACCAAAACGATGATGGAATGGGAGTAAAGGATATGAATCTCTGGCTGTTCTGTGAAACAATTTGTTGGTTTTAGGCTTTGGTTCTTTTCAATTTTCAGTCAAAAATTTCAGCTGCAAGAAAATGTAAATATTAGGTAGCATTTAAAAAATCATTTTGGGCCCAATTACAATGCAGCATTATCTTATTCCAGAATGTTCAATATTACTGAGAAGATTTCTTTGATGATGGTCAAAGTGACTTGTAGTTTACAAAGCATGTGGGCATACTTTTTGAAGAAAGTAGACAAGATAATTTGAGCTGTCGTTTCAGGTAATAAAGTAAAATCAAGTGATAAATCATTTGAGCTGTAGGTATAAATGGACTGTGACACTGCTAAATTAGTCACAACTGCCCACTATAGGCCAACTTCACCATAGATAAAGGGCTATAAATCACTTAGTAACGCTCCCTTCAGCCAGTCCTGAACTGTTTGTAAGCACGAATACAATTCTATGGTTACAATCAACAAAGAAATATCCCATCAGTCCACCAAGCTCAGCCAAACCCATAACTTGCTGCAGTTTTATAGAGATTAGCATATCACGTGAGCCAAATATTGTTCTCCAACTTAAAATATGATACTTTTGTGAGAAAGTGTAAGTCCTGTTCTTCAACACTAATGAAACAGAAGCATTCATAGATACTGTGTTCAGTGCAAAATGATAATTGAATCATAAATGACTATGAAGAACTATGAGAGAGATGGGGGGGGGCGGGCAGCGGGTTCTAAAGATTCGGCTGGGGGTGTGTCCTCCGCTCTCAGCTTGCTACTATTGCCATGGAAACTAGAGCGCTGGGTCCTTGGGGATTGTGACTACGAGATGGAAAAGTAGACAGTGGTGATCATTAACTGGTCCTCTTTCCTCCCAGACTCTTACCCAAGACTTCATAGAGAAGCTACTTTCCTAAAGTCCCTCGTGAAGTTGGTGCCCTGAACCTGATACAGAGAGACCGCTGACCTGCTGTTTTAATGGCCACATCTTCGTGTCCCCTTCCATCTCAGGCGGTCCTGCAGCCCTCCATCCATGACCTGTCCCAAAAAAACAGCAGCCTTTACATCAGTAACGGTGTGGCTGCCAACAACAAACACATGCTGTCCAGCAATCACATCACGACAGTCATCAATGTCTCAGTAGAGGTAGTAAACACATTCTTCGAGGACATTCAATACGTACAGGTACCCGTGGCGGATGTTCCCACTTCACACCTCTATGACTTTTTTGACCCTATTGCTGATCACATCCACAGCGTGGAAATGAAACAGGGCT
Source organism: Marmota monax (assembly GCF_021218885.2). Taxonomy (NCBI): domain Eukaryota; kingdom Metazoa; phylum Chordata; class Mammalia; order Rodentia; family Sciuridae; genus Marmota; species Marmota monax. The sequence continues at coordinate 2,334,398 of NW_026694524.1, read as the reverse complement.
GCACGCTGCTCCACTGCGCTGCAGGGGTGAGCCGTTCAGCTGCCCTCTGCCTCCCTTATCTCATGAAATACTATGCCATGTCCCTGCTGGACGCCCACACGTGGACCAAGTCATGCCGGCCCATCATTCGGCCCAACAACGGTTTTGGGGAACAACTGATCCATTATGAATTCAAGTTGTTTAGTAAGAATACTGTACACATGATTGACTCCCCAATGGGAATGATCCCTGACATCTATGAGAAGGAAGTTGGATTGATGATGACGCTGTGAGCCATTCCAGCTAGCCCCTGACATCTGTACTGGACCCTACATCAGGACTGAACATGAACTTTGGCGTATGGTTGGTAAAGAAAATCAGAGAAGGCTTTGTAGATGGGCAAGAAAAGAGGGAGTTGGAGTTTTTAATGTAGTAATTCTTATCTTCAAAGAATAAAAATCATTTGATATAAGATAGTGAAATGTTTCTTATGTTGTAAGGAGCAAGTCAGGCTGCTGGGGCCTAGTAGGAATAGGGGTAATGCAGGTAATGCCCAGCTTAGATGGACCTGCCAGTAGCACCTTTTGCATGTGACAGAACAGGAATCCTGAGCCCTGACACAAGCTGAGTAACCCAGGAATGAGTCCCCCACTCACCCCAAGCCAAAGTCAGAGCCTTAGACATGATAGTAACCATTGTAGTTCTCCTAGTGAGTGCCAACCTACTGCATAAATGGCCTGAAGCCTTCAAGCTGGGCTCCAGAAGCCCTAGGGTATCCTCAGGTCACCCTTACCACCTTCAACCACAGTGGCCCAACTCTGCTTATCTATAGCATATTTATTTATTTGTTTGTTGTGTTGCAATACTGGGGACTGAACCCAGAGTCTTGCACATGCTAGGCAAGTACTCTACCACTGAGCTACCAACCCCCCACCCCCACCCTGCCCCAGCCCCCTGTAAGTTTTTTTGTTTTTGTTTTTGTTTTGTTTTGCGACAGGGTGTCAGTAAATTGCTATATTTCTACCTTAGCCTGCAGAGTAGCTGGGCTTATAGGCATGTACTACCATGCTTAGCTTAGATATTAGTTTTTGAAGAAACCATTCCACTTTATAAAGTTGAGAATACTTTTTTGAGTGCTGGCAAAGTCTCGACATGTCCTCAGTGAGCCCTTCACAAGCTTTTGTGAAAAGGAACATTAGTTTGTTTCCTAAAGCATGTGCTGACAATAGACCTCAGGGGTTCCTCTCATGGACCTTGGACTGGAAGGCTGGATCTGCTGGACATGACCGAGCCCTGTCACCTCTATAATCTCTTGCCATTGTGAGCTGGGGCCTCTTAGAGCCTCAGTTTCCTGTCAAAGCAACCACAACCCTTCTCTGAAGTAGTTGTTGTGAGGGTGCTTGACACACTCAGAATAAAGGACAATCATAACTCTTTAGCTCCTTTGGCCGGGGGTTAGCACATTCATCCTTATAATGGCAGTTCTCCCTCTCGTGTACAGCCTTTTGTTTTTTCCAAAATGTTCTTCTAAGTAATCATCCAATGAATAAAAACAAATGATTTAAGGTCCTTTTAGACACTACTTCAGAGGAAGCCTAGATTTAGAGCCTTTTCAGAGGTTCTTTTGTGTTTAGACCCCCACCCTCCCACCCCAGGCCTTATTTAGAATCATTGACAGAGTCAGCACCCTAGTCTTGCTAACCACCAGGATCCTTTGGAGAGCACTTGCCAAAGAGCTGAATGAGTGAGCCTCACAAGTAGGCCCTGGAATACAGGATTGTTCAAATTCCCCAAATGCCTGGATCTCTGACTTGGGTCCAGTTATTCTAATCCAGAGTTGTTTTTTTTTTGTTTTTTTGTTTTTTTTGACAAATAAAAAAAGCACAATTGCTCAAGATGAAGCAGACCCCCAACCGCCCCCCCATGAAGTTCAAAAACCCTTTCTCCCCATACCCATCCCCACACCTACACCCCACAAAGGAAGTGAAGTGGGGAGGGGCAGAGAATGAAAATTGCTGTTCTAGATAGATCCTCTTCTTTTTATAGATGGAAAAACAGGCCCACAGAACAAAAGGGTTGATGTGGCAAAGTATCCACAAAGTAATCTTTCTGACAGAAATCAAGATGAGAAATTTCTTTAAAAGTATTTTTTAAAAAAAAAAAACATTTGAGTATATATGTGGTGAGCCGCTTCTGCCGTTTCTGCAGACTATGGTCGCCATTGCAAGATGACGCTGGCTCCGCTGTGGTCTGTGACAAACAACTCCTTATCTGGGAAAGTTGGCACATGATTTTTCACCACCCTGTGAGAAAGCTCCACGCGGCAGCTTTGCATTGGGGCTTGGGATGCTTTATTAAGGCTGGGAGGGGCATCCGAGAGGGAGAAGAAGAAATATCCAGGGCCTGAATAAACTGTTGAAAGAAGATTCCCGAGTTGCGTCTTCCTTGCGGGCAAGGGGTCGCGACAAGTGGTGCCGAAACCCGGGAACCAGAACTTTCAACAGTCAGGGGTGGTGCACCGGTTAGTCCCAGGTAAGTGGGATCTGCGATCAAAGCGGGGTTAGTCCCAGGTAAGTGGGATCCGCGATCAAAGCGGGGTTAGTCCCTAGTAAGTGGGATCCGCGACCAAAGCGGGACAGCTCCTCTGTAATGAAAGAGAGAGCCTTACATTTTATTGCAGCTGCACTGTGTACTTTCGCTTCTACTTTCACTTTCTTTTTTTTTTGTGCTTCCTTTGTTGTTGTGTCATGGGTGCCGCATCTTCAAGTCCGCTTCTCCTGGCCCTAGATGGCCTGTTATGTTCCAAGGGACTGGAAGTGAAACATAGGACTTTACAGAGATTTTTACAGAAGATAGATATCGCTGCACCGTGGTTTGCATTTTCGGGCAGCCTTACTGTGCCTAGTTGGGATAAATTAGGCAAAGATCTTGACTTTGCTTCTGAGCAGGGCATATTAGAGGGTGGGGTGATACCCCTTTGGAAAATGGTCCGTGGTTGCCTTACAGATGGTAAATGCCAGGAAGCTGTGAGTGAGGGTCAAGCTATTCTTGAGCAACTGCATGAGGAAAAATCTGAAGGATCATGTAGTGGAGTGGCAGAGAGTATTAAAAGTAACAGTAGTGAGAAGGCAAAAGAGCCTGAAGATAAAAATAGGAGAAGGCTCTACCCAGACTTGACCGAATTAAAAACGCCTGAGAACACAAGCGACTCAGAGAGTTCTGAGGACCTTGATATATTGTTACAACAACTACATAAGATAAAAATGAAAAAGAAGAAAAAGGAGACACAGGGCACGCAGGCCTACTGTAAGAAGGGGAAGGGAGTTAACATTGGTCAACAAAACTCTGAGGAGGAGGAGGTAGAATATCTAGAAGAAGATATGGTGCCGATTGCCCCACCTCCGTATGTGGGGGGGAGCCAAGGTTCCGGGAGATCTTTTCATGCACAAGTTTGGAGGACAGTTAATACAGATATGGGACTTGCATACCCTGTATTTCAGGACAATAATAGGGGAAGATATCATGAGCCTTTAGACTTTAAGCTAATTAAAACCTTGGCAGAATCTGTCCGCACTTATGGCATAGATGCCGCTTTCACTCTCACTCAGGTGGAGGGACTTACTAGATTTTGCATGACTCCCTCAGATTGGGCTAGTCTAGTCCGCGCTTGTGTTTCCCCAGGGAAATATTAGGAGTCCAAAGTTGGCTGTTTAATGTTTCTGGCAATACCCAAGACTCGGAGCGAGGTAGGAGGCTTAAAATTTCTGCAAATAATTCACAATTATCTAATGCTACATTACCCTCCGCAGCAGTCCGTCTCCAATCTCCGTTCCTGTTTCTTTTGGCTAATGTTACATTACAGGGGATGCTTAATTGTTCTAATATTACCTGTTATTTGTCTGCGTGTTGGAATGGCTCCTGGACTACGGCAGTGATTATGAAAATTCCAACTTTTGTCCCGATCCCGGTTACTGCAGATCCAGAGTCTTTTCCTATTGTTGAACTGATTAGAGCCCGTAGAGATTTTGGAATTACGGCAGCTATAGTGACAGCTGTGGCGGTGTCTGCTGCTGCAGCAGTTATAGCTGGAGTAGCCATGGCCAGCCAGGTACAAACTGCTGCCACTATTAATCAGGTTATTCAACAAACATCCACCATACTTGAATCTCAAAGTAGAATTAATCAACACATTTTATCTGGGATTCTGGCTGCTAATCAAAGGATAGATCTGCTTCAAGCTCAAGTTGAGGAATTGTCTGACCTAGTACATTTGGGTTGTGTTGACCAACGTGCACATTTATGTATAACCTCTGTCAGATTTTATGATTCCAGAAATGCCTCCCGCATCATTGGGGAATATTTATCCGGAACCTGGTCCATGGAAGCAGAAAACTTGATCCAGTCTCAACTAACTCGGATTGCTGTTTTGAATAGCACCCATGTCGAACCAGTGACTTTGGGTCAATTCACCAGTTGGCTATCCTCTGCCTTTTCCTTTTTTAAGGAGTGGGTGGGAGTAGGCATTTTTGGTGCAATGTGTTGCTTCAGTGTTGTACTTTGTTTGTGGCTTCTCTGTCGCCTTAAAACTCGCCATGCACAAGAAAAGGCTATGATCATACAAGCTCTTGCAGCTTTAGAAAATGGCAACTCGCCTCAAGTCTGGCTTGCGCATCTTAAGCAGTAAACCTTTGTCATGGTCGTTACACCCCAAGTTATTATAACATTGCACTGGGATCGACATGACTTTCCTTGTTATTCTCTTAGTGTTGGAAAGCCCTTGCACTCTGCCGGTCTTACTGCCATTGCACGCAGATGGGTTTCCACACTAGTACTTTTCTATCGCCTTGAAGTTCGTGCCTTTCTTTCAGGGTGCTGTCAACTTGTTTGTCATTATAAACAGCCACAGTTCAGCCTCAGCTATCCCCCTTCGTCCACCATCGTCACGATACAGGATGCGAGACAAGGCACTGCACTTGAGTGATCCTTGACGAGGACCTCAAGGAGAGCATGTCCTATTGCATGCGGGTTAGACGCGTTCACGCCCCGCCCCACGAAAAAAGGCGTCGGCTGATATGGCTTCAGATCTGGGGAAGGCGCCTCCTTAGGACTAAGTCATACTATGCAGCCACTTCTGCACAGTGGGATAGGACCTCTACTCTCGCCTGTATTGTTTTAAGAAAACAGAAAAGGGGGAACTGTGGTGAGCCGCTTCTGCCGTTTCTGCAGACTATGGTCGCCATTACAAGATGACGCTGGCTCCGCTGTGGTCTGTGACAAACAACTCCTTATCTGGGAAAGTTGGCACATGATTTTTCACCACCCTGTGAGAAAGCTCCACGCGGCAGCTTTGCATTGGGGCTTGGGATGCTTTATTAAGGCTGGGAGGGGCATCCGAGAGGGAGAAGAAGAAATATCCAGGGCCTGAATAAACTGTTGAAAGAAGATTCCCGAGTTGCGTCTTCCTTGCGGGCAAGGGGTCGCGACATATATACATGTGCATGGGTGGGTGGGTATTTCCATTTTTTGAATATCTAAATTAACATATCATAAAATGAACTCATCACACAGTCTAATGAGTTTTAACACATGTAGATTCAGGTTAACTACTACCACAATCAGGATACAGAGTAGTTTCATAACTCCCCAAATTTCCTTCATGCTTCCCCTTTTTACTCAAACAAACCCCAACCTCTGGTAAATACTGATCTATCTTTCTTCATATAGATTTGCCTTTAACAGAATATCACATAAATGGAATTATACAAGACATAATTTCTGGAGAGTGACTTCTTTTGCTCAGAATGTTTTGAGGCTTACCCATGCTGCGTTTCATTGTATGATCATACTACAGTTGTTTTACATCCACCTGTTGAAGGATATTAGGGTTTGTATTAGTTTCATAGGAGATGCTATAACAAAATACCAAAACTTCAGTAGCTTAAAACAACAGCAATTTATTTTCTCATAGCTCTGGAGGCAAGAAGTCCTAAATCAAGGAGCTGACAGGGCCATGCATCCTTTGGAAACTGTAAGGAGAGTACTCTTGTTTTTTCCTAGCTTCTGGTACTGGCAGGCAATCCTTGACTTTTGTTGATTTGTAGATATATCACTCTGCCTCAGTGGTCACATCTTTTCTAGTGTGTCTTTACATCCATCTTCCATCTGTGCATATCTGTCTCCAAATTTCCCTCTTCTTATAAGGATACCAATCAGATTGGGGGCCCATTCTAGTATGACCTTATCAAAACTTTACATCTAAAATGAACCTATTATCAAATGAGGTCATATTCTTACATTCTGGGGTTGGAACTTGAACATATTTCAGGGGAGGGGGAAGGATAAAATACAACCTAGAACAGGGATGTTTCCAGCTTGGGGCAATTATATATAAAGTACTATAACATGCACAAAGAAGAAGATCATGTCATCTGGAAAAAAAGATCATAGCTGTTAGAATATGAATTACAGTGAAAATAATAACCACCATTTCTTAGGAAGCAATTATATGTCAGCCACAGTACTAGATACTTTGCAATGTCTAATCCTTATAATAGCCCTTCAAGGTAGTTATTACTCAAAATGTATTGATATGGTTAAGGTTGCCTAAGGCAGCACACAGGTCAGGAGTGAAGACCTGACATTCAGACTGGGTTCTGTTTTCCCACATTTCTTCTAAGACCAAAAAAAAGGATTTTTTTTTTTAGTCACCTGCTTGTTTCCCGAAAAGTGTGATTACAAATCACTAGGGGAGTTTTTATTATATGGATACCTGGGCCTCATCACTACAGACTGAAGAAGCTGAATGTTTAGCAAGCAACTCTGATGAAGGCTGAGAAACAACCAAGCCGTTAACAAGAGGTATTTCACATTATCTTTCTCCTTCTTTTGTGAGTCATCCATTCATGCTCTTAGGCATTTTTCTATCAGAGTATAAATCTTTTTTTTTCTTTTCAGTTGTAATAATTGAAATACAAGATAATTTCTTGTTAAAAATGTTGTATGAAGGGCTGGGGATGTAACTCAGTGGTGAGAACACTTGCCTAGCATGCATGAGGCTCCAAGTTCAATTCCTAGCACTGCAGCAAAAATAAATAAATAAATAAAAATTTAAAGAATGTTGCATGTATTTCTCCCACTTTATGATGCCATCCATGTCAATTTTTAATGGTACTTACTTGGGATTCAAAGGTTTTAATTTTTTTTTTTTAGTACTAGGGATTGAACCCAGGAGTACTTAACCACTGAGCCATATCCCCAGCACTTTTTATTTTTGTTTTGAGACAGGGTCTCACTAAGTTGCTTAGGACCCCAATGAGTTGCTGAAGCTGGCCTCAAACTTGTGTTCCTCCTACCTCAGCCTCTCAAGTCACTGGGATTACAGGCACTTGTCACCACACCTGGCCCCAAAGTTTTAATTTGTATGTAGCTGAATCTATAAGGCTTTAACTGAATGAATAATATATTAAATGTTTTCTCCATTGCATAATTATAAAAAGTTTATTATTATTTTCTACTAATTTATGCTTTTTTCACTTTTAAAACTTTTCCCTAATTTTTTTCACTAAAAAATTATCAAACACCATGAAAATTGAAAGAATACTACAAGGAACACTTGTATTTGCTCCACTTATGTGAGTCAATAACTATCTTTTATCACTATTGTTTTCTCTTTTACTCATTGTAATTTTATTTGTGATCTATTTGAGTAAGTTGCAGATATCATATTTCATCCTCAAATATTTTAAAATGCATCACCTAAAAATAAGAACATTATAAAAAGTACAATATCATCAAATGTGAGCCAGTTAATTAACAATAATTCCCTAATTTGATTCATATTTAAATTTTCCCACTCATGCTCCAAATGTCTTTTATAGCTGTTTTTCTTTTTTTTCTTTTTAGAATTTTTTAATATTTATTTTTTTAGTTTTTTTCGGCGGACACAAAATCTTTGTTTGTATGTGGTGCTGAGGATTAAACCCGGGCCACACGCATGCCAGGCGAGTGAGCTACCGCTTGAGCCACATCCCCAGCCTGATATAGCTGTTTTTCTTTCTCAAAGAAGATCCAACCAAGTTCACATACTACACTTCACTATTGAGAGCCACAGCCAAAGGGGCCCCAGCAAACTTTCAGACTGCCAGCTGATGATTGGCTCACAGCAGCCCCAGCAACTTCTAGCTGATTGGCTCCTCTGCGGTGATGCTCATTGGGCTGTTTCCCCGCCCTTTCAGACTACGGAGCTGCTCATTGGGGGACTTTTTTGGCTCCGCCCATGCGACCCAGCCAATCGGCCTCAAGAGCAGGAGGAGTGCGGGAGGTGGACAGGCTTGTGGGAAGCCGGTGGTGGCAGTTGGGCTCTGAAGGTTTTTCCTGAGGAGCTGTTTTGTTTGGCGTGTGTGGTTCTAAAAATAAAGTTCGTTTCTTTGGACAAGTGGCTCCTGAATTGTGTCCAGCCAGACTGCGGCATTTGGTGGGCCGCACGGGGAACCACTGAGGGTAAGTGATAAGGTAAACTGCTCGCCCCTGAGGGCAGGGTGAGAGGATGGGTAGCCATTTTAAGATTCTTCTTTTGTTTTGCTTCACTTTTGTTTTAAGTTGCCTGTCCCTGGAGATGAGTGAGACGGAAGAAAAACCGCTCACATCTGAGGAAAAACTATTTACGTCTGAGGAACAGATAGGGAGAAAGGACGGATGCACATTTCAGGAGGATAGAAAGGCTATAATGATTTTTTGTTGTTCCAATTTTATTTCATTCTGTCTCGGTTTTGTTTGGCGTCATCTTGTTGGGTTGTATTATAGTAGAAATATGGGATCAGAAATTAGTAAAAAACAAACCGAAAGAGTGTTAAGTAAATTGTTAGAGGAAGGAGGCATCCCAGTAAAATCAAGAGCAGTCAGGGCATACGTTGATACAATACAAAACTGTAGCCCATGGCTTTTTTAGGAGGAGTTGTTGAATATATCACAATGGAACCATCATGGTGAAGATTTAAAAAGAATAGAAAAGAATAGCCCAGGGACTCTGCCAGTTGGCACATTGCCATTGTGGGCGTTGGTATCTGGTTTGCTTAGTCCAAAGCCTTCAGTTCAGACAAAGGTAGAGGAAGGAGAAGACATATTGATTCAAGTAAAAGAGAAGGTCTCTCAAGTTAGTCAGAGGAAAAGATTCAAGTAAAAGAGAAAGTCTTTCGAGCTAGTCAGATAGAGGAAGAAAGCTTAGAGCAGAAAAAGCCATCAGGGGAAAAGTTACAACAGGAGACTGCTATTAACACCTTTCTATCACCAGAGGGCGTAAATGTCCAACCAACAGCACCACCTCCATATGCTGGGAGGCTCCCAACCCCCACAGTTGATAGTTGGGATCCTGAGACAGGATCTCAAATATTAACATGCCCTGTATTTGAGGTAGGAGGGCAGCGAATTTACCATGCTTTAAATTTCAAAACAGTGAAGCAGCTAAAAGAGGCTGTAACAACCTATGGTCCTCAAGCACCCTTCACTGTAAGCTTGGTCGAATCCATTACCAACTTGAACATGACGCCAGCAGATTGGGCTAATATGTGTAAAGCTGTGCTGAATGGAGGACAATACCTGTTATGGAAGGTTGCCAATGAGGAATTTTGCAAGGAGACGGCTAGGCGAAATGCAGCAGCTGGTTATCCTCAGAGAAATCTAGATATGTTGTTAGGAAAGGGACCTTATGAGGATCAGCAGCAACAAATTGCATATGATCGTGGCGTATATGCACAAATTGCTGCAGAGGCGGTTAGGGCATGGAAGACTTTACAAGGACATGGAGGTTTACAAGGTCAATTATCTAAGGTAATACAAGGAGCTAATGAATTTTACGCTGAATTTGTAGATAGGCTTATTCAAACAGCTACCAGAGTTTTTGGGAATACAGAACAAGCAATGCCATTACTAAAACACCTGGCTTATGAGCAAGCGAATCGTTGGTGCAGAGAAGTCATTAGACCATGGAAACATGAAGATTTAAACACATATATTAAATTATGTAGAGACCTTAATGAACAAGAGCAAGTCGTGGCAGCTGCAGTAAAACATGCTTTAGATGCCAGAGACATTAATGAACAAGGGCAAATCGTGGAAGCTGCAGTAAAACAGGCTTTAGATGCCAGGCCAAGAACATGCTACAATTGTGAACAAACAGAACATTTTAAAAGGAATTGCCCCATAGGAGGAGGGTTTAACAAAACTAGGTATCAAAGGAGTAGAATACCGGGTATTTGCCCACGATGCCGTAGAGGGAGACATTGGGCTAATGAATGCCGTTCTCAAACCACCATAGAGGGTACTCCATTATCAAAAAACTAACAAGGACCAGGTGTTTATCCACGATATCGTGGAGAAAGGCATCGGGCTCCGTTGCCAGAAAATGGACAGGGGGGCCCAATGCTCCGGGGCCCCAAACCACAAATATACGGAGCACTAGAGGAACCCAGCAACCCCATCAGGGTAGTGCCCAGGACACATTGTCCATCAGATCCCTCATCAGACAAACCAGAGGGAGCGCAGGGTTGGACATTTGCGCCTCCGCCAGAGCAGTACTAACTCCAGAGATGGGAGTTCAAATCATTCCCACAGGGGTAAAAGGACCTCTTCCCAAAGGATCAGTAGGCTTATTATTGGGATGCAGCTCTTCAACACTAAAAGGACTTATGATAAGTCCTGGGGTAATTGATCGCGATTATGAAGGTGAAATAAAAATTATAGCCAGTTCTCCAAAGGGTATATCAGTAATTTCACCAGGAGATAGAATAGCACAGTTACTAATAATACCCAGCCTACATGATAAATTTTCCAGTCGTACTGTAGAAAGCGGTTCCAAGGGATTAGGCTCCACAGGTGTAGATTGGGCTATGCTTTCTTTAAATTTAGATTCTCTCCCCATGCTAAAATTAAATATTCAAGGACATGAATTTAATGGACTACTGGATACAGGTGCAGACCTTAGCATCATCTCTCGTCAAGAATGGCCAAAACATTGGCCATTACAACAAGCCACTCAAACGCTTCGAGGCCTAGGAGTGGCAACCAATCCCCATAGAAGTGCAATGGTATTAGATTGGAAGGATCCTGAAGGATGTGAAGGAACTATACAGCCATATGTATTGGATCATCTTCCCGTAAATTTATGGGGACGAGATGTCCTAGATCAATTAGGTTTGACATTAACAAATAACATCAATCAAAATGCACCCACTATTATGACTAGACAAGGTTTTAGGAAAGGAAAAAGATTAGAAAAACAAGAACAAGGTATAGCAGCACCAATACAAATAGATCAAGGAATGGACAGACATGGATTGGATTTTCAAAAAGGGCCACTGAGACAAAAAAAATTACTTGGAAATCAGAAAGACCAGTATGGGTTCCTCAGTGGCCCCTGACTAAAGAAAAGATACAAGCAGCCCATGACCTGGTCAAACAACAATTAGCGGAAGGACATATACAACCTTCTGTATCTCCCCATAATACTCCCATTTTTGTCATCAAAAAGAAATCTGGTAAATGGAGATTACTGCAAGATTTAAGAGCCATTAATAATGAGATGGTTATTATGGGATCTGCTCAATCGGGGATTCCTCAATTGTCTGCTTTGCCAAAAACCTGGTATGTTTTAGTTATAGATATTAAAGATTATTTTTTTTCAATTCCAATACATCCTGAGGATAGTCCACATTTTGCATTTACTATCCCTGCACTAAATCATGAAGGTCCTGATCAGAGATATGAATGGAAAGTACTCCCTCAAGGGATGGCTAATAGTCCAACTATGTGTCAAATTTATGTTAACAAAGTAATCCAGCCACTTAGAAATCAAAATCCTGAACTACAAATATTTCACTATATGGATGATGTATTATTAGCACACAAAGATAAAAACACATTGCTAGAATGTTATGCCACACTTACAAACTTATTAAAAAATTATAATCTAGAGATAGCAATAGATAAAGTACAATTAAATTTTCCAATTAATTATTTAGGAGTTCTATTATCCTCAACCATGGTCCGTCCACCAAAAATTCAAATACGAGTAGATCAACTCAAATCACTTAACGACTTTCAAAAGTTATTAGGAGACATAAATTGGATAAGGCCTTATCTAGGTATACCAACAGGAGAGTTGGGACCTTTATTTGATATCCTAAAAGGTCCATCAGATCCAAATTCACCCCAAATGTTAACGCCTGAAGCAAGAAAGGCATTAAAAATCATTGAAACATATATGGAAAATATGCATTTGGATAGAATTGATATAAGTTTGCCTTTATTATTTATTGTACTACCAACAAAAAAATATTCCTACAGGAGTATTTTGGCAAGAAGGTCCATTATTATGGATACATTTATCTTATTCTCCTAACACTATTCTTACTAGGTATCCTGAGGCTGTAGGACAATTAATACTCAAAGGAATAAAAGCAGCAAAGGGAGTGTTTGGAATTTCTCCCAATAAAATTATTACTCCATATACTATTGATCAAATTGATGAGTTAGCTAATGAGTTAAATACTTGGGCAATAATCATGTGCAAATCTAATGTTTCATTTGATAACCACTTACCATCTAATCCTTTATTGTCATTTTGGTCATCGCATCCTGTAATTTTTCCAAAAATGACAAGAAAAATACCTATCATGAATGCTCCAAATATATTCACTGATGGGTCAAATAATGGTACAGCAGCAATAGTTACACCTGATCAAACTTTTACATTTTTAGTACCCAAACAATCAGCTCAAAAGGTAGAGCTTAATGCAGTATTACAAGGTTTTGTGATGTTTAAAGATTCTGTATTTAATTTATTTTCCGATAGTCAGTATATAGTTAATGGTATAGTATCCCTTGAAGATACTGGTAGGATTTCCCCTTCCTCTACTGTTTTCTCTTTGCTTTCCACTATACAAAGTCTAATCTGGGACAGAAAAGATCCGTTCTTTATAGGACATATCAGGGCACATACAGGATTGCCTGGAGCCCTTAGTTTGGGCAATGATTTAGCAGATAAAACTACACATGACATATATATTTTCTCTACACTAGAAGAAGCTACAAATTTTCATAAAAATTTCCGTGTCAATGCTAATACTTTACAAAAGCATTTTAAAATAACTAAGGAACAAGCTAGACAAATAATAAAACAATGTCAAAATTGTGTGACCTTTTTACCACAAGTTAATCTTGGAGTCAATCCTAGAGGATTGATACCTAACCATATTTGGCAGATGGGCGTCACATACTTGCCAGAATTTGGAAAATTAAAATATTTGCATGTTACAGTTGATACTTCTGGATTTTTGATGGGCTCCCTTCATGCCGGAGAAAAAACTAAAGATGTTATAGCTCATTGCTTACAAAATTTTGCCACTGTGGGCGTTCCAAAAACAGTTAAAAACAGATAATGCCCCTGGTTATACTTCTACCTCTTTTAAACAATTTTGCTCAAACTGGCATTACTCATATAACAGGAATCCCATACAATCCACAGGGATAAGGCATAGTTGAAAGAGCTCATCAAACTATTAAAATGTACTTATTAAAGCAAAAAGAAGGAATTGGGACAGGGTATATATTCCCCAAAGATAAACTTAAAATAACCCTTTTTACTCTAAACTTTTTAAATTTGGATTCATCAGGGCTTAGTGCTGCAGAAAGGCATATGTATCCAAAAAATGTACATAAGCCCAAGGTACTTTGGAAGGATATTCTAACAGGACAATGGAAAGGTCCTGACCCAGTGATTGCCTGGAGTCGGGGGTCTGTTTATGTGTTTCCACAGGGAGAACAGCAGCCAATTTGGATTCCAGAAAGATTAACTAAAGCGATTTCCACAGACCAAAAAGAAGATGATTTGGCTCAAATCCATAACAGCTGATATCCAGAACTCCAGTTTGGCTACCCTTACATCTGCAACAGAACCAGGATGCTTTTTTTCAATATCTATTTTATTATTGCCCTTTCCCACATCATGAAATTCTATTTTGTTTTTTGAGCTCATACAGACCTAGGTTAATGTTTTGCTGATCAGTTCTATTTTTTGACTATAGAGTTTTTAAACATTGCAATGGAGATTTCACCTGTAAAATGTTATAAGGCCTTTACTATTATGTTATGTGTTGTGTACACACTTGTGTTTTATGTTGTATGTTTGTATGTACGTATGTCCATATTCATATATGATGAGCGCTCATGAAAAAATGGATCCAAATATTTTTTTTTATTCACGTGATTTAAATGGTTTAATTTAAATTGGGTAAACAACTGTTGAGGATTGTTTTAATATGTGAACAAAAAAGGAGGTTAACAGATCTGTTTGTTTACTTTCACCTTTCCTTTTCATTATATTTAATAATTCTCTTCAAGATAATATAAATTGTTAAGAAAATTGTTTTCTTTTAGTGCCTTCTGGAATGTTACATAATTTTTTCTTTAGCCATTATTGCCAGAATTCCTATCTTCATCCCAGTGCCGGTGAAGACAAAGATAAAACCAATCTATAGCTTCTGCAATAGCCATCACTGAACTGCTTGCAGAACTTGCCTGGACTATGTATCACTTGTATGCATTGTGAACTCACCTGTATGCATTGTGAACTATCTGTTTGTGCAGCGACTTGTGGTAGTGTTGGGGTATTTTTGCTGATGATGTCATCGGTGGTACAATTTTTCCAAAAGTTGCCGTCAATTGGCTTGGTGTATCTTCCTCCCTTCTGCTTGTCATGATCGTTCAGCTAAAATTTGGGGGCCAACAGAGGTGAGGCAAAGAACCTCACCCCGCCCCCCCCGCTAAATTAAAGACCTATCCACAGGTGTGGCTGTATACTGGACCGGTAGTCAGTGACGGGTAAGATCCAATTGCAATGGTACCAACCTAAGACAGGAGGCTGTCGCCTTGAGGTCAGCTCATCCGATAACGGGTAAGGACCATATGTACTACTGGACAACCTAAGGCAGGCACGGTCCCTAAGGCACATGCTTGTTGTTTAAACAGAGAGGGGGAGATGTTGAGAGCCACAGCCAAAGGGGCCCCAGCAAACTTTCAGACTGCCAGCTGATGATTGGCTCACAGCAGCCCCAGCAACTTCTAGCTGATTGGCTCCTCTGCAGTGATGCTCATTGAGCTGTTTCCCCGCCCTTTCAGACTGCCAGCTGATGATTGGCTCACAGCGGCCTCAGCAACTTCTAGCTGATTGGCTCCTCTGCGGTGATGCTCATTGGGCTGTTTCCCCGCCCTTTCAGACTATGGAGCTGCTCATTGGGGGACTTTTTTTGGCTCCGCCCACGCGACCCAGCCAATCGGCCTCAAGAGCAGGAGGAGTGCGGGAGGTGGACAGGCTTGTGGGAAGCCGGTGGTGGCAGTTGGGCTCTGAAGGTTTTTCCTGAGGAGCTGTTTTGTTTGGCGTGTGTGGTTCTAAAAATAAAGTTTGTTTCTTTTGACAAGTGGCTCCTGAATTGTGCCCAGCCAGACTGCGGCACTTCACTTTTGTATTTCTTTTAATCTAGAACAGTGCCCCTACTCTTTATTCTCCCTGACATTGTCTTTTGGATGAGTCCAAAACAAGTTTGTATTACAGGGTTCAGTAATCTGGACTTGCCCTCATGCTATTGTTTAATTTGGTCCTGTATCACTTTTATTCTTTAAACTGGAAGTTAGGTCTAGAGGTTTGATTAGATTTGGGTTGAGACTTTTTGCTAGAATACATCATGAGTAGTTTCATGTTGCATTGTATCAAAAAGTACAGGTATCTATTTGTCCCATTTGCAGTGATGCTAAGTTTGATCACTTAGTTAAGGTGGTAACCACCAAATATCTACCTTTAAATTTACTAAGTAATCTTTGGGATGATACTTTAGCAACATGAATATCCTGTTACTTTCATCGAATTGTATTAGCATTCATTAATGGCTCTTGCTTTAATTAATTAATATACTGGGCAATATCTAACTCTTAAATACATCCTAAACTAATTTTGGCATATTATTTAAGTTGAAATTATTTAATTTTTAAAAACAATTTCAAGATGTCACAAAAATGCCATATATATATATATATATATATATATATATATATATATATATATATATATATATCTGATTTTGTTCCTTCTGTTTGGTTCATTTACAGTACCACATTCCTTAAAATTAGTACAGCTTTGCCAGGCATAGTGGCTCGCCTGTAATCTCAGTGACTCAGAATGCTTAGGCAGGAGGATCACAAGCTTGAGGCCAGCCTATGCAATTTAGGGAAATACTGTCTCAAAATAAAAAATAAAAAAAGGCTGGGGATGTAGTTTACTGGTAGAACACCCCTGGGTTCAATCCCAGTACCACAAAAAAGAAAGCAAAAAATTGCTTAACATTTAAATTTAAAAAAAAAATCAGCTACCAAGAAATTCTAAAATTTGATCAGTTTAGCATTGACGATACTTTTGGAGTTTGTATCTCTTAATTCCAAAGGCTCATAATGTTAGAAAATTGTAATTTAGTGTATTAAAACATGCACACACTTTACAATTTGTTTTTTTAAAATAGTGTAATCTGCTAAAACATTTAACATCATATCTATTGTTATTAAAAAGAGATATCTGTGATTATCCATTCTCATCCACCCTGTCTCTGAGCTAGAGTTAAAAATATCCAGTAGGAAGGCCACATTTACCTATGGATATTTGCAAGCCCATTTCCAGGCACTTTAGTATCTCCTTCCCATATACTTTCACCATTTCCCTATTAATGAAATTCAGGAAGATGGGGAGGTGACCTCTTGGATTGCCTTTTGGAAATTTCCTAATAAGGAGGGAAAAGGCAGTGAAAATATGAATTTTATGGCAACCTTTTGGTGCTTATGTCAGACTCCCTTCCAGATCCTCTCCATTTGGATAGATGGATCAAGACCTTGGCCACATAGTTGTATTCACAAAATATATTTAATAAGACTTTCTGTAATAGGACTCTTAAACGCATTAAATCTGAATTTGGATTTAGCCTCTTTCCTCTAGATGGTGAGAGATAAAAGGAGCATTGGACTTGACCAAGAAGCCCTCTGTATTAATTTGGTTGAACTCTGAAGGCTCCAAGTTTAGGTAATACAGGGCCCTTTGCTGGGGACAGTGAGGATTTGCATTTATTTCTCACTTTATTGCACTATGGTCAATGAATGTGACATGCATAAGTTTTGCTTTACAAAATTGAGATTTCTTAGTCAATTGTCTCTTGAACAGTAAAGCAGATGTATTCTCTATGGGTAGGATTGTAAGTTTAGATATGAGTTTTGTCATATTTTATTATTTAAACCCTTTTATTGTTTCAGCAGGTAATACACTCATGATCCAACTTTCAAAGGGCATATAGAGGTATCTAGAGTGGAAATTCTCACCTTTGTCCTGTGCCCAAACAGTTTTCCTCCCCAAAGGCAGCCAATATTATCATTTTGTCCTGTATCCTTCCAAGGTGTTATTTTATGCATATACAAAGAATTACATATGTGTGTATCTATATTTCACTTTTCAACAAGTGGCAGCATATTTCATAATTGTTCTCTACCTTGTTTCTTTTTGTTTAGTAATATATGTTACAGACCATGCTTGTCAGTAAAAGAGAACTTTTATTATTTTTCTAATAACTGCATAGTATTTCACTGTATAGAAATACAACTTCTAAATGAATTGTTAAATACCCATCCCTTATTGATGTACATTTATGTTGTTGCCAAAATTTTGCTACTACAAATAATACTGTAATACAGATACTTGTTTATGTATGTAAATTATTTTATATGTGTGAAAATCTGTCCATAGGATATAAATGGAAACAATGGCCTAATTTCATAATTCAAAATCTTAATAAACATTGCCAGATTATTTCCTATGGATGATAAAAACCTACTTCAGGGTTGGGAGTATGGCTCAGTGGTAGAGTGGTTGCCTGACAGGAACAAGGTCCTAGGTTTGATCCCCAGCATCACACACACACACACACATATATAAAAGAAAGAAAAAGAAAAAAGAAAAGAAATTTGCCTGGTATGGTGGCACATGCATGTAATTCCAGCTACTCATAAGGCTGAGGCAGGAGGATGGAAAGTTCCAGACCTGTCTGGGCAATTTAACAAGAACTTGTCTCAAAATAAATTTAAAGGGACTCAGTGGTAGAGCACTTGCCTAGCATACATAAAGCCATAAGTTCCATCCCCAGCACTGTACAAAAACAAAACAAAACAAAAAGCCTGCCAGTAGTGTATGAAAATGCCTGTTTCTCCACAGACAGAACAGCACAGTAAAATATTACACTTTTGTATCTTAATCATTCTGACTAGTGAAAAAGTGATATCAGTTTACTTTAAATTTGCATGTCTATTATTATGAGTGGGTGCTAGAATCTTTTTATTCTTTTAAGAATCATTTGTACTTTTCTTTCTATAAACTGGCCATTCATATTAATATTTTATTAGATTGCTAGTTTTTTTAAATTGATTTTTAAGAACTCTATTAGAGAAATGTGGAATTTGTCTGTGATAGGAATTTCATCTTTTGTGGTTCATAAGTGCACTGATTGGGTTTTCGGACCACTGTGTAAGCTGTGTCTCCCTTAAACCTTGTTACCATGTTGAAATATTACCCCTCTGACATGAAAAAAAATGAATTTCAAATATTTCCAAGTTTTCATGTTTTTGCTTAGAGTGATTTTGCCAGGCAGATCTTATTTATTTTTCTTGGGTCAAATTTATGAAGCTTTTTTTTTTTTTAAATGGCTTTGGGGTTTTATATCATTCTCAGAGAAGCTTTTCACATTCTAGGATGATATTAAAAAAGTATTCCTTGGTTCTTCAAGTACTTTTATGCTTTCAGTTTTAACATTAAATTTTCTGATCCATCTGGAATATACCCTGGTACAGAGTCTGAGGCATGAGTCCAACATTACTGTTTGGTTTTTTCCCCCCATAATGCTACTACCATTCTCATCTACTTATATGATTTAAAATGTAAATTAACGGCTGGGGTTGTGGCTCAGCAGTGGAGCACTTGCCTAGCATGTGTGAGGCACTGGGTTTGATCCTTAGCACCGCATAAAAATAATAAATAAATAAAAATAAAGGTATTGTGTCCATCTACAACTAAAAAAATTTTTTAAAAAGTAATATGTTATATATGTTATTTTCATATAGTTTATGTATGATTCATTATATATATTTCTAATAGTATTCACATTTTCTGCATGTATATTTATTTTTTGATATGCTTACTGTGTCCAAGACTACCAGGTATGGTAGTCTTATATTGCTTTGTCTTGTCTCTCTGTCAATTTCTTCCTATATTTCTGTGAATGATAATGATTTTTTTTTCCAGTTCTGGGAATTAAACTCAGGGCCTCACACATGGTAGGCAAGTACTCTACCACTGAGCTACCTCCCCAGTCTCTGTCAACTTGGCTAGGCTACACTGCCCATTTGTTCGGTCCTATCTAGTCTAGATGTTGCTGTGAAGGTATTTGTAGATGTGATTAAAATTTATAATCAGTTAACTTTAAGTAAAGCAGATTACCCTCCATAATGTGGATGGGCCTCATTCAATCAGTTGAAGACCTGAAGGGCAAAGATTGAGAGAAGCTATTCTGTATCAAGACTGCAACAAAGGGGATGGGGTTGTGGCTCAGAGGAAGAGCACTTGCCTTGCATGTATGAGGCACTGGGTTCAATCCTCAGCACCACATAAAAATAATAATTTTAAAAAAAAAAGGTATTTTGTCCACCTACAACTAAAAAATTAATGTTTTTATTTTTCTTTCTTTCTTTTTTTTTTTAAAGACTGTAACAAAGAGGGCTGGGGTTGTGGCTCAGTGGTAGAGTGCTCGCCCAGCATGCGTGAGGCACTGGGTTTGATCCTCAGCACCACATAAAAATAAAATAAGGATTACAGTGTCCACCTACAACTGAAACAAATATTGAAAAAAAAAAAAAAAGACTGCAACAAAGAAACCCTTCCTGAGTTTCCAGCCTACAGGCCTTCTCCGAAGATTTTGGACTGAAAGACTACAACATCAACTTTTATCAGAGTTTGTAGCATGTTGTCCCACACTATGGATTTCAGACTGATCAGCCCCCATAATGGCATAAGCCAATTCCTTAAAATCTCTACGTATGTGTGTGTTCATGTACATGTGTGTTCATATGCATGCATGTATGCTGTTGGTTGTTTTTTTTTTTTTATGGTGCTATGGTTTGAATATGGATAGTGTCCCGTAAAGGTACACGTGTTAAAGGCTTGATGCCTAAGGGTAGCACTGCTGGGGAGTGTTATGGACCTGTAGGAGGTGAGGCCTTATGAGAAGTTCTTAAGTCATTTGGGCCATGCCCTCAAAGGGGATTTTGGGACCCTGGTCTTGTTCTTTCTCTCTGCTTCCTGGCTCATTATATGAGTGGTTTACTCCACCATGAATCCCCACCCTGATATGCCACCCTTACTAGAAGCCCAAACAAATCCAGCCACCACATGTTGGATCTGAACCCCCTAAAGTGAAAGTTAAATAAACTTTTTCTTCATAGTAGCCTTTCTCAGGTATTTTGTTGAGGTAGTGTGAAGCTGAATAATACATCTGGAGAATGCTGATAATATAATTTCTAATGGTTTTTCTTTATACATTCAGATGGCATAATAGTTTGGCATTGAACTTCAATACAATGAGTATTGTATTTGTGGCCTCTTACTAACAAAACTGTCTTTGTCTGATTAGTGCTTTTTGTCTTGATCATCTAATATTGCCAACCCTTCCCCCTGTTTTTGTGCTCTTTGTTTGTATTATGTCTTTGTCTCATTTTAGTTTGTAACTTTTTAAAATTGGCATGACTTTTGTAATTAATTATATTTAAATTTGTTTTATTCAACCAAGTAATTTAAGTAGAGGATTTATATTTTTGTTAGTTTTGAAATATTTGGTTTTATATCATCTTGTCCTATAACTTATATATTAACATCTCCCTGCCATTTTCTTTATTTCCAGTTTCTTGTGTTTAACTGCTCATTGTTTAAGAAAATATTGTATTAGTTGAAAAGGGTTACCTGAAAGAAGGGAAAACTTGCACCTTTTACTTCATACACCTATTTCTAAATTGATACAGTAAATATACTACCTGGTAAATACTTCTAGATTTTTAAAAAGTTTTCTTTAAGTAAGGCATGATAGTGCATGCCTATAGTCCCAGCTACTCAGGAGGCTGAGGTAGAAGTATCACTTGAGTATGTGAATTTGAGACCAGCTTGGGCAATATAGTGAGATCCCATTAAAAAAGTAAAAAAAAAAAAAAGAAAGAAAGAAAAAAGAAAAGAAAAGAAAAAAAAATTCAGGCCAGGAGTAGTGGCACACAACTGCAATACTAGAGGCTCTGGAGGCTGAGGCAGGAGGATTGCGAATTCAAAGCCAGCCTCAGCAACTTAGCAAAGCCATCTCTAAATAAAAATTTAAAAAGGGCTGGTGATGTGGTTCAGTGGTTAAGTGCCTCCTGGGTTCAATCCCCAGTACTACTAAATAAATAAATACATATATAAATACATAAACAGGGCTGGAGATGTGGCTCAAGCGGTAGCGCGCTCGCCTGGCATGTGTGTGGCCGGGGTTCAATCCTCAGCACCACATACAAACAAAGATGTTGTGTCCGCCGAAAACTGAAAAATAAATATTAAAAATTCTCTCTCTCTCTCTCTCTTTAAAAATAAATAAATAAATACATATATAAACAAACAAACAAACAAATAAATAAAAATTCAGCAGGGCACATTGGTATTTGTCTGTAATTCCAGCAATCTGGAAGGCCGAAGGAGGAGGATCTCAAGTTCCAGGCCAGGTTCAGCAACCTGGAAAGACCCTGTCTCAAATTAAAAGTTAAAAAACGGGTAGAGTTATGGCTCAGTGTTGAGGGCCTCTGGGTTCAATTCCCAGGAACGCGTGTGTGCGCGCGCACGCGCACACACACACACACACACAAAGTTTTCTTTAAATTAATCTTTGTCAAATTGATTAGTCTAGGGTGAAATGGCGTGTGTGTGTGTGTGTGTGTGTTTGTGTGTGTGTGTGTGGGGGGGGACTGGGGATTGAACTCAGGAGTGCTTAACCACTGAGCCACATCCTCAGCCCTTTTTATTTATTTATTTTTATTTAGAGACAGAGCCTCCCTAAATTGCTTAGGACCTTGTCAAGTTGCTGAGGCTGACTTTGAACTTTGAAATGGTATATTCTGAATTATGCTTTGGAGATAAGAATTTGCCACACTTTACCTCATTTCCAGTTCCCTGTAAATGTTTACTGGGGTTTTAGATTCATATACTTTTATTACTATTTCAAAAATTTTAAACTGAATTTGAGAAAAAGTGGATTCAGTTTTTTTGTTTGTTTTGATTTTGGTGCTGGGGATTGATCCCAGGGCCTTGCATATGCTAAACATACACTACTACTAAGCTACAGTCCCAGTCCCAGATTTTGTTTTATAATTAGATATGATGCAATTATTTAGACACAATCCCCTACCCTCCTCCTGTTTGTACTGGGGATTGAGTCCAAGGGCACTTTACCATTAAGAAGCTTCATCCCTAGTCCTTTTTATTTTATTTTAAAAAACTTGAGAAAGGGTCTGGCTAAATTGCTGAGGGTCTTGCTAATTTATCCAGACTGGCCTCAAACTTACAACCCTCTTTCCTGAATCCCCCAAGTTGCTGGGATTATAGGCAAGTGCCACTGCACCCAGCTAGATGCACTTCTATTTTGGCTTCATAATGCTCCCCTCCATGACTTATTCATTCTTGAACATTTTTTTATTTTATCTCTTTGTTGGTTGGAATAGATTGTAAAGCAATTTTTCAAGAAGGTTATATCTTTTATTATCCCTTAAATAGCACTGCATTTTTCTGGCATCTTTACACTCAAAAGACAACTCAGATGTATATTACATTTTGGGGTCATAAATTTTTCTAAAACTCTATATATGAGAAGTCAGAGAGATTGATTTTTGTTTTTACCTGGGTAACATGATTTTGGATTTTTGCCTGAATAATCATAAAAACTTTAATATTATAGCTTAAAACTTTTAACTTTGCCTAGAACATGGTGGACTCCTTTCAATCAACAAGCACTGTTCTTGGAGCTGGGGGTGTAGCTCAGTGTTAGAGTGCTTGTCCAGCATGTGTTAAGCCCTGGGTGCCATCCCCAGCACTTCAATAGAGGGAATTTTTTTTTCCTGTTTTTATTACTTCTCTTCCATTTGCCTTTATTCCTCTTTTAGTAACACAGATTAACCGTCTGTTGGTTCTGCACTCTTCTTTTTCCATAGCAATCATCCTTTCTCTTATTGTTTTTATATCTTTCATAGTCCATTTAATTTCTTAGCATCACCTTTTTTCTTAACATCAATTCAAATTTTTGCCATATAAATTTTGATCTTTACTGTCTCCCACATGTACTTTAATTTTGTTCCTGTTCTTTTATTTTTTTATTTTATTTTATTTTAGTTTTCGGCAGACACAACATCTTTGTTTGTATGTGGTGCTGAGGATCGAACCTGGGCCGCACGCATGTCAGGCGAGTGCACTACCGCTTGAGCCACATCCCCAGCCCTTGTTCCTGCTCTTTTAGAATACTTGCTGAGTTTTCTTACCCTGTCCATTTCTCTTTTCATCTCATCCTGTTGGATTTTCATTTCATCCTACCTTTTCCCTCCTTCTGTTTCTTTTTTACAGAATCCTTTAGGTTGCCAAGAGGTTTCTAAAATTTTCTCCTAGTGAAGGAGAGTTCCCATCCTCTCTGATTTTTCTGGATGCTGTGCTCTCTTCTCTAGTTCTGTATTGTTTTTTCTCCTTACCCTCAAATAGGATCCTTTCTCTAGGCTCAACATCTGTCTACAGGGACTAAGCTGGCTACCCTAGGATCTACCATCTGTGTATGGAAGTAGTAATAGAATCACCATGTCAAATCTGTACCTGGAGGGCACATTATTGTACATGTAGTTTGACTTACCCTTTGTGCCTCTTATCTGCTTATGTGATATATATAACACAGTACAGCCCCCAACACAGACTTCTCTCAGACATCTTCAAGTCGTTCTCTTTCCCTAAAGTTTTGGGAAGAATCTTCTACATAATTTGGAGAAAATTACATGTAAAATGAGAATGAGGGATCTTTTGTTCAAAAATTAAGAATATCAAGACAGTGACAGCAAAGAATTAAATCAAGCATGGGGATGAGTCCTGGATGACTATGTATGTTTCATGCCCATGAAACCAGCCTTTGTTATGGGGACTACATGGGCCTAAATATAAATCTCCTCCCTTTTCCCCTCAATCTCTTCCTTATTTACTGCCCACTTGTTTTTTTCCTATCTGCCTAGATAAACAATAGGAAATAGATTGGTGTAAGGGTGCAGGGGAGGCAGGGATGGGGATTAGTATTCTGGTGAACAGCTTTCAAGGGTGGAAAAACTGTTACCTTTTGTTGGTTTAGGCATCAAGTCTTTGAGTTGGGAGACAAATGGTGAGTGATCAGGGGATAGGGCTGTGGGCCTTAAATAAGTAGACTCCTACCTTTTTCAGTCAATGTCTGTTAGAAGAAATGAAGCCAAGGTAAATTTCTTCAATGCAGCCCTGTAAAGTCACCCACCTCATAATTAACATCAATTTCATCTAAATCCCGGCCTCAGGTTGCTTGTCAGTTTTAATCTTGGATGTTGTGAAATCTTATTTGTTGTTGTTGTTGTTTTTCCCCTGTATTTGAGGGGATTTTTGTGAGCCTTTAGACAAGGATGCATTTGGAGGTAAAGAGTAATATGTCATTTGAACTGGAATCCCCCAGGGAACCAATTAGCTAGGCCAGGGGTTGGCAAACTTACTTGTGTAAGGCCAGATAGTAAATATTTTAGGTTTTGCAGGCCAAGAGGCAAAATCAAGGATATTATATAGTTACTTATATAACAACAGAGGAAACAAATTTCTATAGGTATTGTACTGATATAACTCAAAGTCTAATAGCAATAATGGAGTATAATTTGGGGGCTAGAATGGAGTTGTTTTTGAACACATTTTGCTCAATTGGGGTTCAAAATTAGTGTTCCCT
Source organism: Marmota monax (assembly GCF_021218885.2). Taxonomy (NCBI): domain Eukaryota; kingdom Metazoa; phylum Chordata; class Mammalia; order Rodentia; family Sciuridae; genus Marmota; species Marmota monax. The sequence goes on along the minus strand of NW_026694524.1, from coordinate 2,309,298 downwards.
ATCATCAGATTAGATTGTAAATGTTCAGTTGTTAATGATGATCTGTAATGAGATTTTATGTGTTCCGTTTTTCAAAATGTCTTTTCACAGAGAAAGACACTGCCAAACATTGGATTAATCCATGTATATATTTTAATTGGGTACATTCATCGTATGGAAGGCATTTATAGGATTCTAGTAGATTCTTCTCTTTGATATTTTCCTTTTAGTGTGTCGTTACATTGCAGATTAATCGCTTCCAATTATGTTTAGATGAAAACTCCTCAATTGCTCAGTTAAATGAATTTTGAAATATGGAAATTTCCTTTACATTTACATTAAAGACTGAAAAATGGTGCATGAAGCAGAGTTTGAACTTGGAAGAGAAATATACTGCAAATTTATATAAAAATGGACAATTCACTTCTTGTTTTAACTTCTGACAGAATGAAAGTTTATAAAGTGACTTAAAATTACTTGTAATCCAGGCAATGTTGTTACCAAAATGACTTTAGTAAAGGTTTTACATACAAGTGCTATTTTGCCTTAAAATTGGTAAAATTAAGACACATTATCCAATCTGTAGCAAAAGCTAATTTCCATAGTCATTCATTGCTTGACAGTGGCCAAATAGAATATTGTCACTGCTAAGACTTCATTCAAACTGTTGTGTGGTAGAGCAAGTCAGGATATTCAGTTTCTAATTCTGACACGGATTCACTGAACTGATGATGGTTAAGTGTTAGAGAGTGAATAAAGTTACCATTGATACTATTAGTTCAATAACTCATGGTAGAGTCAAATAGTACCCCAAAGTAACTACCTAAAAATAGTCATAGGGTTTAAATACATTCATACAAATTTTGTCAATTTGTCCACCAAACATATTTTTGCTTCTCATATATTGTTACTACCATCAGTTGTAACACATCTTAGAAGATTCCACTTCATGTTGTAATGAATCAGTGCTTTCTTAGTTTTTTTTTTTCTTTTTAAAATCAACTTATTTTAATTAGGTACATATGACAGCAGAATGCATTTTGATTCATTGTACACAATTGCAGCACAACTTTTAATTTCTCTGGTTGTACATGATGTAGTGTCACACCATATGTGCAGTCATACATGTATCTAGGGTAATGATGTCCATCTTCTTCCACCATCTTTCCTGCCCCCCCTGTCTTAGTTTCTTTAAAAATAATTTTACCTGGCATTGTTCCATGCAAACTATTCAAAGGAGCTAATTCTTCAGGCCCTTCAAACATGACATTGACTCCTCAAATAAACAACTAAGTGGTATCTGTAATAGTTAACTCATGAAGTACCAAAGGAAACCACTCAGAATTAATTGCCTGTTTTTTAATTGGGTATGAATATTGATCACAATGTCTTCAATTCTTCAAGCAAATGTTCTAGCTGAAAGGCTAATGGCCTTAAGTTTATTTTCTCTGGACACATTTCTTTGGCTGTTGCAATCAAACACAATTTAATCAAACAGTTTTCTATGTTTGGTTAAGAAATGAGCTGCTCAGAAAATTACTTTGTTTTCAATCTCATTGTTAGTTTTTATTTTTGTGAAGAGTTCTGCTGTGATGAAATATTCTTTTAAATTTTCTAGTGGTTCTCACTGTTGCTTTCCTGTTGGTTGGGAATATTGTGATGTGTGCTTATTCTGATAATATTGACATACATTGTATTGTTTTAGCAAGGCAATAACAAATTGCATAATAAATGCTTTGCCATCAATTTTGATAATAATCCATACTCTGCTGTGGGCTGGGGATATAGCTCAGTGGTAGAGTGTCCCTGAGTTCAATTTCCTATATTGAAAAAAAATCCTTATCATATAATTCAAATATATGATTATCTTAGTATTTGCATCTTTGATCACATTTTCTCATTTAAGATTATCCTGATTTTTGGTATGATTAGTGATTTTTTATTGAAACCTGGACATTTTGAGTATTAGGTTGAGACTTTGGATCTTATTTAAATCAGCGCAGGCTTCCTCTGACATTGCTTTGGTGGGGGATAGGAGCACTGACTTCTTACTGCTACATATTGGTGGAAGTCCAGGTTCCTCATTTAGTCTTCATTGATATTGAAGGGAAAAGCAGTGTCTTCTTACTGTCTAGTAGGGATGGGAATTATGGCTCTTTAATAGGCCTCCAATGACACTACCCTGGATGGGAGTTACAGAAGTACCTCATTCTTGCTCCCTGCAATGCATTTGGATGATGGCATTACCACTGATCAGTGGTGAGTCTTGACTCCCCACTAGGTCTCCTCAAATATTAACTCAGCAGGGAGGGGGCATGACCACTCATAACTACTGGGTAGAGACGGAATTTCAGGTTCCCCAGTGCAGTTGTGGAGGGTAGGGTGAGGTTCAGCCTGGTGAAGGTGTGGGAATCTAGGTTTCTTCTAGAAGCAGAAGTCCTAAAACTATTCTGACAACTTAAATTTTTGTAATAAAAAAGTCTTTTATTATTTATTCATTGTGGTACTTGGCTTGAACCAAGGGATACTCTATCACTGAGCTATATCCCCCAGCCCTTTTTGTTTTAAAAAAAAATATTTTTTTTAGTTGTCAATGGACTTCATTTTATTTTTTTATATGCAGTGCTGAGAATCGAACCCAGTGCCTCACACATGCTAGGCAAGCACTCTACCATCGAGACACAACCCAGCCCCCCAAAGCCCTTTTTATTTTGAGACAAGGTCTCACTAAGTTGTCTAAGCTGGGCTTGAACTTGTGATCCTCCTGCCTTAGCCTATTGGGTTGCTGAGATTATAGGTATGCATCTCCATGCCTGGCTCAGATAATCTTTATGATACTGGTCAGTATAGTATAGGAAGAACTGGTAAATTTTTGAACTTATTTTTGATTCTGACATAAAGGATAAGTACGGTTCTATTTATAAAACTAGATCTTTGTTATGTTACTTTTTATTATCTGTACAGGTTCTAGGCACTAACACTAGAAATAAACTATATATACCTACATGCTTCAGGTTAAGTATTTAGTTGTTTAAAATAGATTATTTTTCTTATAATTGAATGAGTTCCTTCTGACATTGATGGTATTTATGTATTAATATAACATTGCTACAAATTATGCAATAATTACTCTATAATCTTACTCAGTATAAAAGGTTTTATATAATTCAAAATATTGATTTTTATCTACATTTATCTATATGTCATATCAACTTGGTAAATTCAGATTAAACTTTGCTCAGTTCCTAGTGTGTTGTTTATGAAACAAAAATTAGTACTAAGTGATATAAGGTTTAATTTTACTTTTTATTAATTTTGGTACTGGGGATTTAACCTAGGAGTGCTTTACCACTGAGTTACATTCACAGCCCTTTTTTTGAGATAGGGTCTCGAAAAGTTGCTTAGGGCCTTGCTAAATTGCTGAGGGTGGCTTTGAACTTTCGAACTTCCTGCCTCAGCCTCCTGAGCAGATGGGAATATAGGTGTGTATCCCTGCAAGGCTTAATTTTAGAATAAATGAAGTGTAGCAATGTTGGGTTTGTATGTCTCAAGTATAAAGTGGATTTTGACTGCTTATGTGTTGGAATTATAGGGAGGTTGGGGAGGGTAAAAGAGGAAGTGATTAGTAGATGATGATCAATAAATTGAGAACCCGATTATAAAAGGAAGGAAAGACTTCAGACATTCCAACCTTCCTATTTTATAGAGTTTTTGTTTTGTTTTGGTGCTGGGGATTGAACCCAGGGCCTCATGTATATACCAAGTACATGCTCTACCACTTAGCTGTACCTCTAGCTCTACTGAAGTTTTTGAATCTATATTATGTATTCGGCACTTTACCTACCTTATAGCATCTAATCTTTAATGTTGTAAAATTGCTGTATTTTCTTTTTCACAGGTGAATGACTGAGGCTCAAATTAGACTAATTGAAGGTTTCACAGATATCAAATAATAGTTAGGATTGAGACTATCTGTATATCACGGTTCATGCTCCTTTGGTGACGCCACTCTGCCTTCCACATGGGTTTTCAGATTTCACTTTTCATAGAAATAATTATTATAGAACAATTTGTTCTATTTCCCCATTTTTCTCTTCAGTGAAGGAGAAAGGTTTAATACCTATTTTACATATATTTGACAGACGATAAACTATGTAAGATCCAACAAATTACATAGTGATGCAAGGACTTATGTCACTGCATGAAAATTGTCCCATGCTTGATGGAGGACAGATCCTTGTAGTTAGAACAGAAACAGAGCTTTGGTTTAGAGGATAGGTAATTTCCCCAAGGTCATGCAGTCTATGCAGAACAAGGATAGGTAATCGGGTCTGCCTGACTCCAACCCTCCCCAACCCCACATCATTGCATACACTAAAGGCAATTCTGCTGTTATATAGTTATGGTGGGAAGAAATACATTGAGAGATGGGGAGTGGGTAGCTTTATCATTCTTGGAAAGGGCCTGAATCAGGAGCCAACTCTAGTAAGATGGCCAAATACTGGCAGATTTATATCTGCTGTGCGTGGAGCACCCCCATGCTAGTGGGGTCAAAAATCTTCCAGGCTTTGAAGGCCACTATTTATGACAAAGTTAACAATGCATGTGTTAATTTAGCCGTAGAAAATATTCAGCCCCCTCTACTCATTTAAGCAAAATGGCATACAATAAAGAATGGAAGAGGTATTTTAGAGAGTAATTAAATATGAAACATAATTTATATAAAACTAGAGTTTGTTCGGTTAGTTACTAGTTTCAAGGGAGCAATTTAAAATTTGTGTCTGTGTGCAAAGTCAGTTGGGATTTCCATAGCTTCTGAGTATTGCTTCGATTTACTGACTCAGCACTGAGTTGTCTTCCTTATATTTTGAAATCCAAGTTTAAATAAATCTAACTGGTTACAGGTGGAAATGTACTGTAGAAAATAAATAAAAATCCGTTTATAAAGGGAACCTACTTCACATGTTAATATTTAATATTTCCCAATCCCTTAAAATTGGGAATATGCCGTGTAACAGACTTATTGCTATATGAGATCTATCTTATTAAATCTGCTGTTTGAATAGTTGACAGAAGGCTTTTTTTCTTTCTCCCAATTATACTATGGATTGACCACCAGACCCATGACTTTTATTTGCACACGAGAGACGGTCAGAATAAGAAAGTTTTATTGCTAAGGGTTTTCGCAAGTAGTGGAGGCAGAAAACGCTTTTCTGGGTTGCAAGGTGTGATGAGGATTCTAAGTGCGTTTTCTCCCAGGTCTGTCCACAAGCAGCCCCCTAGCACTCCACGAAGGCCCCAGTGAGACCAGATCACAGCAACAAACCCCAACATCCTGGCGATCCCGCTTAACATTTTTAATTGCTTTTTCTTATAATACTATAATTAATTACTGATAAGATACAGGGTAAACGCAGGTAGCATCAAATTTTGGCCGGAAAGTGCCGCCAACAGACAGACCTTCGGCGGTGGAGAGCCATGGTCAGCGAGCCAGACCCCGCAGGCGACTCTTCATTCCCTCCAGCCCGGGGTGTATTGGCCAGGGTCAGAGGCCTTTTTCCTCCTTCACTTTTGGCGCGGGTGAGGGGATCCAGGCTGCGAGCACGGCCAGGCCTAGGGCGGCGCCCAGGCCGCGGGACTTGGGGCCCGGCAGCTGCTCCCCGAGCGCACTCCTCGCGGAGGCCATTATTTCCAGCAGTGCCAAAAGTATGCGCTTTCTTCCGAGGGCAGAGGTCCGGGACAGTGCACCGCTACTCGGCGACGTGACCAGCACCAGGCCCTGTGGGGCTCCGGATGCCTGAAGCTTGCACGGGACGACCGGAGCCGTGGTCCGGGCCCACCCCCCAGTTTCCGGGCAGGCAAAGGCCGTCCACGGAATCCTCGACCGCCGCTCGCGCCCGCCGCGGGCGGTGCCGGACCTCGCCCTTCCCCACCGCTCCCCTCCCCCTCCAGAGCCCGCCGCGGCTCCCGAGGTGACACGGCCCGGACCCTCCATTCTCTGCCCGTGTATTTAACTAGCACAACCTAACCAGTTGCTGCCTCTCAGTGACAACCCTTTCCCCGACAGACACGTCCAGCAGCCAACCACCGGCTAGAATTGGCGTAAGTCCCGCTCCCCTGTCGGTGGCGGCCTCGGTGGGCGGGGCTCTAGCAGCTAGCAAGTTAAGTGGAGCCACGGCTGACGTGAGTCAACAAAGGTCACGTGAAGAAAGTGGGCAGCGCCGATTGGCTGAGCCGACCGGGTGGAGAGGGGGGGGTCACGGCGGCGGCGTGGGGTTCGCTGTGTGACACAATTACAACAACTTTGTGCTGGTGCCGGGGAAGTTTGTGTCTCCAACGAATCCCCCCCGTGCTCCCGAGCCCCGCGCGCTCCGGCCATTCCCGCCGTCCCCGCCTGTGGCTGCCCCCTGTCCGCCCCCGCGATGTGACCCTACAGCCGAACCGTCGCCGCTGCCTACCCAGCGGCTCCGCAGCCCTTGCCGCCGCCGCCTTCGCCGCTACCGCGTTGGGATTTTTCGTCGCCGCTGCCCGCGGCGGAGGAGGAGGCGGCGATAAAGTTGGTGTGCCGGTCCCGTGTGGAGATTGGGGGGCGTCGTTGCTGGCCCCGGCCCTGGGGGGGGGTGTCGGCGTCGGAGTTGTGAATTCGCTGCGTTTCCATGAAATCCTGCGGAGTGTCGCTCGCTACCGCCGCCGTTGCCGCCGCCGCTTTCGGTGATGAGGAAAAGAAAATGGCGGCGGGAAAAGCGAGCGGCGAGAGCGAGGAGGCGTCCCCCAGCCTGACAACCGAGGAGAGGGAGGCGCTCGGCGGACTGGACAGGTACCGGCCGCCGTCACTCTCCGGGTCGGCTCCGGACAGGCAGGCGCCGCTCTCTGGGGAGGCCCGAGCGCGGCTCGCCTCTGGCGGCGGTGGGGCGGGCACCTCGGCTTGGCGCTCTCCGCGCGGCCGCCGCCGGGGCCTCGAGCTCGGTCAGAGATGGGTCAGTGGTGTTCCGGGAGCTTTAACGAACCGTGTGTATCTTTTTCTACAGCCGCCTTTTCGGGTTTGTGAGGTTTCATGAAGATGGCGCCAGGACGAAGGCCCTACTGGGCAAGGTAAGGCACCCGCGGGCTGGAGCGCGGACACGGTCTCCCGGGCCGGCGCCGCGTCCCTCCCGGGCCCCGCGGCCCGGTCAGCACTCATTGTGGCCACGAACGATCGCCAAGGGGCTTCTGGAAAACTATTTCTTTCCTCTGTGCTCCCCCCACCCTCGGGTACCTCGCTTGCTCCCTTGCGAAATCACTCTTCTCTTGAAGCTGGAGGAACGGAGACGGCTGCGCTTTGGGGCCGAGCTCAACTGGGTCGACAAAATTGCCTGCTATTTCACAGCTTTTGGGGGGTAGGCCGATAATCTCCGTGGTGCCTCTTGAGGGTCAAGGGATCATACATGTGTGCGGATTTCTTGAAATCTCCGACTCACTTGCCTCCTGTGGTTTGTATTCTTTTTCTTCAGGTAGGCTGTTCGTGATGTCTACTGTTAACCAAACGTTTTGGTCTTTCTTCTCTCCCTGCTCCCGGAAGGGGGAAGTTGCAAGTAGTTTTAGGTCGGTGAAGAGTTTGCATTAGGCTGTTGTCATGTATCTCGATTGGTATGTTTTACCTGAAGTTAGGTGACTTGTTTACTTTTTGGGGGTCTTTCTGCAAAAGAAATACCGCAGTTACTTGTGAATGTGTGCGCGCGCGCGTGTGTGTATGTGTGTGTTTTTCCTGGAGCCTTGTTTCCTGTGTGTCTGACGGGAGGCCGGGAGGATTCGGGGTGTAGTCTCTGTTTATTTGTGTGGAAAGTTGTTGGCACTGTCATTTAGTTAAGTAATGGCTGCTCCTATCGGCCCAAGATGGCGGGACAGGGTGGGAGGAGAAAGTGAAGGGGGGGTTTGGGGGAGGAAGGAGAGGTAAACATGGAAATAAATAGTAGCGATGAATAGGCCTTTCCTTTGGAGTGTGTAGCTTCATGGCATTTTACAAAAAATTATTCCAGATTATTTGCAAATAGAATTCTCGTATCTTTCTCTTGCTTGGAGACAGCATGCATTAGCCTGGTAAATGCTTATCAACCTGTAGCACACTTAGTTACCCATCTGTAAGCTATTGAACAAAGACTGGAGTCTGATTCTGTCCGCATCAGTTTGTATCTCCTGACCAAAATCTGATTGAAATGGTATTAGAAGACTTTCTTCTTAATTGGGACAGTGAAACTTGGAGTGTGTGGAATAAGTGTTGAATCCATTAGGCATTTTCTTTTCTGGCTGAAATCTGTAATTTTGCGTTTGACACTTAGCTTTATTGTTGCAGTTGAGAAGGAAGTTTGAAATGACTAAAGCTTAGCATTTTTTTGTTAAATTTGTTTTTGTTATCTTTAATTTTTGCTGTAGTTTGTTTAGCAGAGTCATTAATCCCTTTTAATCTATAATTGCACTTCTGTTTTTATTTAAAAGTAACTAAATATAGGGAATTTTGATTGCAAATAGTGACCAGAAAACTAAATGGAAATAATTCTTTAAAATAAGTCCAGTCCCTTTGACCTGTACAGAAAACTTGCATTAAACTTTGTGTAGGTATTGACTTCATTAAAATTATGTCTGGGAAAATGAACAGTGACTAGCTCAGGAATGATTTAAGAATCAATAATTGTTCTTCCCGTCTTAAAGTCCCCCCCCCCCATGTGAATATATGAAGTATTTATTTAAAAATACTAGACCACTGTCAAAATTATCATCCAAAAAAAATTAAATGATTTAAATTTAAGGAGCATTTTGTTTTGGAATGAATATTGCCAGTTTAATACTGGGTTGGTAAAGTTGCTTGCAAAGATAATTCATTTAGGCAAGTTTGGTCAAATCTATTGCTTTTGGTTATGGTGATGAAGAAACAAATGTAATTTGATGTTTTATGTAATAAGGTATAAATGCTAGTTGATGATTTCATGTCTTAGAATGTTCATTTAGATACATTGACAGTAGATGGTGCTTAACATTGGATATCATGTTGTAACATTGAACCCTGCAGTTGGTATGAACTGAGTTTAAATTTTGAAAAACAGCATTTTCATGCATTTTTTTGTGAAGTCATGCATTACTTTTGACATTTGAGTACAGTAACATCTTGAAAATGAGAAACTTGGGAAGCTTCATTTTTGTTTTTTTTTTTTTTGGCAAAAAATTGCAGGTTTATCAAGTATGGGGTAATTTGGTAAACTAGTTTGTTGAGCTAAAAAAAAAAGATCTTCATTGCTTCAGACTTATAAACTTGTGAGGTCATACCTGCTTAAATCAAGACCCCTTTGCCTTGACATTAAAATAAAACATTCTATAGTATGTGCTCAAACCCTTGGTTGAATCCTTGAGAGCCTGAACATACCAGTGGAATGTGTAATGTAAAGCTTGACATTATATAACCTCACACCTTCTGTTAGAATTGGATTCTGAATAGAATGAATGAGCTGGAGTCCTGCTGTAGGAAGTATTGAATTATTTAGTTTCATCCCGCTTTTTAACAGTCCTGGGAAGCTGGGTTTTTTTTTTTTAATATTTTAAAATTTTTTTGGTGAAATGTTGAACTATGTTGGTTTCAGTGGTCTTCTTTATTGTAAGTATTAAACATGAGAATTGGCTTTCTCTACTGAGGTGCGTTCAGGCTACTGGATTGAAGACTTAACCAAATTGAATAATTCTGGAATTCTCTTTTTAGCTGTTTTTTTGTTGTGCCACTCCCCTCTCTGTCCCCCCCCCCCCCATTTAGTCTGTACTTTAACTTTTTTTCCTTTTACAACAAATTTAGTTTTTACTGCTTGTTTTCAAAAATTTGTATTCTCATTCATATATATATATATATACACACACGCACACACATACATATATATTATTGGATCTTTTTTCAAGTTTTTAAATTCACATTTGAACGTTTTAAAAAGAATTCTTTTTTTTTTTTTAAAGAGAGAATTTTAATATTTATTTTTTAGTTATCGCGGACACAACATCTTTGTTTGTAACAACATCTTTGTTTGTATGTGGTGCTGCTGAGGATCGAACCCGGGCAGCACGCATGCTAGGTGAGCGTGCTACCGCTTGAGCCACATCCCCAGCCCCAAAAATAATTCTTTACTTAAAAATTTTGGAAGGCTGATAGCATTAAGTGTCTCTTACTTGCCTCCAAACTTTAGGTATTCCTTTTTCAGGTGTGATGCTGCTTTATCCAAACTGCTGATTTCTCTGAAGTTTTGTAAGATTCCATTATTTTAGAGTAATTGAAATAATTTTTGTTTGTAGGATTGACATTTAATATACAGTGTTGGGGTTTTGGATTAAAAAACTAAATTAGTGCTGGGTATGGTGTCACATGCCTGTAATCCCAGTCACTCAGGAGATTGAGGCCTGAGGATCATAAATTCAAGGCTAGCTTGGGCAACTTGGTGAGACCCTGTCTCAAAATGAAATAAAAGAAGGGCTGGGACCGTAACTCACTGGTAGAGTGCCTCTGGGTTCAGTCCCCTGTACTGTAAAACAAAACTCCAAGCAACTAAATTAGTAATATAGTATATTTTTTTTTGTAGTAATATTTTAAAAATAAGATTGTAAATAAAGTTCGAAAGCCTATTTAATTAGAGTTCTTGTAATTCAGCATGATCTTGAACAGTTTGCCTGTTAATGCTGACCCATAATCTTAAGGTAATTTAATAATTCAAGATTCTTATTATTTTTTTTTTAATTACAGTGGAGTTACTCAAAAGTAATTAAGAAATGAAACATTTTAACCAAAATTAACTATGGTGACATTTTTAGTACAATTTCTTTTTCTTTCTTTCTTTGTTTTTTTTTTTTTTTTTTGGTACTAGGGATTAAACCTGGGGTGCTCAACCACTGAGCCATATCCCCAGCCCTTTTTATTTGGATTTTGAGACATGGTCTCTTATTGTGTTGCTGAGTGAGGCCGGTCTTGAACTTGCAGTCCTTCTGCCTTAGCCTCCGGAGTTGCTGGGATTACAGGTGTGTGCCGCTGTGCCCAACTTCTTAGTATATTTTAAAAAACATTTTGGGTTTACTTATTTTTTACTAGGATAAGGATTTAAGTTAAAGTATAATATGTATAGTATATATAGCATAAACATTGTAAGAATATATATTTATATATAAGTATATGTTTATATATTTATATAATAATACATATATTATATTTAGTAATACTGGAGGGTATCATCAGAGTATTAATATAATGCTAGAGGGCTGGGGAAGACTTTCTCAGTGTCAGATCAATATGGTATCTTCTCTGTGTCAGGGAGCTATTACTAAAATAAATGTGTATAGTCTTTTAAACTTATATCATTTTGAAGTTTGACTTAAGTACTCTATTATTAGTTTTTTTAAAATAATTCCATTAATAGGTTATGTAGAAAAGAAGAAGTTATGGATTGTTTACTGTTTAAAAATGCATGTGTTTTGGGCTGGGGTTGTAGCTCAGTGGTAGAGCGCTTGCCTCGCACATGTGAGGCCCTGGGTTTGATCCTCAGCACCACATAAAAATAAATAAAAATAAATATATTTAAAAAAAATCTTTAAAAGTATATGTGCTATTTTTAAAAAGGAGATAACAATATTAAAATAGTTGGTATTTTTAATTTTGGGGGTAATGGAAATAATTGAAGATCCATTGAAGAATATATTTTCCTGAATATGATTTGCTTGTATGTAGGGGGACATTATTAGGTCAGTTCTAGAGGTGGTGTTTTTATACTGTAATATTTGGATATTGGTGATGTTAAAAAACAAACGTTATTGTGTTTATTGTTTGCTAGCACTTAAAGGGATATATACCTTTCTGATGTTCTGGTGGCACAGAAATAACCACAGAAGTAATGTGCCTTGTGTTTGAAAATTACGTCTTTGATTTGATGTATTTTAAAAAGTATTTTCTAGTTTACAAAGTTGTCTTCTAAATAATTATAACTTTATTTGGACCATTACACATTTCTTAAAATTTTGATTATCTCTAGTAATAAAGGTATAGTAAGAGATTATAGAGTATATTTGCATATCTGCACATGAATTAGAACTTCAGCAATATATAAACAGGCACTTTTTAAATTCTGTTTTTCTTTTTACTGAATAGTCTTTCTGTAAAATCAAATTAGGGATCATCTATCTGACTGCCGCCTCTAGATATTTGAGGTTGTTAAAAACTGCTTCAGTGATGAATTTTTATGACTTACACGTGGTAGAGTGGAGTCATGGGCCACACACTTAAAACCAAAGTGAAGGTTCATTGCTTGGCTAGCTGCAGAGTAAATCTTTTTCTTACTTAGATTATGTAATGTTTAGTTTTACTTATATAGTGCCAATATTTTGCATATTTTGCAAAAGATTTTGTTGAGTTTGGTTTTACTTTGAAATTCATTATGATGCTTTGGGCTTATTGATATTAATGACTGATAACACTGTGCATTATTGTTATTTTTAAATTTTTGCTGTGCTGAGAGTCCAATCCACGATCTGGCATGTGCTAGAGAAGTTCTGTACCACAGAGCTATACTCTCCAGCCCAACACTGTGCATTATTAGTATTTTTGAAATGTGGTATGCAGAGAACTAATTTACATTAAGAAAATATCACCAGATTATCTAAGAATTGAAATGGTGTTTAGGCTGTTTAGGGCCTGCATGTATTTATTTGTAGACTAGTTAATTAATTAATGGGATTATTTAGTGGATGGATGACAGTCTCATGTACTCATAGTGAAACTTTGCATATAATTGTATCAATTTTTCATATTAGTTTGTAAGTTATGACAGTAAATCAGAGCAACAAATATTTGAATATATGCTAAGTGCAAGTTGTCTGTATAAAGAATACAAGGATAACTTAGATATCATTCCCCTGTGTTGAACTTGCAGTTACCTAATAGGAGTGAGACAAGTATGACTAACCCATCAGCAGCAAAAGAGTAAAGTACTCTGCAAGTTTATTATAAAGGTCAATTTAAGAAGTTAGAAGTTTAGAATAACCCTTAATAGGATGGGAATTGGTTCTTGATTGTGTTTCTTGGAGATGGTGTTTTACGATTTGTATAGTAGCAATACATGTTTATTTTTTATTTTTTTAGTGGTACTGGGGATTGAACTCAGGGCCTCACACATGCTAGGCAAGCGCTTTACCACTGAGCTACATCACCAGCCCCAGCAAGACATCTTTTAATTTTGTTTAGGAAAACATTTAAAAATCAGATTTTGCTTTTCAGCAGATGTTCCAAGGATTATCTGTGTGTTCTATACCTCCTGATCTCATTTTGTAGCAATACATACCTTTGCTAGGAGTTCTTAACTTGGGATAAATGAGTGTTAATGGATCAATTTAAGAAATTCTGACAGTTGGGGAGGATATTCAAGAAGTAGTTAAATAATGGTCATTTTGCGTACAAAACACCTCTGGAGTGCTGCAGGGAAGAGATTTTAAACTTTTTACTTCATAAGTTTCTATGTTGTTTTTTAAACTTTATTATATATTACTTTAATAATAATAATAATAAGAACTCTGATAGTATACCAAAATGTTACATTTTAGATGCGTTTAAATGGCTAATGGCTGTTGTCTGTAGTTAGACAAGGATTTGGGGAAGTGGGATGAGAATTGAATTTAGAACGCTTTACCACTGTACACCCTAGTCCTTTTTATTTTATTTTGAGACAGGGTCTCAGTATATTGCTAAGGCTGGCCTCAAACTTGGTGATCCTTCTGCCTCAGCCTCCCAAGTTGCTGGGACTACAGGTGCTTACCACCATGCTGAGCTAGACGAACACTTACAGGTTTTATTATATTTTATTACATAATAAATTGGAATACTTCTGAATTTTGTGGTCCCTCAATGGCGGGGGGGTAGCAGCAAATGAAGTAGAGATGTTAGATCCTATTCTTTGTGTTTTAGATGGCTTTGTGTGATATTCATTGCATTCATTCTTCATTTTGATTTTTAGCATCTTTTTCATGGCTGATTTTACTTTGGGGCCTGATGTGGCTCAGGCTGATATTTGGGACGTAATTAAGATCTATAACCTAGAAGGTTGGAGTAATCCCTTGTTTTTTGCTTTAGGTTTCTGAGCTAATATGTAGGCTGTTTGCTACTTTATTCTTCTACACTGTATTTTTTTCCCCTTCTTTTGTCTGTCTTCTGTCTACTCCTGTATATTGCTAAAACTTGGTGTCATTTTGTTGTGAATGTATTCTTGTATCCTTTTTGTTGTTTTGTCTGTGGTAGTATTTTGTCTGTGTTAGAATAAATAAAAGATGCCAGCTGCTCAGTTTATCTTCAGGAAAAAGGTTGGGCTTTGTTATAGTTGAAGATATTATATAACGTCATCTATTTCATTTTCATTTAGAACAGTGGAAGAAATTATTTTGGACAAAGGGTTGTTTTCAGTCTATAGGTTTATTACAGTATGTTTGTTAAATCCTTCTCTTTGGGAAAAAACACAGTTTTATTAAGAAGTAGAGAAAATTGGGCTGGGGATGTGGCTCAAGCGGTAGCGCGATCGCCTGGCATGCGTGCGGCCTGGGTTCGATCCTCAGCACCACATGCAAACAAAGATGATGTGTCCGCCGAAAACTAAAAAATAAATATTAAAAAAAATTCTCTCCCTCTCCCTCCCTCCCTCCCTCCCTCCCTCTCTCTCTCTCTCTCTCTCTCTCTCACACTCTCTCAAAAAAAAAAAAAAAAGAGAAAATCAACCAACCACCCATGACCTGTCACCCAGCTTCAATAATTTTCAGTTCGTGGCCAGTCTTTTTCATCTTTATCTTTCCCTTTACCCCCATTATTTTGAGGTATATCTCAGATATTTTTTTAAAAACATATTTTTAGTTGTAGATGAACACATAGTATTTTTATTTTTATGTGGTGCTGAAGATCGAGCCCAGTACTTCACACATGGGAGGCAAGTGCTTTACCACTGAGCTACAGCCCCAGCCCTCGGTGGTATCATTTAATTTACAGATATCTGTCTCTGAAACAGAATTGTAGTGCCCAAATTGTTAAACATAGAAATGATTTCCTAATGTCAGATGTCCATGGGACTTGTTTTTTGTTATGTGAAAGCTGACCATTAGTTGCTTAGGAAATGAGTAGGAAACCGATATTTAGCTGAATGTGTGGTGCGTTTGTATTTTGATGTTGTGGTGGGGTTTTGTAATAGGATATTATACAATACATGACCAAAGAGATAATTTTCCTTAAGAAATTTATGAATATTAGTTCTTTTAGTCTGTTTGGATAGTTTATGTATTTAAGGAAAATGTTTTTAAGATGCAGTATTTGGGGGCTGGGGTTGTGGCTTAGTTGGCAGAGTGCTTGCCTAGCAGAGGCACTGGGTTCGATTTTCAGCACCGCATATAAATAAATAAAAAATTAAGGTCCATCAACAAGTAAAAAATAATTTAAAAAAAAGATGCAGTATTTGAATTTCATATAATAGTCTATACTATAAAAGCTTTATGTTGCTTGATTGATTTGTGCAACATTTGTGAACTGTAGGGAGGGACTGTGTCAGGTTTACAGAAAACCAGGAAGACCTAGCTTCTATACCCTGCAGTTTGTGGGAAGAGGCCAAGGGACTGAGTGGTCATATGATTTAGTAAGTTCAATACTAAGGATAATGCAAAGTGCTATGGGCTCTCAAATGATGGAGCAATTGGAACATTTCAAACTTTTATTGTAGATAGTTTAAATTGTGTATAGGTATTGAAGATAGTTCAGTGAACTATTTTCAACAATTCCCACCATTTTGGAGTAGTTAATTTTGACTAGAGAAGAGAATGAGGGGAAGTGCACAAAGATTTGGCATTTGGTCTTGATTGTAAAACATAAATAGAAGTTTACCAGGCATATAGTAAGTGGAAAGAGAGGGCAAAGAGTTGGAGACATGAAGTTAAATGGTTTTTGAAGAACTGTGAATAGTGTAGTGTGGGTAGAGGGTAGGGTGTCTCAGTGGGATTGGGAAAAGGTAACTGAGCATGTGAAGAACCGCATCGCTATAGGCTGTAGGATTTTTGGGGGGGCCATCACTGAATTTAACTTTTTAATCAGGGGAAGTGACGTGACCAAAAGTAGGTTTTATGGGACTATTACTGGCCACTGTGAGAAAACTTCAGTTGAGTGGGGGGAAAGAAAACTTGTTGTAAAGTACTTACTTATGGTTAGATAGTGATTGTGGATTTTAGGAAAATTCTGCTTCTGCTACTTAATAGATGTGTGATCCTTAGGCAAGAATTTTTCAGAGACTCAGTTTTCTCATCTGTAAAGTAAAAGTGATAATAGATGTCCTGTGGGTTATTGTATTTTGTGTTAGGGAGAAAAAAAGAATATGTGAAAGTACTTGGCATTGGGTTTCTCGTGGAAGGTGCTCAGTACAAGATGTGTGTTATCATCTTGACAAAGATAGGTAGTTTAAACTAAGGCTGTGATTTAGGAATGAAAGGGTCATGGGGGAAGATTTGAGAGTTCTTAAGAAGCCCTTTCCTTGGCTTTCTTGAGAATCTTAGTAGTTTAGCTTTCTTTTGGTGTCATATCTCAATCTCCTTTGCAAGGAAGCTCTGTTCTAAGCCTTTTTTACTCACTTTGTTCCCAACTTGCATGCATACTTGACGGCCTACTTGACTATTTGGACCTCAAACTGAATGTAGGCAAACTGAATTTATCAGTCTTTAGTGTTCCTTATCATAGTAAATGTCCCTTACCACTTTCCATGATAGAAATCTTGAAATCATTCTTGAAGCCTCTTTTTCTTTCTTTTTTGAGACATGTCTCAGTATGTTACCCAGGCTGGTTGGAACCCTTGAGCCCAAATGATCATTCCTCCTCAGCCTCCATAGTGCTTGGATTATAGGTATGTGCCACTGTGCCAGCCTTTTTTCCCTTAATTTATTAAGTTCTGATAGTACCAGATCTTGTTATTTCTGTGTTTTAAGTCTCAAATCCGTTTGTTCCTCTATTTCCCCACTGTCACCGTCCTAATTGTAACATGATCCTGTCTCTGACTTTTAAAATGCCTTCATACAATTTTTTGAATAGATAGACTTGCACATAGTACAAAATTGAGAAGTTACAGAAAGAATGTTAGAGTGAATAGAAAATCTTCCTCTTATATCATTTCCCAGTTATTTAATTCCAGTTCTCAAAAGTGGTCAGTGATAAATATTTATTGGGTAACTTTTCATAGTATTTCAACACATATAAGCACATGCTGTTGTATTTTTTTCCCATACAATTGGAGCTCATATTATATACATTTTGTTAAAATGCTTTAATTTTATTGCTTGCCATATGAAAATATTAGTAGTTTTTATATTGTGTTGTCTTGAGTTTCAGGAGTTTCCTAGTTACTCAAGTAATGAAATGTTGGTGAGGGGATTGGTTTGGGTGATTTTTAAATTACTTGGATTTTGAGGTTGTGTTACTCCTAATGTATGTGGTTATTGAATGCAGAATTTCTTCAACATGCAAAGGTCCTAATTGAAAGTGTGTTTACGTGTTTTCCTAAGATAGCAGTTGCTTAATTTTATATGCTGTGAACTCCCAATTGGAATAATTGGTGGATTTTGCCTTCATATTTTGGTTTTATTGGTGTGACTGATTACCAGGCTTCATGAATACTAATTTAATTTATTCCCTGAGGGTGTATAGAAGTAGTCATGGTTTATGCTACTTAATATCTTGTGTTCTTAAGAGTCATTCATCTTCATAATTTATTCTTGTTTTTTTATTTTAGAAAAGGGAAAATAGGTAAATTTGTATTCTTGATTAGCTAAAAGAGGTACAGCCCTTTGCCGCAGTCTGGCTGGGCACAATCAGGAGCCACTTGTCAAAAGAAACTAACTTTATTTTTAGAACCACACACGCCAAACAAAATAGCCTCTCAGGAAAAACCCTCAGAGCCTCAACTGCCACCACCGGCTTTCCACAAGCCTCTCTCTCCCACACACGCTTCTCTCCACCTCCCACAATCCTCCTGCTCTTGAGGCCGATTGGCTGGGTCACGTGGGCGGAGCCAAAAAAGTCCCCCAATGAGCAGCTCCGTGGTCTGAAAGGGCAGGGAAACAGTCCAATGAGCATCACCGCAGAGGAGCCAATCAGCTAGATGTTGCTGGGGCTGCTGTGAGCCAATCGTCAGCCGGCAGCTGGAAGTTTGCTGGCAGCTGCAAGTTTGCTGGCAGCTGCAAGTTTGCTGGGGCCCCTTCGGCTGTGGCTCTCAACAGCCCTTAGTGTGTTACTAACTTATTTCATATCAGAATATATATATTTTCACAGTAGCTTTGTAATAGGGCTTCAACAGTGGTACTTTACTTTTTAGAAGTCATTAACTCTTTGAAGGTCATTGTAGTTGCGTACATTTTATATGTGATTTCAGAGAGTATAGGGTTTCCTCCCTGAGACCTAACCATGGACTCTAAATTTTTTTTTTTTTTTTTTTTTTTTTGGTATGGTACCAGGGATTGAACCCTGGGGCACTTAACCACTGAGCCCATATCCCCCCTCCCCCGTGTTATTTAGAGACAAAAGTCTCACTGAGTTGCTTAGGGTCTTAGCCATTTAGCTTAGCTAAATGACTTTGAACTCGCGATCCTCTTGCCTCAGCCTCCTGAGCTGCTGGGATTATAGGCATGTGCCATGGTGCCCAGCCTCCAATGTTTTTAGTTAATTTAGTTTACTGATTCTTGGGTACATGGTATTAATGGTGGGAGTATTAATGTAGGGAGTATCCTGGGGAGAAAGAAAAGTTTAAGACCGTTAAGTAGATTGGTTAATCTGAGATGGCATGGATGTTGCCACATAGTTTGTAGTGTTCTATTCTTTCAATTTCTCCTCTATTAATCATAAGAGTGGTAGAGAAGACTGATCCCCAGAGAATCTTTTGCTTTAACTGGAAATATACCTGTAAGTACATGCTTAACATAGTTAATAGGCTTTGGTATTGTGTCCTCAACTTGGGTGCTCAAAATGCTGATTTGGTTTGGAGGCTATGTGATAAACTGAAAGAATAATGGGTTAGAAAACTGAAGACCTGAATTTTAGTCTCTCGTCCCTATTTTTGTTAAATCATTTAATTCTTATGGTTTCTAATTTTACCTTCTGTTAAAATTAGGAATTTACAAAGTGATTATATAGCAAGCACTAAAATTATAGGTGGCTGTTAATTTGAATTTTTAGGGTTGACTCAGTTCCTTAAGGTTTTGAACCAGGATGGCACAATTAAACTTTGTTTTAGATTGTAATTTTCTTTGATTTAGTCTCAAGTCTTTAAGACTAGAAACTGAAGGAATGCACATAATGGAAATGAGAATTGTATGTTTTTTTTAGTCTAGTTCTTAACCATTCAATTCATCTTAGATTGGTTTGAAAGTTCATTTTATTTATTAATGGTTAAGTGTTTGACTAACTCACAAACTGCTTCTTACAGGGATTGTCATTTCTTAGGTCATTGTTATTTCTAATTCTGGCTATAATTGATGCATATTTCTGCCTGCCAGGAACTCACATGGTAACAGGGCTAAATGAATTCTTAGGTGTGAATTGATGAGAAATGTACCATTAAATAAATATGTGCTATTAGGTATTGGGCATTTGGGTATTAGAAAAATGAGTAAGGCTCCTTAAGAGTAGTAAGAATCACTTGACATTGTTTGGGACACTTTCTGATCTAGTGAAAGTAAACTTTATTGTTGGATTTTGGAGTGCACGTGTGTGTGTGTGTGTGTGTGTGTGTGTGTGTTAAATTAAAATCTATCAGTTAAAAAAGAGATTTGGAATTTGTAAGTTAGATTTAAGTATAAACCCCCCACCCAGCAATGGGGATTGAACCCAGGAGTGCTCTGGGTGTGCTTTACCACTGAGCTACATCCTCTGTTCTTCTTATTTTTTATTTTGAGACAGTGTCTTGCAAAATTGCTGAGGCTGGCTTGAACTTGTGATCCTCCTGCCTCAGCCTCCCCAATGGCTGCAATTACAGGATGTGTGCTCTCCCTCCCCCAGAGTTTAACTCTTAAATTATGTTCCATGCTTGTAATTCTAAAAGGAAAACTTAAAAAAATAACTTTTCAAAGATGACAAGTGGATAAAATGAAGTGAGTCTTCTGTCGTTGGAGATCAAGTTTATGTATCGACACTACTTGGCTAGGCTGTTGTATATAGTATTCAGATGTCCAAAGAATAGCTTTTAATAGACATCTACAGAAGGGTTATTCAGCTCTTAACTAATCATGATTGTATGGGAAAAGGTAACTGGGCCCTGAACGTCTGCAGGAAAAATTATGAGTCCTTACCAATCTGATGTATTTTTTTATTTGTTTGTCTCATTGGACATGGTTATTGTTATCTACAGAAGTGGACATTTCATGACAGATTGGATATATGAATACATTTCTGTAAATGGGAATAGTTTTGTATTGACTTTAAGTTTTTTTTTTTAATTTGATATAATTGTAGATTTACATGCAGTTGTAAGAAATAATAGATCTAGTGTGCCTTTTACACAGTTTCCCTCAGTGGTAGCATCTTCCAAAACTGGTACATTATCATATCCAGAATATTGGCATTGATATAGTCAAAATACAGAGCAGCTCATCACCAAAAGTGTCTGTCTTGTTGCCCCATTACAGCCAACTCCTGACCCCCTTCTTAATCCATGGCAACCATTTCTATAATTCTCCATTTCAAGATGTTGTATAAATGGGATCATTCAGTCCTTTTGGAATTGCTTTTTTTTTTTTTCCTTTCCCTTTTTATCCTAAGCACATTTCCCTGGGGTTATCTAAGTTGTCATGCTTATCTGTAGTTTGTTCCTTTTATTGCTGGGTAGTATTCCATGGTATTGATGTACCACAATTTTAATTTTTTACCCACTAAGGGTTATTGTAAATAAAGTTGCTGTGAATTTATGTACTTTTTTTTAATGTAAATATGTGTTTTCTGGTATGACACCAGAGTTTGAGATGAAACTCAATTCTCTGCTTTTCTTGGCTCATGGAGTGTGTGTAAGCAGCAGGCCTCTGCAGCCTAGAAAACCCGTTTGAGTGTTTGGGTTGCAGGTAGCAAAGCCCCATTCTTCTTTACTACCATTGAGTGGTATGTTGCAGCTCTCAGTATTCCAGCCTCAAATGGGGCGATATCCTCCAGTGTTGTAGTAGACTCCAGTAGCTCATTGCCAACTTCTTTTCAGGTTCTTATCTTGCACATCCAAAGAATGAAATTCATGGAACAATGGACGGCAAGAATGAAAGGAGTAGGATTTATTCAAGTACAAAGAATAGAAATAGAACTCTTGGAGGGGCAAGAGGGGAACCCCATAGGGTTGCTGCATGAGTGTGCTAGTCTAGGGGTTTATATAGCACTTGGGTCAAAGCTGTTGGTCCAAATTTATGCTAGTCAGGGTTTGGAAAGTGCTGAAGCTATTGGTCTAAATTTATGCTAATCTGTTTAGAAAAGTAATAATGCTGTTGATTGACCCTCAAGTCCGAAATTCTATTCAGGTCTGTTTTCTTGGCTTTGGTGTGGAAGTGGGATGTTGAGGTGGATTATGGTGGATTGTGGATGCTCAGGGGTTTAGGGATGCAGCATTGTGTGGAGCATGTGTCCACTATCGGCTAGGCAGCAATGATGCCACAAGTTGGTGTGTCCTGACTTGCTTTGGCCTTGACTTGCAGTGCCTCAGGTCCATACTGGTGTGGCGTGACCATGGCCTGCACTGCTTGCCCTCTGGCTGCTGTTCCACAGCTCTGGGACAAGAAGTTGGCTTCAGTTAAAGTACATTTTCTGGTAGTTAACATTTTTTTAAAGATATAATCAGGTTCAAACATTTTATTTTAATTTTTTAAATATGTTTTTTAGTTGTAGATGGACACGATATCTTTATTTATTTATTTTTATGTGGTACTGAGGATGGAACCGATGTTGAGAGCCACAGCCAAAGGGGCCCCAGCAAACTTCCAGCTGCTGGCTGATGATTGGCTCACAGCGGCCCCAGCAACATCTAGCTGATTGGCTCCTCGGCCCCAGCAACATCTAGCTGATTGGCTCCTCTGCGGTGATGCTCATTGGGCTGTTTCCCTGCCCTTTCAGACCACGGAGCTGCTCATTGGGGGACTTTTTTGGCTCCGCCCACGTGACCCAGCCAATCGGCCTGAAGAGGAGGAGGATTGTGGGAGGTGGAGAGAAGCGTGTGTGGGAGAGAGAGGCTTGTGGAAAGCCGGTGGTGGCAGTTGAGGCTCTGAGGGTTTTTCCTGAGAGGCTATTTTGTTTGGTGTGTGTGGTTCTAAAAATAAAGTTAGTTTCTTTTGACAAGTGGCTCCTGATTGTGCCCAGCCAGACTGCGGCATTTGGTGGCCCGTACAGGGAACGAACCCGCGACCTTGGCGTTATCAGCCCCGTACGGGCCACCAAATGCCGCAGTCTGGCTGGGCACAATCAGGAGCCACTTGTCAAAAGAAACTAACTTTATTTTTAGAACCACACACGCCAAACAAAACAGCCTCTCAGGAAAAACCCTCAGAGCCTCAACTGCCACCACCGGCTTTCCACAAGCCTCTCTCTCCCACACAAGCTTCTCCCCACCTCCCACAATCCTCCTGCTCTTGAGGCCGATTGGCTGGGTCACGTGGGCGGAGCCAAAAAAGTCCCCCAATGAGCAGCTCCGTGGTCTGAAAGGGCAGGGAAACAGCCCAATGAGCATCACCGCAGAGGAGCCAATCAGCTAGATGTTGCTGGGGCCGCTGTGAGCCAATCATCAGCCAGCAGCTGGAAGTTTGCTGGCAGCTGGAAGTTTGCTGGGGCCCCTTTGGCTGTGGCTCTCAACAGGAACCCAGTGCCTTCTACATACTAGGCAAATACTCTACCACTGTGCCCTAGCCCCAGCCCCAATGTATGTCATTTTATAACTGCGAACCTATTTTTCAGAGCTTCTTTACTATTTCATATTCCCACCAGCAACATATATGTGTTCCAGTTTCACTACATACTTGCCAACATTTAGTGTTACTACTATTTTTGTATTAAAAAAAATATTTGAAATTCTGATAGGTCTATAGTAATAACTCATTGAGGTTTTCTTAAAAATATTTTTTAGTTCTCAGTGGATCTTTATTTTATCCTATTTATTTATATGCGGTGCTGAGAATCAAACCCAGTGCCTCATACATGCTAGGCAAGCGCTTTACCACTGAGCCACAACTTCAGCCCCTTTTTGAGGCTTTAAGGACATTTTCCCCCCCTTTTTCTTTTTCCTTGTGGCTTTAGTTTGCATTTCCCTAAGGACTAGTGATTTTGCACATCTTTCATGTTGTTATTTTCCATGTATCCTCTGCACTGAAATATATGTTCATGTCTTTTGCACAGTTTCTAATTAAATTGTTTGAATTTTTTTTTTTAAGTATTCAGTGTAGAGCGCTCTTTATATATTTTAGTCTTGGATATTTTGTTGGAAATATTTTCTCCTGGTCTGTACATTTCTATATTTCTTTTTCCCCCAGAGAAAAAGTTTTTAATTTGTTGTGGTTCAGTTTATCAGTTTTTATTTTATGGCTCTTTAAGACCTGTCCCAAGGACCTTAAGATTTTTTCTATGATTATTACTAAAAGTTTTGTATTTATGTTTTGTGTCAGGTACGAGGTTTAGGTTGAGCTTTAATTTGTTTTTGCTGTAGAGTATTCAATTGCTCCACCATTATTTGTCTAAAAGGCTAACCTTTCTTTCTCCATGAATTGCTTTTGAATCTTTGTAAAAATTAGTTGGCCAGGGCTGGGGATGTGGCTCAAGCGGTAGCGCGCTCGCCTGGCATGCGTGCGGCCCGGGTTCAATCTTCAGTACCACATACAAACAAAGATGTTGTGTCCGCCGATAACTAAAAAATAAATACTAAAAAATTCTCTCTCTCTCTCTCTCTTAAAAAAAAAAAAAAATTAGGTGGCCAACTGGGCATTGTATGCTTCCATAATCCCAGTGATTTGGGAGGCGGGTCACAAGTTCAAGGAAACTTAGTGAGAACCTGTCTCAAAATAAAAAGGACTAGGAATATAGGTAAAGCATCCCTGGGTTTGATTCCCAGTATTCCCCCCCCCCCACCCCTACCAAAAAGTAAATAAATAAAATAAAGAAAGAACTCCACAATTGGGCATATTCCTAGAGCCTTATCTTTGAGTTCTCTGTTCTGTTTCATTTGTCTCATGTCTCTTCTCCCACCAGTACCACACTATCTTGGTTACTCTAGTTACATAGTAGGCCTTAATACCAGGTAGAGTGAATGATCATTAACACCTTATTATTATTTTTTCTTTTGCATTGCTGGGGATTGAATCCAGGGTCTTGTATAACCACTTTTTTCTGTATTTGCATGAAGTGCACAGATCAACTTTGTGTTTTTTTTTGGGGGGGGGGTGGGTGGGTACTGGATATTGAGCTCAGAGGCACTTTGCTAGTGAGCTACATTCCCAGTACTTTCTTATTTTTTATTTTGAGATGTTCTCGCTAAGTTTCTGAGGCTGTCCTGGAACTTGAGATTTTCTTGCCCTAGCCTCTGGAGTTGCTGGGATTATAGATGTGATAATAATCATTTTACTGTGTCGAGTCTCAATTTATAAGCATGAGATTCCTATTCATTTATTTAGATTTTCTTTGGTTTATTCCATGACTGTTTGTTTATACCTAATATTTCATTTTCTTTGGAGCAAGTGTAAATGGTGAGTTTTTTTTTTTTTTTTAATTTGGATTTCCCAAAGTTCATTTTTAGTATGTAGATTTTTGTCTGTCGGTCTTGTATCTTCTGACCTTAGTGAACTCATTTATATTAGATTTTTTTTTGTTTTGTTGTGGAATTTTCTAGATAGATATTCATGTTACCTTTAAGTAGGGAAAGTTTTATTTCTTCCTTTCCAACTCTTATGCCTTCTATTTTTCTTGCCTTATTGCAGTGGCTAGAACTTCCAGTACAGTGTTAAATAAGAATAGTGACAGTGAATGGCTTTGCCTTGATCCTGCAGGTAGAGGGAAACTGATCATTCTTTTGTTGTAAAGTACAGATTTAGATTTTCAGTTTTATTTGTTGTTGATACAATAGATAACTTAAATTTCTTTTTTTTAAAATGCTGAACCAGCTTTGTATACCCATAATAAAACTGAACAGGGTGGTGGTGGTGGTGTGGGGCTGGGGTTGTGGCTCAGTGGTAATACACTTGCCTGGCACACGTGAGGCACTGGGTCTGATCCTTAGCACCACATAAAAATTAATAAATAAAATAAAGGATTTGTGTCCATCTACAACTAAAAAAATATTAAAAAGAAAACTGTATACTTCTTTTTGTACATCGTTGAATTACGTTGCTAATATTTTGTTGAGGATTTCTGTGTCCTAAGTATCATGAGAGACACTGGTTTATAGGTAACTTTTTTTGTACATTATTTATCTGGTTTTTGGTACTGGTAATACTAGCACCTATAAAATGAGTTGGGAAATATTTCCTTTTTCTGGAATGAGAATCTGTGAAATTGGTTTTAATTCATCTTTAAATGTTAGCAAGAATTCTTTAGCGAAATGATTTAAACTTTTTTTGGAGCTTTCAGTTAAAAATTCAATTTGTTTATTGCTTATAGGACTCTTCAGACTGTCATCTTTGCAGAGTTTTGTACTTTATAATTTTTGAGGATTGGATTTGACCTAATTCTAAGTTGTTGAGTTTGGGAACATAGAATTGTTCATAATAATCCTTTTCTGCTGAGATCCACGGCCGAGTCTGTATGGCCCCTGGCATTTTGCCAACAGTATTGATTGACAGGCGAGGCATTACTATCCGCCTCTGCCGCAACTTTTGAGTTCTCGCACTATTTTGGAGTTCTCGTGGGGATTTCCGGGGATTCCCCGAGAGTTCCCATTGGTTGGCTAAGTGCAGGAGGAGGGATTTCCGGGAGAGATATTTCCGGCTGGGGGTTCCTGGACAAGCCTCATGGCGTTCGGGAGGATTCCCCGGGAGCTGTGTGAAGTGTTTTCCTGCAGTTTAAAAATAAAGTTTGTTCCTGCTTCAGTGGCTCGTGATTTGTGCCCAGCCAGACTGCGGCATTTGGCGGCCCGTACGGGGAACGTCTGAAGCTTCGGGGTAAGTGAAATTGCTTGCCCCTAAGGGAAGGCGAGAGAATGGGTGACCATTTTAAAAAACAATGTGTTCTTGTTTTGATTTGTTTTATGTTTGTTTCAAGCTGCCTATCCCTAGAATTTTCTCAGGCAGATTGGGAAAAATGGTTGGCTCAAGGTTTGAAGTTGTTCGCCCCTGAGGAAGAGATAGAAATAGACCACAAATGCACATGTCAAGAAAATAGGAAAATTGATACAACGATTTTTTGTTCCGTTTTTGTTTCATTCTGTTTCGGTTTTGTTTTGTGTTATCTTATTGGGTTGCGTTATCTTTATAACAGATCAGAAATTAGTAAAAAACAAACTGAAAGAGTGTTAAGTAAATTGTTAGAGGTTCAGACCATGGAGAAAGACATTTTAGATCAAGCAAAAGAGAAGGTCTCTCAAGCTAGTCAGACAGAGGAAGAAAATTTAAAGGAAGAAAGCTTAGAGGAGAAACAGCTATTAGGGAAAAAGCTACAACAGGAGGCTGCTACTAACACCGTTCTATCACCAGAGGGCGTAATTCAACCAACAGCTCCCCCTATGGAGATAGCTGAGTGGCCCTCAAACCCCGTAGTTGATAGATGGGATCCTGAGACAGGACCTCAAAGATTAGCATGCCCTGTACTTGAGCAGGCAGGAGGGCAGCGAATTCACTGTGCTTTAGATTTCAAAACAGTGAAGCAGTTAAAGGAGGCTGTAACAACCTATGGTCCTCAAGCACCGTTCACTGTAAGCATGGTCGAATCCATTACCAACTTGGACATGACGCCAGCAGATTGGGCTAGTATGTGTAAATCTGTGCTAAATGGAGGACAATATTTGTTATGGAAGGTTGCCAATGAGGAATTTTGCAGGGAGACAGCTAGACGAAATGCAGCAGCCGGTTACCCTCAAAGAAATCTAGATATGTTGTTAGGAAAAGGACCTTATGAGGGTCAACGGCAACAAATTGAATATGATCCTGGCGTATACGCACAAATTGCTGTAGATGCGGTTAGGGCATGGAAAACTTTACAGGGGCATGGAGGTCTACAAGGTCAATTATCTAAGGTAATACAAGGAACTAATGAACCTTACGCTGAATTTGTAGATAGGCTTATTCAAGCAGCTTCCAGAATTTTTGGGGATACAGAACAGGCAATGCCATTTATAAAACAACTGGCTTATGACCAAGCAAATCGTTGTTGCAGAGAGGTCATTAGACCATGGAGACATGAAGATTTAAACACATATATTAAATTATGTAGAGACATTAATGAACAAGGGCAAGTTTTAGCAGCAGTACAACAGGCTTTAGATGCCAGGCCAAAAACATGCTATAATTGTGATCAAACAGGACATTTTAAAAGGAGTTGCCCCATAGGAGGAGGGTTTAACAAAGCTAGATATCAAACGAATTTAATACCGGGTATTTGCCCACGATGCCGTAGAGGGAAACATTGGGCTAATGAATGCCGTTCTCAAACCACCATAGAGGGTATTCCGTTATCAAAAAACAGACAAGGACCAAGGTTTACCCACGATATCGTGGAGAAAGGCATCGGGCTCCATTGCCAAAAAACGGACAGGGGGGCCCAATGCTCCGGGGCCCACGACCACAAATGTACGGGGCACTGGAGGAACCCAGAAACACCATGGAGGAACCCAGCAACACCATCAGGGTAGTGCCCAGTACACATTATCCATCAGATCTCTCATCAGACGAACCAGAGGGAGCGCAGGGTTGGACATCTGCGCCTCCGCCAGAGCAGTACTAACTCCAGAGATGGGAGTTCAAATCATTCCCACAGGAGTAAAAGGACCTCTTCCCCAAGGAACAGTAGGCTTATTGTTAGGACGCAGCTCTTCTACACTAAAAGGACTTATGATAAGTCCCGGGGTAATTGATCCGGATTATGAAGGTGAAATAAAAATTATAGCTAGTTCTCCAAAGGGTATATCAGTAATTTCACCAGGAGATAGAATAGCACAGTTACTAATAATACCCAGCCTACATGATAAATTTTCCAGTCGTACTGTAGAAAGAGGTTCCAAGGGATTAGGCTCCACAGGTGTAGATTGGGCTATGCTTTCTTTAAATTTAGATTCTCGCCCCATGCTAAAACTAAATATTCAAGGACATGAATTTAATGGGCTACTGGATACAGGTGCAGACCTTAGCATCATCTCTCGTCAAGAATGGCCAAAACATTGGCCATTACAACAAGCCACTCAAACGCTTGGAGGCCTAGGAGTGGCGACTAATCCCCATAGAAGTGCAATGGTATTAGATTGGAAGGATCCTGAAGGATGTGAAGGAACTATACAGCCATATGTATTGGATCATCTTCCTATAAAATTTATGGGACGAGATGTCCTAGATCAATTAGGTTTGACATTAACAAATAACATCAATCCAAATGCGCCCACTATTAGGGCTAGACAAGGTTTCAGGAAAGAAAAAAGATTAGGAGAACAAGGCATAGCAGCACCAATTCAAATAGATCAGGGAATAAATAGACATGGACTGGGTTTTCAGAAGGGGTCACTGAGGCAATAAAAATTACTTGGAAATCAGAAAGACCAGTATGGGTTCCTCAGTGGCACCTGACTAAAGAAAAGAT
Organism: Marmota monax; assembly: GCF_021218885.2. Lineage (NCBI taxonomy): Eukaryota > Metazoa > Chordata > Mammalia > Rodentia > Sciuridae > Marmota > Marmota monax. Next base: position 2,280,545 of record NW_026694524.1, on the reverse strand, counting down.
ACAAGCAGCCCATGACCTGGTCAAACAACAATTAGCGGAGGGACATATACAACCTTCCGTATCTCCTTACAATACTCCCATTTTTGTCATTAAAAAGAAATCTGGTAAATGGAGATTATTGCAAGATTTAAGAGCCTTTAATAATGAGATGGTTATTATGGGACCTGCTCAATCAGGGATTCCTCAATTGTCTGCTTTGCCAAAAACCTGGTACGTTTTAGCTATAGATATTAAAGATTGTTTTTTTTCAATTCCAATTCATCCTGAAGATAGTCCACATTTTGCATTTACTATCCCTGCACTGAATCATGAAGGTCTTGATCAGAGATATGAATGGAAAGTACTCCCTCAAGGGATGGCTAACATCCCAACTATGTGTCAAATTTATGTTAACAAAGCAATCCAGCCACTTAGAAATCAAAATCCTAAACTACAAATATTTCACTATATGGATGATGTATTGTTAGCACACAAAGATAAAAACACATTGCTAGAATGTTATGCCACACTTACAAATTTATTAAAAAATTATAATCTAGAGACAGCAATAGATAAAGTACAATTAAATTTTCCAATTAATTATTTAGGAGTTCTATTATCCTCAACCATGGTCCGTCCACCAAAAATTCAAATACGAGTAGATCAACTCAAATCACTTAACGACTTTCAAAAGTTATTAGGAGACATAAATTGGATAAGGCCTTATCTAGGCATACCAACAGGAGAGTTGGGACTTTTATTTGATATCCTAAAAGGTCCATCAGATCCAAATTCACCCCAAATGTTAACGTCTGAAGCAAGAAAGGCATTAAAAATTATTGAAACATATATGGAAAATATGCATTTGGATAGAATTGATATAAGTTTGCCTTTATTATTTATTGTAATACCAACAAAAAATATTCCTACAGGAGTATTTTGGCAAGAAGGTCCATTATTGTGGATACATTTATCTTATTCTCCTAACACTATTCTTACTAGGTATCCTGAGGCTGTAGGACAATTAATACTCAAAGGAATAAAAGCAGCAAAGGGAGTGTTTGGAATTTCTCCCAATAAAATTATTACTCCATATACTATTGATCAAATTGATGAGTTAGCTAATGAGTTAAATACTTGGGCAATAATCATGTGTAAATCTAATGTTTCATTTGATAATCACTTACCATCTAATCCTTTGTTGTCTTTTTGGTCTTCGCATCCTGTAGTTTTTCCAAAAATGACAAGAAAAACCCCTATCATAAATGCTCCAAATGTATTCACTGATGGGTCAAATAATGGTACAGCAGCAGTAGTTACCCCTGATCAAACTTTTACATTTTTAGTACCCAAACAATCAGCTCAAAAGGTAGAGCTTAATGCAGTTTTACAAGCTTTTGTGATGTTTAAAGATTCTGTATTTAATTTATTCTCTGATAGTCAGTATGTAGTTAATGCTGTAGTATCCCTTGAAGATGCTGGTAGGATTTCCCCTTCCTCTACTGTTTTCTCTTTGTTTTCTGCTATACAAAGTCTAATCTGGGACAGAAAAGATCCATTCTTTATAGGACATATCAGAGCACATACAGGATTGCCTGGAGCCCTTAGTTTGGGCAACGATTTAGCAGATAAAACTACACATGACATACATATTTTCTCTACACTAGAAGAAGCTACACATTTTCATAAAAGGTTCCATGTCAATGCTAATACTTTACAAAAGCGTTTTAAAATAACTAAGGAACAAGCTAGACAAATAATAAAACAATGTCAAAATTGTGTGACCTTTTTACCACAAGTTAATCTTGGAGTCAATCCTAGAGGACTGATACCTAACCATATTTGGCAGATGGACGTCACACACTTGCCACAATTTGGAAAATTAAAATATTTGCATGTTACAGTTGATACTTCTTCTGGATTTTTGATGGGCTCCCTTCATGCCGGAGAAAAAACTAAAGATGTTATAGCTCATTGCTTACAAAATTTTGCCACTGTGGGCGGTGTTCCAAAACAGTTAAAAACAGATAATGGTCCTGGTTATACTTCTACCTCTTTTAAACAATTTTGCTCATCATTTGGCATTACTCATATAACAGGAATTCCATACAATCCACAGGGACAAGGCATAGTTGAAAGAGCTCATCAAACTATTAAAATGTACTTACTAAAGCAAAAAGAGGGAATTGGAAAGGGGTATATGTCACCCAAAGATAAACTTAAAATAACCCTTTTTACTCTAAACTTTTTAAATTTGGATTCATCAGGGCTTAGTGCTGCGGAAAGGCATATGTGTCCGAAAAATGTACATAAGCCTAAGGTACTTTGGAAGGATATTCTAACAGGACAATGGAAAGGTCCTGACCCAGTGACTGTCTGGAGTCGGGGTTCTGTTTGTGTTTTTCCACAGGGAGAACAGCAGCCGACTTGGATTCCAGAGAGATTAACTAAAACAATTTCTACAGGCCAAAAGGAAGATGATTTGACTCGAATCCATAACAGCTGATATCCAGAACTCCAGTTTGGCTATTCTTACATCTGCGACAGTGATTAACCAGGATGCTTTTTTCAATATTTATTTTATTATTTGCCTTTTCCCACATCATAAAGTTCTATTTTATTTTTGAGCTCATACAGACCTAGGTTAATGTTTTTCTGATCAGTTTTATTTTTTGACTGTGGAGTTTTTAAGCATTGCAATGGAGATTTCACCTAGGTAAAGCTACAAGGCCTTTACTATTGTCCTATGTGTTGTATGTTATGTGTGCACACTTCTGTTTTGTGTTGTATGTGTGTATGTGCGTATGTCCATATATCATATATGAGGAGCGCTCATGAATAAATGGATCCGAATTTTTTTATTCACGTGATTTTAATGGTTTAATTTAGATTGGGTAAACAGCTGTTGAAAATTGTTTTAATATGTGAACAAATAAGGAGGTTAACAGATCTGTTTGTTTACTTTCACCTTTCCTTCTCATTATATTTAATAATTCTATTCAGGATAATGTAAATTGTTCAAAAAATTGTTTTCTTAGTGCCTGTTGGAATGTTACATAATTTTTTTCTTAGCATCATTGCCAGAATTCCTATCTTCATCCCAGTGCCGGTGAAGACAAAGATAAAACCAAACTACAGCTTCTTCGATAGTTATCACAACAAACTGTAAAAACTGATGCATCAATGAATAATAACTCAACAAGTAATGCTCAATTAAGGAGTCGATTTACTTTGGGAGGAAATGGACATATTGACAGATTCCTCTGCTTTGAATTGCTTGCAGACCTTGCCTGGACTATGTATCACTTGTATGCATTGTGAACTATCTGTTGGTACAGCGAATTGTGGTAGTGCTGGAGTATTTTTGCTGATGGTGTCACCGGTGGTACAATTTTTCAAAGGAGCCCTCAATTGGCTTAGTGTCATGGCATTTTGCATCCTCCTCCCTTCTACTAGTGATGGTCTAAAGTTTGGGGGCCAACAGAGGTGAGGCAAAGAACCTCACCCCCCCACTGGTGCAAAGGCCTATCCACAAGTATGGCTGTATGCTGGACCGGTAGTCAGTGACAGGTATGATCCAATTGCAGTGGTACCAACCTAAGACAGGAGGCTGACGCCTAGAGGTTAGTTCATCCGATGACGGGTAAGGACCATATGTTGAATTGGACTGCCTAACGGGCACGGTCCCTAAGCCACATTGCTTGTTGTTTAATTAAACAAAAAGGGGGAGATGCTGAGATCCACGGCCGAGTCTGTATGGCCCCTGGCATTTTGCCAACAGTATTGATTGACAGGCGAGGCATTACTATCCGCCTCTGCCGCAACTTTTGAGTTCTCGCACTATTTTGGAGTTCTCGTGGGGATTTCCGGGGATTCCCCGAGAGTTCCCATTGGTTGGGGAAGTGCAGGAGGAGGGATTTCCGGGAGAGATATTTCCGGCTGGGGGTTCCTGGACAAGCCTCGTGGCGTTCGGGAGGATTCCCCGGGAGCTGTGTGAAGTGTTTTCCTGCAGTTTAAAAATAAAGTTTGTTCCTGCTTCAGTGGCTCGTGATTTGTGCCCAGCCAGACTGCGGCACTTTTCTTATCCTTTTAAATGATTGCAAGATCTGTAGTGTGATCCCCATTTTCCTTCGTGACATTGGTGATTTATGTCTTCATTTTTATTGGTCTTTCTGGAGATTTATCAGTAGTTATTTTTTTTGAAGAACTAACCTTTGGTGGATTTTTTTCTTCATTTTTTTGCTTTCAATTTTATTGATTTATTCTCTGATCTTTATTATTTTCTTCCTTCTGCTTGCTTTGGATTTGTTTGTTCTGCATTTTCTAGTTTCTAACTAGGAACTTGGATTACTGATTTGAGACTTTTCCTTTTCTCTGATGTAATAATTTAGTGATATGAATGGACCTTTCAGTACTACTTTAGCTATGTTCTATGTATTTTTATGTGTTGTATTTCTATTTTTCACTTGCTTCTGTACATTTAAAATTTTCCTCTTGGATTAGATTTTATCTTTGATCTTTGGAGTGTTTATTAGTGTGTTGTTCAGTTTCTAAGTGTTTGGAGATTTTCATATTAATTTTAGCTTGATTTCATTATGTTTGGAGAGTTTGCTTTGTATAATTCTATTCTTTTGTGTATGTTGATGTTTTATGACTCATGATATGGTTTTTCTTGGGATCTTCCATGGGTTATTGAAAAGAGTATATATTCTGCTCTTTTGGGGTAAAGTATTGTGTTCATGACAGATCCTGTTGGTTATGTTGAGTTCTTTATCATCACTAATTTCTGTCCAGGAGTTCTGTCAACGCTGAATGTGTGGTGTTGCAGGCATTCAACTACAGGTGTTGATTTGTCTATTTTTCTTTTCTATGAGTGTTTTGCTTCTGTATGTTGATGCTTTGTTCTTATGTCAGTACACATTTAAGATCATCATTATCTTCTGGTGAATTGATCCTTTTATTATATATAATATAGTTTTGTCTCTATTTTGCTAATGATTTCCCTTACTCTGGAGTTAATTTTCTCTGAAAGTCACTTCTGGTTTTTTTTTTTTTTTTTCAAAATGTAGTATTTACATGGTCTTTTTCTTTTCTTTTTTAAAAAAAAAAAAAAAAAAAAAAAACCCTAGTGTGAGAGGGTTCAAACCCAGGGTCTTGTACTCTACCATTGAGCTATACACCCCAGCCTAGTGGATCTTTTCCCATTCTTTCACATTGAACTTATTCATTTTATCATGTTCTTTTTTTCTAGATCGTATATTGTTAGACAGTTTTGAAAACCCACTCTTATCTTTTTTAATTGATATGTTTAGATCATTTACACTTGGTATGTTAGGGTTTAAGTCTGCTCTTTTGTTATTTTTTGTTTGTTTCCAGTGTTTCTCATTGGTGTTTCTCTTTTCATATGGGTTATCTGAATATTTTTTAGGATTCCATCTTCATTTTGTTGTGTTTTCTTTTCTTTGTATAGATTTCTTAGTGGTTGCTGTAGGTATTTCAGTATTCGTAAGTAATTTATCACCATCTGCTGGTATTGATGTTTTACCACTTGAGTGAAATGTAGAAACTTCGCATCCATTTAGGTCTCTTTGTTCTATATTTATGATTTTCTTAAATATTGTCTATATGTACATTGAATATCACATCAGATGGTATGATGAATTTTGCTTCAGTTATTTAATATGATTGAGGAAACTCTTCAGTAGTCTGATAGTCTTATTACCTTTACCCTTGTTTTTACCTATTCCAGTGTTCTTTCTGAAGTTTCGGCCTTTTGGTTTCATTTCCTTTTTGTTTAAAGGACTTCTTTAGCCATTCTTTCAAGGAAGGTTTGCTAGCAACATATTCTTACTTTTTCTGAGATTGTCTTTATTTTCCTTCTTTTCTGAAGTATACTTTTGCTGTATATAGTATTCACAGTGGGCAGTTCTTTTCTTTCAGTACTTGACAAGTATTGTGCTGTTCCCTTTTGTATGGTTTTAGATGAGAAATTTGCTGGTATGTGAATTGGTGTTTCCCTATAAACAATGTATTTTTTGTCTTTAGTTTTCAAAAGTGTAATTAGAATATATCTTGGTGTTGATGTCTTTTGCTTTATTGGTTGCTCACTTTTTTTTTAGTTGTAGTTGGACATAATATCTTTATTTAATTTATTGAACCCAGGGCCTTGCACGTGCTAGGCGAGCACTCCACTGCTGAGCCACAACCCCAGCAACCTCACTCACTTGTTTTTTTTAATCTGTGTATACTGTGTTTTACCAAATTTGAATACATTTTTTCCTTTCATGGTACTGGGGATCAAACCCAGGACCTTGCACATGATAGGCAAGTGTTCTATCACAGCCAAATTCCCAAACCCTCTAAAAATTTATTTATTTATGTATTTTCTTACTTATTAAAATTTTGAGACAATGTCTTGCTAAGTTGCCCAGTCTAGCATTGAACTTTGTGATCCTCCTGTCTCAGCCTTCTGAATAGTTGGAACTATAGGCATGCCTGGCTTACTGTGGCTGGCAATACTTTTCAGTCTATTCTCTCTCATCTTCTGGGTCTCTGAGAAGAATCTTAGCTCTTTCTGTAGGTTCCTGAGGTTCTTTTCATTTGTTTTCACTGTTCTTTAGATTAGCTGAATTCCATCGATTTGCTCACTGACTATATCATCTGTCATTTTCACTCTTTTGTTAAGCCCATTGAGAGACTTTTTATTTGGTTATTGTGTTTCTTAGTTTGTAATTTCCATTTGGTTCTTTTAAATACCCTTTCTTTGCTAAGATTTTCTGTTGTTTCAAGACCATTTGTAATTACTTGTTTGAAGTATTTTGTTGACTACTTTAAAGTTTTTGTCAAGTAACTAAAAAAGACCCCATTGTCAGTGTTTGTTGTTGTTTCTATTCATTCATGTTATACTTTACTGGTTTTGGTACTGTGTGTGTTTTTTCTGTTGTACCCTGGACATTCAGCATATTATGAGAACTCTGGATCCTGTTCTTTATGGTAATCAGTCCCTTTGTTGAGGGTAGGGCAAGGGCTAGGTGGGTGTGTATATTCAGCTTCTCACTGGGTCCTGCCAACAGTTAACCTGGAAAAGTGGGGAACTGATTCATTCCAAGACTTGATGTAAGTTAGTGGAATGGAAGTTCAGCTCTCCCCTTACCCTCACTGACATTTTCCCAGCAAACATTGGGCACAAGTTTATGCCGCCTTGTTGCCTTTGAGAGGTATAAGATCAACTTCCTGATGGGCTGTGTTGCTCCTCTGCAAGAGAGAAGTTGAGGGCCATCTCTTACCATTCTGATGTTACAGAGTGGGGCAGAAATTTCTTACCTCTTAGTAGTTCCCTCTAGTTCACGTCAGGTGGGGAGTGGAAGCTTATGCCAGTGGTACCTTGGATACCACTGAGAGAAAAGCTGAAGCTGATTGTGGGCTATTCTTTCTTACACTGCTTCATTCAGTCTCCGTGCTAGGTAGGTGTGGAAGTTCAGCCCCCGACCCGAATGGTTCCTCCTTGGTGGTTGGTGAGGGAAGGGGAGAATGGAATGCTGACTGACTCCATCTCATACTGCCTTATTGATGCTGGATAGGGGTGCAGGTTTAGTTCCTTATTGGGTCCCTGTTGACACCAAACCTGTGTGTGAGGCGATGGTGATGCTAAAGGGTGCTGGTGACAAATTGCCTTACATAGCTTTGTTAAGTCTCTTTGCTGCTGGTAACCTCACTTGCCTCTAGATCCTAAATGTGTGAATCAGAGCACCACTTGCTTTACTGGGTGCATTATGGAAGGAAAATCAACTCATTTAGCTTTGCCACCAACCCTGGAGGGGGATTGGAACATCCCTCTACTTCTGTAGGGCCTGGAACATTAGCTTCTTGCTCAGCTCCACCTATACTTTCTTGTCAGGGAAATTATAGTACCCTTGTGTGGGGAATGGAAGACGAGTAGCCTGTTTTGCTCAGTCCACACTACCCTGATAGGGGCTTCAAGGACCACAGCCTGCTTTTTCTGGGTAGGTGGTGTAAAATCACCTCTGTATTCTGCCCTGCAAATACCACCTGATGGGGGAATAAAAATACCATTTTCTGCTTTGTGGTGGGTTGTGTATGTATATGTACATATAACATTAGCTATAAGCTTAACCCCATTGAAACTAGAGGGTGTGTGTGTGTGTGTGTGTGTATTTTCCATTATTGTTTGTAGAGCAAGGGTGGCGTTTCCAAAAATGTTTCTATTGTTAAGCTTCTTTTTCCCAGCCCTTTGGTTTTGTTCTATAGCTCCACTCTCTCCCCTAGGGATTTCTGAAGTGGTACCTTGTCCTAGAAAAGTGGGAGGCAACAAGAAAGCTGAGGGAACTCACTGCTTTGTTATTCCTCAAGTTCTGAGGTCTCTAGAAAGTCTGCTGCTTTCTTTCCAGGAAAAAGTCTCTGCACACACACACACACACACACACAACTGGGGATTGAACCTAGGGCTTCATGCATGCTCTTAACTACTGAGCTCAGTCCTAGTCCCCCCACCTTTTTCTTTTTTGGGTATTGGGGATTGAACTCAGAGGCACTTTACCACTGAGCCACTTCCCCATCCCTATTTTGTATTTTATTCAGAGACAGGTCTCACTGAGTTGCTCTGTGCCTTGCTTTTGCTGAGGCTGGCTTTGAACTCTTGATCCTCCTGTCTCAGCCTCCCGAGCCACTGTGATTATAGATGTGTGTCACTGAGCCCAGCCCATAGCCCACCTAAGCCTTCTGAGTAGTTGGGTAGATGGTGTAAGATCACCAAGCCTGGCCCATCTTTCAGATACTTTCTATGCTTGTTTCTTGTATTATTTCCAGGATTATTTTAGTCATAAGAGGGAGGACTTGGTAGGAATGAAGCTACTTCATTTTGATGGAACTTGAAGTCTTCCATTGACTTGTGTAGTAAATCAAGCTTTGATAGTGAAAATTTTTGCCTCAAGATATTGTGCCACATGATTTCAGTAAGTCTGAAAGCATTAAATTTTAGAAAAATCTTGACTTCCGACACAATCACCAGTGATCACAACATTATCCTTATTATAAAGCCATTTCCTTATATCAGGTGTATTATTTTGGGTAGAAGATTTAAATATAACTACAGTGTTTACTTTTGAACTTTGAATATTTTTTCTTGTTCTTTAAAGGAAATACACATTCACATGCCAAGAAACAAACTGAAAGATAAGATGCAAGATGCATTACAGCAGAATGTCACTGTTCTGGTTTGCCATATAATGGCATTACTTTTAAATTTCTTACACTCACATATACCAATACATTCTGCTCTTTTCACCATATTAAGACGAAGAAATCAAAATGTCTTTCCCAAACACTTTAAACACTTAAAAATGTCTGAGACAAAGTGGTTCAAAAGTTTTGAGGAGGGAGAAGAACAGATGGTATGTGTAGATGTTACCCTGTGAATTTCAGGTGAATTGACAAGAAACTTATTAAATGTAGGGGAGCATTAGTCCTTATTAGGCAGAGGATAACTATAATTTCAACAACGTATATGTAACAAAATAATACAATTTTAAAATGGGGGGTGCTTTTATTATTCACTCCAGCTCTGAAATTCTATAACTTTGTCCTTTTTGCTAATCTTTTGAATTTGTTATAATTTATATGGAACCTGAAGTTTTTTTTTTTTTTTTTTTTTTTTTTTTAATTAGAGAAAAATCTTCCTGGAATAAAGATTGTTAGGCCATTTATTCTGTTAAGAAGTGAGTTTTTTATTGTGTGTATTATGTTTAACCATAATTTTGTGGAATGGTTTAGTATTGTACATTTTTTTATCCATTAATTATTTTGAAGTGTGTTAATTACCATATATTTGATTTCCTAAATTTTTTCCTCTTATTGACTCATTCCATTTTGGTCTGAAATCATAGCTTTTGTGATTTTTAATCCTTTTAAATTTACAGAGGCTTATTTCACAGCCTTACATGTTCTTTCCTAGAGAATGTTCCATCTGTATTTGAGTAGAATATATATTCTGTTCTTGTTGGAGGGTATGTTCTATAGATGACTTTTAGGTCTTGTGGGTTTGTGATCTACTGTCTAGTTATTTTGTTGATTATTGAAAGTGTAGTGTTTAGGTCTCCAACTATTACTGTTGAATTGTTTTTTTTTTTAATTAAGCTTTGCTTCTTTTTTGAGCTCTGTTACGCATTTTTTTAACAAAAATATTCTTTCATTATAAATGGACATAATACCTTTATTTTGTTTACTTTTAGTTTTATGTGGTGCTGGGGATCTAACCCAGTGCCTCACATGTGCTAGGCAAGTGCTCTACCACTGAGCTACAACCTCAACCCTGTGGCATTTGTTTTTAATTGTTATGTCTTCTTGATGAATTGATCCTTTTGTCTTTATAGAATATTTTTTATTCCAAGTAACAGTTTTCATCTCCTAAGTGTATCTGATATTAGTGTAACTACTTCAGCTATATTTTGGTTATTGTTTATGTGTTACATATTTCTTATAATCTTTTTAATTTCACCTGGTTTTGTCCTTGAGTCCAAAGTGTGTCCTTTTTAGAAAGCATATAGTTGGGCCATGCTTTGTAAAAATCCATTCTGTCAATATTTGCCTTTTAATTGTAAGAGTGTTTAGTTCATTTTCATTTTATGTGATGTTTGAAGAACGGATTTACATCTATCTTTTTACTATTTGTTTTCCATTGGTTTTGTTCTTTATTACTCCATTTCTATGTTTTTGGTGTTACAAATTTTTCAGTGTACAGTTTTAATTCACATTTTGTTTATTTTACCATGTACTTATTTTTTAACATGGTTGTTCTGGAAGTCATAGTTTAAAACAATCTAGTTTTGAATAATAGCAACTTGATTTCATTAGTATACAAATAATGGAGTATCTTTTAAGTCACCTGGGAGAAAAAGTGTAACAAAAAAGTTTTAACAAAGGAAATATTTACCTGGTGTCTCAGTGCATTTGTACTGCTGTGAGAAGATACCATAGAACACATAATTTATAAATAATGGAACTTTGTTTCTTATAATTCTGGAGACTAGGAAGTTCAGGATCAAGGGACCAGCAGATTTAGTATCTGTTGAAGACACATGCTGTGTGCTTTGAAGATGGTACTTTGTTGCCATGGCTTTATAAGATGGATGGCAGCAGGGCAAAAGGGACCACCAATTCCCTTTCACCTCTTTTATAAGGTCATTAATCCCATTCATGAGGGTTCTGTCCTCATAACTTAATCACTTTCTAAAGGCCTCATCACATCTTTGCTGGCAGCTGGAAGTTTGCTGGGATAAAAACACATTGCTAGAATGTTATGCCACACTTACAAACTTATTAAAAAATTATAATCTAGAGATAGCAATAGATAAAGTACAATTAAATTTTCCAATTAATTATTTAGGAGTTCTATTATCCTCAACCATGGTCCGTCCACCAAAAATTCAAATACGAGTAGATCAACTCAAATCACTTAATGACTTTCAAAAGTTATTAGGAGACATAAATTGGATAAGGCCTTATTTAGGTATACCAACAGGAGAGTTGGGACCTTTATTTGATATCCTAAAAGGTCCATCAGATCCAAATTCACCCCGAATGTTAACGCCTGAAGCAAGAAAGGCATTAAAAATCATTGAAACATATATGGAAAATATGCATTTGGATAGAATTGATATAAGTTTGCCTTTATTATTTATTGTACTACCAACAAAAAATATTCCTACAGGAGTATTTTGGCAAGAAGGTCCATTATTATGGATACATTTATCTTATTCTCCTAACACTATTCTTACTAGGTATCCTGAGGCTGTAGGACAATTAATACTCAAAGGAATAAAAGCAGCAAAGGGAGTGTTTGGAATTTCTCCCAATAAAATTATTACTCCATATACTATGAATCAAATTGATGAGTTAGCTAATGAGTTAAATACTTGGGCAATAATCATGTGCAAATCTAATGTTTCATTTGATAACCACTTACCATCTAATCCTTTATTGTCTTTTTGGTCATTGCATCCTGTAATTTTTCCAAAAATGACAAGAAAAACACCTATCATGAATGCTCCAAATATATTCACTGATGGGTCAAATAATGGTACAGCAGCAGTAGTTACCCCTGATCAAACTTTTACATTTTTAGTACCCAAACAATCAGCTCAAAAGGTAGAGCTTAATGCAGTTTTACAAGCTTTTGTGATGTTTAAAGATTCTGTATTTAATTTATTTTCTGATAGTCAGTATGTAGTTAATGCTATAGTATCTCTTGAAGATGCTGGTAGGATTTCCCCTTCTTCTACTGTTTTCTCTTTGCTTTCCACTATACAAAGTCTAATCTGGGACAGAAAAGATCCATTCTTTATAGGACATATCAGGGCACATACAGGATTGCCTGGAGCCCTTAGTTTGGGCAATGATTTAGCAGATAAAACTACACATGACATACATATTTTCTCTACACTAGAAGAAGCTATAAATTTTCATAAAAAGTTCCATGTCAATGCTAATACTTTACAAAAGCGTTTTAAAATAACTAAGGAACAAGCTAGACAAATAATAAAACAATGTCAAAATTGTGTGACCTTTTTACCACAAGTTAATCTTGGAGTCAATCCTAGAGGATTGATACCTAACCATATTTGGCAGATGGACGTCACACACTTGCCAGAATTTGGAAAATTAAAATATTTGCATGTTACAGTTGATACTTCTTCTGGATTTTTGATGGGCTCCCTTCATGCCGGAGAAAAAACTAAAGATGTTATAGCTCATTGCTTACAAAATTTTGCCACTGTGGGTGTTCCAAAACAGTTAAAAACAGATAATGCCCCTGGTTATACTTCTACCTCTTTTAAACAATTTTGCTCAACATTTGGCATTACTCATATAACAGGAATCCCATACAATCCACAGGGACAAGGCATAGTTGAAAGAGCTCATCAAACTATTAAAATGTACTTATTAAAGCAAAAAGAAGGAATTGGGAAGGGGTATATATTCCCCAAAGATAAACTTAAAATAACCCTTTTTACTCTAAACTTTTTAAATTTGGATTCATCAGGACTTAGTGCTGCGGAAAGGCATATGTGTCCAAAAAATGTACATAAGCCCAAGGTACTTTGGAAGGATATTCTAACAGGACAATGGAAAGGTCCTGACCCAGTAATTGTCTGGAGTCGAGGGTCTGTTTGTGTGTTTCCACAGGGAGAACAGCAGCCGATTTGGATTCCAGAGAGATTAACCAAGGTCCTGACCCAGTGATTGTCTGGAGTCGGGGGTCTGTTTATGTGTTTCCACAGGGAGAACAGCAGCCGATTTGGATTCCAGAAAGATTAACTAAAGCGATTTCCACAGACCAAAAAGAAGATGATTTGGCTCAAATCCATAACAACTGATATCCAAAACTCCAGTTTGGCTATTCTTACATCTGCAACAGAACCAGGATGCTTTTTTCAATATCTATTTTATTATTGCCCTTTGCCATATCATGAAGTTCTATTTTGTTTTTTGAGCTCATACAGACCTAGGTTAATGTTTTGCTGATCAGTTCTATTTTTTGACTATAGAGTTTTTAAACATTGCAATGGAGATTTCACCTGTAAAAAGTTATAAGGCCTTTACTATAATGTTATGTGTTGTATGTATTATATTATGTGTGCACACTTGTGTTTTGTGTTATATGTTTGAATGTACGTATGTCCATATATCATATATGATGAGCGCTCATGATAAAATGGATCCAAATATTTTTTTTTCACGTGATTTATATGGTTTAATTTAAATTGGGTAAACAACTGTTGAGGATTGTTTTAATATGTAAACAAAAAAGAAGGTTAACAGATCTGTTTGTTTACTTTTACCTTTCCTTTTCATTATATTTAATAATTCTCTTAAAGATAATGTAAATTGTTAAGAAAATTGTTTTCTTTTAGTGCCTTCTGTAGTGTTACATAATTTTTTCTTTAGCCATTATTGCCAGAATTCCTATCTTCATCCCAGTGCCGGTGAAGACAATGTAAATTGTTAAGAAAATTGTTTTCTTTTAGTGCCTTCTGGAATGTTACATAATTTTTTCTTTAGCCATTATTGCCAGAATTCCTATCTTCATCCCAGTGCTGGTGAAGTGAAAGATAAAACCAATCTACAGCTTCTACAATAGCCATCACTGAACTGCTTGCAGAACTTGCCTGGACACATTGTGAGCTCACCTGTATGCATTGTGAACTATCTGTTGGTACAGCGAATTGTGGTAGTGCTGGAGTATTTTTGCTGATGGTGTCACCGGTGGTACAATTTTTCAAAGGAGCCCTCAATTGGCTTAATGTCATGGCATTTTGCATCCTCCTCTACTAGTGATGGTCTAAAATTTGGGGGCCAACAGAGGTGAGGCAAAGAACCTCATCCCCCCACAGGTGCAAAGGCCTATCCACAAGTATGGCTGTATGCTGGACCGGTAGTCAGTGACGGGTATGATCCAATTGCAGTGGTACCAACCTAAGACAGGAGGCTGACGCCTAGAGGTCAGTTCATCCGATGACGGGTAAGGACCATAGTTTGAATTGGACTGCCTAACAGGCACGGTCCCTAAGCCACATGCTTGTTGTTTAAACAGAGAGGGGGAGATGTTGAGAGCCACAGCCAAAGGGGCCCCAGCAAACTTCCAGCTGCCAGCAAACTTCCAGCTGCTGGCTGATGATTTGCTCACAGCGGCCCCAGCAACATCTAGCTGATTGGCTCCTCGGCCCCAGCAACATCTAGCTGATTGGCTCCTCTGCGGTGATGCTCATTGGACTGTTTCCCTGCCCTTTCAGACCACGGAGCTGCTCATTGGGGGACTTTTTTGGCTCCGCCCACGTGACCCAGCCAATCGGCCTCAAGAGCAGGAGGATTGTGGGAGGTGGAGAGAAGCTTGTGTGGGAGAGAGAGGCTTGGGGAAAGCCGGTGGTGGCAGTTGAGGCTCTGAGGGTTTTTCCTGAGAGACTATTTAGTTTGTCGTGTGTGGTTCTAAAAATAAAGTTAGTTTCTTTTGACAAGTGGCTCCTGATTGTGCCCAGCCAGACTGCGGCAATCTTGATTCTACCACATTGGGGATTAAGTTTCAACATGAATTTTGGGAGTACATATTTTTTTTTTTTTTTTTTTTTTAAAGAGAGTGAACGAGAGGGGGGAGAGAGAGAGAGAATTTTAATATTTATTTTTTAGTTATCAGCGGATACAACATCTTTTGTTTTGTATGTGGTGCTGAGGATCGAACCCGGGCCGCACGTATGCCAGGCGAGCGCGCTACCGCTTGAGCCACATCCCCAGCCCCGGGAGTACATATTTGAACCATAGCTCTGGATAGTAAATTTTACTGGAACTCTAGTTTTTTCTTCTTTTTTTTTCCTTGTGGATTTTAGTTATTGTGTAGTATCCTTTCATTTCAAATTGAATGATGTCCTTTCATAGTACTTGTAGTGCAGGTCGTCTGCTAGTGATTAATTCAAGTTTTGTTTATCTGGTTGTGTCTTAATGTACCCTTCATATTTAAGGATAGTTTTGCTGGATTTAGAATTCTTGACTGACTTTTTTTTTTTTTTTCCTTTCAGCACTTTTAACATGTCATCCCATTGGTTTCTGGTTTCTGTGTTATTTGATGAAGAAATCGGGTACTAATCTTTTCAGGATCCTTTGTATATGATGAGTTCTTTTTTTTTTTTTGCTTTCAAGATTCTCTGTTTTGACAGTTTTGACTATAATGTATCGTAATGTAGGTAGAGCTCCTTGAGCTTTATATATTTTGAGTTCATTGAGCTTTTTATATTTGAATTTTTTTTTTAAATTAAAAAAAAATGACATTTGGTAAGTTTTCTGCCTGCCTTTTTTCCTGTCTTTCTTCTTCTTTTCCTCTCCCTTCCTTCCTTCCTTTCTTTTTTTTTCTTTTTGGTACTGGGGCTTAAACCTAGGGGTGCTCTACCATTAAGCTGCATTCCCAACCCTTTTTATTCTTTATTTTTGAAACAGGTTCTCACTAAATGCCCATGCCGGCTTCAAACTTGGTATCCTCCTGCCTCAGCCTCCCAGATAGCTGGGATTATAGGTGTGTTTCAGCCATTATTTCTTTAAATATTCTTTCTTAATCTTCTTTGCAACTAAAGTTATCCATGTTTTTTATACTTTGTGGTGTTATACAAGTAACAAGGCCCTTTTTTCATTTCTTATTTTTCCATTCTGTTTCTTGACTGGATGATTTCAGTTTATCTCTTTCCAAGTTTATTGCTGTTGAACCTCATTAGTGAATTCTTCATTTTGGTTATTATGCTTTCTATTTCTCTTTGGTCTTTGTAAAATATGATTTCTCTTCATTTATTGATATATTCTGTTCTTTGTTACATTGACTTCATTTTTTTCCTTTAGTTTTTTTGGCATTAATTTTACCTTAGTTCTTGGAGCATTTTCATAATAGCTGACTTTTATTTTATTATTATTATTTTTAATATTTATTTTTTAGTTGTAGTTGGACAAATACCTTTATTGATTTATTTTTATGTGGTGCTGAGGATCAAACTCAGGGCCTCCCACGTGCTAGGTGAGCTCTCTACTGCTGAGCTACAAGCCAGCCCCCATAGCTGACTTTTAAATTCTTGTCTAATAAGCCCATCATCTGGGTTTCCTCTGGGACAGTTTGTACTGATTGTCATTCTGTTCTGTGGATGGACCTTACTTTCTTGTTCCTATGAATATCTTAAAAAATTAAAAAAAAAATTTTGCTTGAAAACTGGGACATTTTAATACAAGGTAGTAACACTGAATATTAAATGTCTCCTCTGCACTGTAGCTTTTGCTTTTGTTAGTTTGTTCTACTTGTTTCTTTTTCTTTTTTTTTAAATTATTTTTTAGTTGTAGTTAGACACAATACCTTTATTTTATTTATTTTTATGTGGTGCTGAGGATTGAACCCAGGGCCTCGCACGTGCTATGTGAGTGTTCTACCGCTGAGCCACAACCCCAGCCCCTTGATTCTTTTTTTTAGTGACTCTACTGAACTAATTTTGTAAAGTCTGTATGCTTTGTTGCCTATTACCAGTGAAGTTTTTTTTATCTTAGCTTTTAGCTAGTATTAGAGAGAAATTTCCATAACTACCTGGAAGCAGTCTGTCAGTCTTTGAGAAAGACTTCTTATTCTCCTGCTTTTTCTTCTAAAGTTTTTGATTAGTCTATTTGTTTGTTCCAGTTGTTAGCTTCTATTTCATCCAGCCCTGAAGTCAAAGAATTCCCTGGAATTATATTTGACAAATAACCCCGGAGTAAATTTTTCACATGTAATGAGCTTCATTTAAGTCAAGTAGGAATAGCCCTGCAAGTGGGGTCTTCCAGGGAAACATCAGACAGATCAAATTATAATTTTGGGGGAGGAATGAAGCTCTGAAGGAGCTTCAGCCTTTACCTGCTCTCTCTACTGGTTTTCGCACGCACGCACACACACACACACACACACACATCCATGCTGTCTGTTTCCAAGCATACTATAGGAGTGAACCCAGAAGATGGGACTAGGGCAAGTTGAAGAGCCCCAAAGCACTGTTTTTTTGCCCCCCCCCCCCCCAGTCGGCTCTTTTTCTTGAGTAAATATTCCCCATATTGCTAAAATCCTTTGGGTCCCCCCCCCCCCCCCCCCCCCAGCACCACCACCACCACCACCAGCTATTAAAAAGTTGATTCTGGACTGGAGATGTAGCTCAGTGATATTGTGTTTGCCCAGCATGTGCAAACCCCTGGATTCAATTCTCCAACATATCTATCTCCATACACTACCCCCGAAGTTAATTTTGACAGCATTTAACTGCTTTTTTCACTGGAGAAGAGTTATTGGAGGTTCATACTCAACCATTTTTGCCAACGTTACTCTTCATTTCCTTAAAGATAAAATAAATTATGATATCACGGATTGAATCCAGGGGTGCTTAACCTCTGACCCACATCCCCAGCCTCTTCTTTAAAAAAAAAAATGTTTTATTTAAAGACAGGGTCTCACTAAGTTGCTATGGTCTCACTAAGTTGCTGAGGCTGGCTTTGAACTTGAACTCCTCCTGCCTCAGCCTGCTGAGCTGCTGGGATTGTAGGTGTGCCACCGAACTTGGCTAAATATGATTTTAAATAGACATTTCAGTTCAAATTCAGGACTACAATGTTTTGTCATCAATTTAAAATGTATACCATGTTGGGCATTTTAGTTGTCAAAAACAGTGGCATAATTACTTAATTGCTTTATCACACACTGCATATGTTAACAGTATTAAAATAACAATACCAAGACTAGCATGAATTGCATGGTTGCTCACTGTAGCATGAAGATTTTTTGTAGTTCTTTTTGTTCTTAGCATATAGTTCCCTGGGAGCATCTGGTCAATTTAAAAATTCCTCAAATAATTTTTTCTTTTTGAGGGAGATGTAGAAGGGTTTAGGCAGTTAGGGCAAGATGGCTAGTGAGGAGACTAGGGGCAGAGTCAGAACAAAGAAGCATGGAGAGGGTCTTCTGATGAGGTCAGTTTCCTGGTTGACCAAAGTGCTTGCGGGGGCTGGGGATGTGGCTCAGGTGGTAGTGCGTTCACCTGGCATGCGCGGGGTGCTGGGTTCTATCCTCAGCACCACATACAAATAGAATAAAGATGTTGTGTCCACCGAAAACTAAAAAATAAATATTAAAAAATTCTCTCTCTTTAAAAAAAAAAAAAAGTGCTTGTGGACTCAAGTGGGGATCCAGTCAGACAGACACTTTTGTACTCATGCTCCTAAGCAGGGGATCCAATAGAAAAACTAAAGCAGGGACCCGGGTTGTGACTCAGTGGTAGAGCGCTTGCCTAGCATGTGTGAGGCACTGGGTTTGAGCCTCAGCACCACATTAAAAAAATGTAAATAAATAAATTATTTTAAAAAACCGTAAAATGTGGATAGAGGGAGCACCAATCAATAATAGGAGCTTGTGGACCTGGGAGAAGATAAGGAAAGGAGGAAATTGCAGAGATCATAAAAAGAGTTAAGCCATAACTCCCCCACTGGATTCCCAGTTCTGGGGCCCCTTCTCTTTAGAGAAGTCTATCTCGGTATCTCTGTCATCTTTGCAATAAACCTACTTCTTGCTTGCTATCTCTGTGTCCTGTTATTCAGTTCTTTGCTGAACTGCTGAACGGAGACAACAAACATAGCACCACTAGACAGTAACATTTTTCTTTTTCTTTTTGGTACTGTGGATTAAACTCGGGTGTTTAATCACTGAGCCACATCCCCAGTCCTTTTTGTATTTTATTCAATGACAGGGTCTGGCAAAGTTGCTTAGTTCCTCACTAAATTGCTGATGCTGGCTTTGAACTCTCCATCCTCATGCCTCTCAGCCTTGAGCCGATAAGATTATAGGCGTGTGCCACCACGCCCAGCCAAAAATAATTATTTTGTTTCTGGTTATGTTATCAACTGGCTTTATACAGTAAGGTTTATTAATTTATTTTCTTGTTTAGCTTTTTATGAATTGCTTTTTTAACTTGTTGGGATTTTTTTTATTTTTATTTTTTCTTTTGTTCTGTTTTTTGGTACTGGGGACTGAACCCAGGGAACTTTTACCATTGAACTGCATCTCTGATTCTTTTATTTTCCTATTTTGAGTCTTGGTAAGTTGCTGAGGCTGGCTTTGAACTTCTGATCCTCCTGCCTTAGCCTACAAGTAGTTGGGATTATAGATGTGCTGCTGTGGCCTGGCCTTAATTTGCTGTTGTTTTTTTTTTCCCCCTTAAATAATGTAACACTTAAAGTGCATGGTTGTAAAATACTTATAACCATTTAAAAATAAGTTTATGACTTTCTAAGAATTAGAGCGAAATACATGTATACGTACACATTCATGCTTGTATCTGTGACTGGGATTTTTTTTCTCCTGTCCTGTACTTTATTTGGATATACAGGAACCTAACACTTCTAAGTTTTGGTCTTTTCAGAGGATCATTTTCTGTACTCCCCTCCCTTCAGTTATAACTTTGAATAAAAAAACCTTTGATTTCTTCCTATTGATGATTGGGATTTGATGACCCTGTTTTGGGGCCTCCATATAACTTTTTATACATAACCCTTCTTAAATTCCCTCTGACTTCTGTCTCATTTTTGTTCAGATGATTCCCTTTCTCTTGTTCTGAAGCTTTCCTTTAACCTATAGAGATAGAACCAATTGTTCTTTGAACCCCTAGAATAATATTTCTTTTTAAAATTTAATTAGCTTTTTAAAAAATTAGTAGCAGCATTGTTAATGTTATATAATTCATACATAGTGTGCAGTTTTATGTTTAAATAAAATAATACTTCTGTTCTCTTAAGGTAATCCACATTCCATTCCTTTAGCTCTTCTCATTACATTTAATATTGCCAATGCTGGTATTTCTTGAAAAATTTTTTTTTCAATTTTAGACTGTTGTCTACTACAGAAGATAACTTTCTTCCCATCCAACCTTTCTATTTATATTTCCCTTCTCCTCTGAAATGTTTTGTGTTTAATCAGTGTTTGGAATAAGACTAAATAAATAAGTAGTGTTCACTATGGCAACTTTTCATGTACAAATTTTGTTTTGAGTCATGAATTAGCTTTTTGTTTTAGTTTGGTATACCTTTCTCATTCATGTCAAACATATTAAGTAATTATCAGCCCTTCCAGGTGTTTTTTAAAATTAGCTGTATCCATCATAGACTGCTGTTGCTGTGTAGGCCACTGGGCCTGTTAAATAACTGACATTCTGGAAATTCCAGGATTCTGATTCTGGGGCTATAAGAAACATAAACCTGAGCTAGGTGCAGTGGCACATGCATGTAATCCCAGCAACTTGGGTGGCTGAGGCAGGAAGATAGCATGTTAGAGATCAGCTTGCACAATTTAGCAAGACCTTGTCTCAGAAAGGGCTGTGGATGTATCTCAGTGGTTCAATCTCCAGTACCAAAAAAACAAAACAAAACAAAACAAAACACAACAACAAAAAAAACCAGCATAAGCCTGGTAACTAGAGTTTTGGTAGCTGAATTGGGGAAGGGACTACATATGGGCCATTCCTCACCATTTGTGTTTCTGTTTTTATTCAGCATCCCTGTTGAGTTAATTGGTGTTTTGTTGAGATTGGGGAGAAGGTAATAAAGGAGGAATAGTTCCCTGGCAACCTAATCTGGAGCACCAGGTCTAGAGATCTAACCAATTACCATTTAATGTTTTTCACCAGTCCTCTTCTTTTCAACCTCTTCCATCATTTCTTAGTCTTTTCAGGGTTCTACTGCTTGAATGGGGGCTTGTGATTTCTTGGCAGAATCTTAGATACTTGTCATGTCATCTCCTTTTTGTCTTTTTCAGAATTAATTTATTGACTAGGAACTGTTACTTCTTCTTTCTCCTTTTTTTTTTTTTTTTTTTTTTTAACTTGCTGCATAACAAACCACAACTTTATTATGTTCTCAGGATTGGTGGGTCAGAAATTTGGAAAGGGTACTATAGGGATGTCTCCTTTCTGTTTCACATGTTTGGGACTTCAGCTATGTTAACTCATGGCAGAGGGAGAATGAAACAGTGGGCTGTAGTGTTTATTTCCAAGATGGTTTCTTCACTTGAGACATCACAAGGACATCTAGATTCTAGGGGAGGGGACAGGAACTCCCATCTCTTGATGGGGAAGTGGCTAGGTCACACTGCAGAAAATCATGTGATATGGAGGATATTGTGACCATTTTTGGAGAATATAATCTGTCATACTTTGTTTTTAAGGTGTGCTATCATTTAATTCTTTAACTTTTAGTTTAGAGGCGTTGGGAGGGAGCAGAGACAAACTCAATTATTCAAATTGCCTAACCAGAAATTCCTTGCTTAACAATTTTTGTTTTAAAGTAAACTAGTTTGTGTTGAAGTGTAACGTGGACACATTTAAGTTCACCCATCAAAAGTGTGCTGTTCAATGAATTACCATATAGTTTACGGGTTTTGTAAATGCTACCCCAGATTAGGAAATGGAACAGTCTTTGTGACCCAGAAGCACCTCTTTCTTCTTCACAGTTGTCACTTCTGTCCTCCCTACCCAAAGTAACCACTACACTAGCTTCTGTTATAGGTTATTATTATTTTTTTTTTTTACATATTTTTGTATTTTATATAATGGAACCATAAAGGATGTACTCTTTGCCTACTTTTGCTCAGCAATACACTTGAGATTCATCATTATTGATTTTTGTGTAGTATTACTTTGTTTTATTGTTGAATAGCATTCCAATATACAAGTGTATGAATTTGTCCATTTGGCTGTTGATAAGTCTCATAATGGTTAAAACTCTCTGGATTTTCAGTCTCATCTTTATTGTTTTATTTGCATGGTAGTTACTCTGATAGTTTTCATTTAATAGCTTATCTTTATCTTTGCTGTCACCCTTGATTCCCGTTTGATTATGTTATCTGCTCCAGAGGACCTTTGTTCACCATTCTCAATTTTCTGGAATGTATTGTGAAATAAGTAAGACAAAAAGACAAGGTCTCTAAGCCAAAGCATATCTCACAGTCCATGTGCCGAGTTTATTCATTTTTATTTCAGATGATGATCATTAAGGATGGCTATTTATTTGGTTTTCTGTTCTGCAGAACATTAGAACATGTGAATTAAGAGAGACATTGTCAGATGCTTTTATTCTGATATCATATAGTAGTGAAAAACAACAGATGACTGCATAAAAGGAATAAAGGAGATAAAAGCATAGCAAGTTTATAGCTGTTTAGTGTGAATTTCCTGTGGCCTTGTTTTATTAGAATATCACAGCCTAATAACTTTGTTTTTTTTTTTTTTTTTTTGAGAGAGAGAGAGAGAGAGAGAGATTTTTTTTAATATTGATTTTTTTTTAGTTTTCAGCAGACACAACATCTTTCTTTGTATGTGGTGCTGAGGATCGAACCCGGGCCGCACGCATGCCAGGCGAGCACGCTACCGCTTGAACCACATCCCCAGCCTAATAACTTTTTTTTTCTTTCTTTCCTTTTTTTTTGGTATTGGGGATTGAGCTCAGGGGCACTCAACCACTGAGCCACATCCCCAGCCCTCACTTCACCATTGCTGAGGCTGGCTTTGAGCTCGCAGTCCTCCTGTCTCAGCCTCCTGAGCTTCTGGGATTACAGGCGTATGCCACTGCAAGGCATAACTATTTTTTTCTTAATGATTATTTCTTTAACCAAAGAATAGTTCAATTGTTTTGTCCACACTTGGAAATTTTGGTGAGATCCTAAAAATGTAGCTGTTAGGCCACTGTAGGTTGGGTATGGTGGCACATGCCTTAATTCTACAATCCTAGTGACTCTGGAGGTTGAGGAACGAAGATTGCAAGTTTGAGACCATTCTCAACAATTTAGCGAGACCCTGTCTCAAAATAAAGAAAGCACTGGGGATATAGCTCAGTGTGTAAAGTGCCCCTTGGTTCAATACTGAGTTTTAAAAAACAAAAACCCCAAGTGTAGCTGTTTTGGAAGCTTTCAGTTGTTTTCAAATCTGCCCATTGGAACATCTCATTCTCTTGTAAAACATAGGAATGAAGATTGCTTTTATTTCTTTCACATACATTTAGAGCAGCCCCCCTCCCCATTATGTGGGAAGGAAGAAATGCGTTTACACTGTAATCGTGAAGTTCCCCCCAATCAAAAAAAAAAGCAATGGTTTAGAAAAATACTGCTTCAGAATGATAGGTAGGTAAATCTCTGTTCACTTGGAACAATTTCAAGTTGCTTACCATAGGAGTCTAAATGAGCTACTGAACAGAGAAGTTTGAGGAAGACATTTGTGGAAAGGATTGTTTAGGAGAATATCTTTACTAGGTCCCAAAGCTTTCAGAGACCTGAGGAAAAAAGCAGCTTATTTTAAAACCGGCACTAAAATCTTAAGAACAGTTTTATTTCCTAATGGCTTTTGTCCACTTTTGATTGTCATTGTCTTTTCACCCTGCATTTTGATTATAATAAGATAGCATTTTTGCCACCTGGAGGTGAATTAATACATGACTGTGGTTAAGAATAAGTCCCAAACTGTACAATATTATCTCTTTTTAAGTAAGTCCTATAGCATCTCTAAGCCTTATTTCCTCATTTGATGTAAAATAATACTTTCACTTATTTCATAGGTTTGTGTGAATTGAATGAGGTAATACATGTAAAATGCACAGTACTTAGCAGTTAATAGTGTTGCTAATAATTAACAATTGTAATACTCTGGTGAACAAGAATATGTTAAACTGACGTCTTGTGTATGCAGGAGTTCTTTATGTCTCAGGTATATTTTTTAGATAAAAGATTCTAGGAAGAGCATTGTATCCAGAGTGAATTGTGAGAAAGGTGTCACTTGATGGAATTGACAGAAAGGAGCAGGTAGTTATTTCTGATGCAGGTGGGGTTCAGGAACATTTTTAGGTTTTCCTTTTTCATATCTTCTGTGTTCCCATCCCAGTACTTTGTCACTTACTAGCTGTGAGACTGCAGATCTTTTACTTAACTACAGTACTAACAAAAGTACCTGTAACAAAAGTTTGTAAGTGATTTACTTCTAGAAAACAATCAGATGTAGTTCAAGATTTTCTCTAAAATAACATACTACTACTTGTCTGGTATGTTTTCCTGAGTGGTTGAACTAAGTGGGTGGCCTTAGCAAAGCTAGCTTGGAATGAGCATAATACTGGATACCCCTGTAGAGTGTGTCTGAGGTGAGAGCATATTGTGGCCAAAGTCAAGCCACTGTCTTACACATCTTATTGGGATAATTTTTCATAGTGGTAAATCTAGTTAAGATAGTCTGTTTATCCTACTATATGCTGTGTTGACAGAAACACCTGCAGCTGGCTAGGCTTTTCCAGAACCTAGACAACTGCTTTAGTCAGGTAACACATTATGGATGCTTTCTAAACATTGAACCTAGCCCTGAGTTCTGTTCTTGACATTAGCCATCTGCTTAATATAAATATTCTATGTGAGGTGGTAGTATGTGAGTATGTGGAAAAATTGTTATTTACCTTAATCTTTTCTCTTTATATTGCTGGTCATGAGTTTTTTGTTTGTTTGTGTGTGTGTGTGTGTGTGTGTGTGTGTGTGTTTAAATAAATAAAGGAGGAAAGAATAGAAGGTGTAGTTTTGGAAATGTTAGCACTATAGCTAAAAATGATATGCCTCAGTTCCAGTGCTAGAAAAAGTAACACTTCTCAAATTCTGAGACCTAGCCTGGTTTACTGTTTGTGTTCATCATCCTTTGGTACCAATGGCTGGCCTTGGATCTGTGTTCTCACTTTTGTTGGAGAGGAGAAATGTTGGTTGGTTTTCACAAAGACAGCTTTTTATTCTAAAAGAGAGGCACAGCTAATCTGATAAATTTTGCTTTTCCATCCCCTGTAAAGAACTGGGGGATCTTACATAAATATACATTTCATGTTTATTGTGAACCAGGCAGGCTAGAAAAGACATCCCTGACTTATGATGGTTCACGGTTACAATTTTTTTAAACTTTGTTGGGTTTGGTGGTACATGCCTGTAATCCCAGCAACTCAGGAGAATGAGGCAGGAAGGATTGTGCCGCGTCCGGCTAACGGAGCCAAGTCCGGCGAGGGACGGCGGGGTTAAAAAATACACAGGACACCAAGGTTCTTCATCCAGGAGGGAGCGTGTGCGCCCTTTATTGCCAGATTTGTTCCCTTTATATATCTTTTTAACAGCTGCAGGAAATTACTCAAAAGTGAGGAGGGGAGAGTAATAACTGCGTCCTTGGGTTACCTTCACGTCACCATCCCCTATCAGGAGGCTCGAAGAGGTCAAGATGTTCCCGAGACACATATGTGCGAGGCGGATAAACAGGGAACTGCAAGCCTGTGTCATGGCCTTGTGAGCTGGCCACATTGACATGCATAATAAAGAACTGGGGGTTGAGTCCCCAGGGGCCAGGGCGGGCCTGCTATCAGCAAGTCCCCCTTTTTTGTTTTTTGCATGTCAATGGGAATCAAGTAGCCCCTGTCTTAGGTCATCCACCGCCCCTGCACTGCTTACCCCTCTCTGGGGAGGCCCCATTCCCCTGGCTTAGGTTGCAGTGCAAGCGTGGAAGTTGCCCGTCACTGGGTACTACAAGATCAGCTCTTGTCCTATGTAAATGGACACTTTTCAGTTAGGATGTCATGGCCAGCAGGACACAACTGCGGATCCCAGTCATCATCTTTGCCAGTGGGATAGCTATGACCAGGGAGCTTTCTGAACGTAAGGGGTCTGGGATGACGGCACCAAGTCGGCAGGGTAATTAGGGACCTGGGCAAAAGCAGGCATACATAGGAGGGCTTGGGTATTGGCTCCTGTCCAGTTACATCTCATCTCCGGATGGGTCTTAAGTACACCTTGTGGGCGGAGTCGTCCATCTCCAGGCGTTGGTAGTGAACCTGTATTGGCTTGGAGGTTAAAATGTTAATCTGGTCCTTAATGAATTGAGTTATCCTATTTGCAACACAAGGTCCCAAGGTTGCAATCAAAAGAAGACCCAGTAAGGGCCCCAGGAGGGGAAGAAGGTAGGGCAGGAACCCATTCATCCCAGTCCAAAGAGGGTTCTCGAATAATTCTTTTCTCCTTTTCTCTAGGTCTTCTTGAAGCTCCTTGATTTTAGTGCGAACTATGCCTGATTTATTGGCATAGAAGCAGCACCTTTCTCCTAAGGCTAAACAGATTCCCCCCTGATTGGCAGTCAGTAAGTCTAGGCCTCGCCTATTTTGGAGGACCACTTCTGCCAAAGAGTCAATTTGGTCTTGTAGGTCCCTAATAGTGCCAGATAGGGTCTGCACATCATCTATAAGCTGCTGAGATAGACGGCGATAAGAATGTATAGCCGTACCTAGTCCAGCTGTGCCTGTGCCCACAGCAGCGGTTATTCCCAGTGTGGCGAGTAAAGGTAGAGCCTGTATAGCTCGCCTGTGTCTTCTCACTAGAGTGTCTAGGCTGGGGATGGGCAGGGGCTCATCCCCAGGGACAATGGTTATGTCAGGGAGGAGCAGGGTGAGAACGCAGACACCTGTCCAATTTGCTGGGAGCCTGGGAAAAGCTAAATTTCCACCACACATAAAAACTGTACCATTAGGGGGAAAAATGGGCGGAGTAGGTGAAGAATAATTCTTTACTAATGAGCAGTTCCCAAAGGAAGAGACTCCAACATCAACATCATAGGTATTATTTTGCATCATGCCCAGAAGGCAAGACATAAAACCACCTAGAGGCTGCACCTTAAAGGGTAGCCCAGATTGACATGTGTTGTCATCATCAATGGTATAATTAATGGGGACTGCCAATGGCATGACTGCACCTGTCGTCATGCAGAGCCAGCAATCACCAGCAAGGGTAGGATTGGAACTGTTAAGTAAAGAAAAGGTAGTTTCTAGGATATCTAATGTATTGGCATCTAAATCAGGAAGCTGGGATTTGGGCAATATCAAGGGGTGGTATGTAGGCTTAGGGATCTCCGGCTTTAAAATCTTAATCACCTGAAGGTGTTTGATAGCATCAGTGGGTCCCCCTCCATCAGAGACTCCGATGGGGGCCTGCATGGGCCAGCAGGAGGGTTTACCCATGACGCCCTCACATTTTGCCTCCGTTAACCGAGTCGTGATGCCTTCTCCTCCCCGGTCACCAAGAAAAGGAATAAAATTATAAGTAGTCCCCCCTTCTCCACGGGTGTTAGTTAGGATGGCCTCAAAATACTGTTTTCCTTGATTATTAACACAAATTGAGGCTGATGTATAACAGGAGATGTGCATTGCCGGGGTGTAATGACAAGTGGCGGAACAGCTTCCAAGAGTCTCAGTCGAACTGGGGACATTAAGTCCGGGCTTATTGACACATACCCATTTTGGTTGCTCAAATCCTCCGATGTTTTGATTGAGTTCAGCCGCCATGTAGGCTACTTTAGTCCCACAATCAACGCTCTGGGTATAACCAGAGGGGGCCGAGTGCCGGGGCCCTCCCTTACACTCACAAGGGGCTCCAAAAAGATATTCATGAATATTCCCAGGTGGGGGGGTCAAGCCCTCCTTCAACAAACCTGTCCAGAAGGAATGCCACAAGCGGTGTCCAGCTCATGAGGTGTGTTTCGGCACTCACTTGAAGGGGTGAGAACAACAGCGGCAGGATCAGCCATCTTGGGAACTTGATTTTGTCTTGAATTTTCATTCACCGGTCTGGTGCAGCGCTCCGGGATCCAAATGGGTTTTTCCGTCCCTGGAGGGAAGACACATACAGCTCCTCTCACTCTAGCCAAGAGTGGAGCAGGGGGTTGCCACTTCCCTGTAGCCAGATCCTTCCATCTTATCTGTGCTTTTTGTATGGTGGGAGGGGAAAAGTGACGCTGCGCCGCTGTACGGTCTTCAGCGTCAGTGAGCAAAAAATTTAAAGTGAATAGAGTTATGCTTAGGAGTGCTTGTGGTCCCTGACAATTCTGGTATATCTCCCCCTCTTTTGTTTTTTGCAAATAGGTTTTAAGATGTTGATGGGCCCGTTCAACAATGGCCTGTCCTTGGGGGTTATATGGGATTCCTGTTTTGTGTATAATATCCCACTGTGAGCAAAATTTTTGGAAGGTTTGACTAATATAAGCTGGGCCATTATCTGTTTTTATATATCGAGGGGTTCCCATAAAGGAAAAGGTTTTAACATAGTGCTGTATCACGTCCTTAGCCTTTTCTCCTGAATGTAAAGTAGCGGAGATAAAACCAGAGAATGTGTCTATACTGACATGCACAAAAGACAGTTTTCCAAAACTAGGAATATGAGTTACATCAGTTTGCCAGATGTCGTTTGGCTGAAGGCCCCTTGGGTTGACTCCCAGAGAAGGGGAATGGATAAAAGGTGCACAAGTAGGACATAGGGAGACAATTTTTAAAGCTTGATCCTGGGAACATCCTGAGCGGAAGTGCAAAGTTTGTGCATTTAGGTGAAATTTATTATGAAGTTGTAGGGCCTTATCATACTCAGTTATTGTATATATAAAATTAGTGGCATGTGTGGCAGCGTCTGCCATGGCGTTGCCCGCTGCCAGAGGACCTGGAAGTCCGGAATGACTTCTAATGTGACCTATGAAGAGGGGGTCTGCCCTAGCCCATATAAGAAGCTGCACTGTTTGTAGTTGATCCATGATAGTGGATTGTTTTCCAATATAAGGTGCCGTCTCAATCGCGGAGGCGAGCCTGGCGATATAGAGACTGTCTGTGAAAACGTTAAGGGGCACCGAGCTATAGGTCTGTAAGGCCAATATTAAGGCTGCAACCTCCGCTTTTTGGGCCGAACAATTGGCCACTTTCTTGCGGATGACTTGGGTCCCATCTGAAACGACAGCAAACCCATTTTTGGCCCCGTCAGTGAAGACGGTTTGTGCCCCCGGGAGAGGATCCTTTTTTAGGATCTTTGGGAAAATTATTGGACATGTCTTTAGACTTTCAAGGAGCCTGCTTTTAGGGTAGTAATTGTCAACCTGTCCCATGAAACTACAGAAGAAAAGACACCAGAGATCATGTTCCTGTCTTAATTTAGAAAGAATGTCTTGATTATATGGTAATATGAGAACATCAAAGGTTTTCCCAAACAGGGCATCTCCTAGATATTTTGCTTTCCAAACTAATTGTATTACCAGATCATGGAAAGGTATCAAGACCCGGGAGGGGGATGCAGGTAAGTGAACTCAATAAATAGGACCAGTCTGCCAAAAGACTCCAGTCGGGGTGAGTTTTGATGGCAGAACAATGAATAACAAGGACTGGGAGTAGTCCACCTGCATCACCTGCATCTCTTGTAAGGCTGTCTCTATCAATTTAAGCGCCTTCAAGGCTTCTGGAGTAGGTTTTCGCGGGGAGGTGGGTGAGGGGTCTCCTCTCAAAAGGTCATACAGGGGTTTAAGTTCACCAGTAGGGACATGGAGGGAAGGCCGCAGCCATTGGATTTCCCCCAGAAATGTCTGCCATTGGTGCAGGGTTTTGAGCTGGTTCACCTGAAATTGAGGCCTCTGGGGAGTGATCCCTACCTTGTTAATAGTATATCCTAGGTAGTTATAAGGATACTGAATCTGCACCTTCTCTGGGGCTATAATCAGTCCGGCCCCCTTTAACAGGGACTGGAGGACTTCATAAGACCGGAAAAGTGCTTTCCTATCAGGGCCTGCCAACAATATATCATCCATATAATGGACGAGGTAAAAGTTTGGGAATTGTTGCCTAAAGGGTTGCAGAATTTTTGCTATAAAGTACTGACACATAGTAGGGCTATTGGCCATTCCTTGAGGTAAGACAGTCCATTCAAACCGCTGATAGGGTTCCCTAAAATTTATTGAAGGTAAAGAGAAAGCAAAACGTTTACAATCCTGGGGGGCCAGGGGAATAGAAAAGAAGCAATCTTTTAGGTCCAAAATAATAAGATGCCAATCTTTAGGGATAGCCGTGGGGAAGGGTAGTCCTGGCTGTAAAGTTCCCATGGGCTGCAGGGTATTATTAATAGCCCGCAGGTCTTGGAGAAGCCTCCATTTTCTAGACCCCTTTCTTATGACAAAAATAGGAGTGTTCCAGGGGGAAGTGGAAGGCACTATATGCCTTACCCTAAGCTGTTCCTGAACCAGAAGGGTCGTGGCCTGCAATTTGTCCTTAGTTAGGGGCCACTGTTCTATCCACACAGGGTCATCTGATAACCAAGTAATAGATAGAGGACGTGGCCGCATTTCAGTGGCCCCTAGGATAAATTTCCTAGCCCCCTCCGATCTCCTCCACTTCTGGTAATTTCTTCTGTAGGGTCCACAGGCGTTGCCCTTCCCTTATGTCTTTTCCCCAGTCCTTTTCCGGGAAGCCATCCCATATCTAACATCATGTCATTAACAAATTTATTACTCCCTTTTAGGGTCTGAGTGGTGAGGATAGCTCCCATTTGTTGAAGTAGGTCCCTTCCCCAAAGGTTTGTGGGGAGTCCAGCCACTACATAAGGCTTAAAATAACCACTGTGTCCTTCCTCATCTCTCCATTTTAGAAAGGAGGCACTTTTTTCTGGTCTCGTCTGCCCAATCCCCTGTAATACAGCTGAGGGATCTTGGAGAGGCCAAGCAGATGGCCATTGTTTCTTAGAGATAACAGAGACATCAGCTCCTGAATCTAATATCCCCTTGAAGATTTTATCCTGTATTTTAATGGTTAACTGTGGTCGGGAGTCCAAGTGTGCTACCCAAAAGGTTTGAGGGGTGCCGGTGGAACCAAAACTGCCATTACCCCGGGCTGCCTGTAGGGCACGGCTGGGTAGAGACGCCGCCAGCAGCAGCAATAATTGTGCTATGCGTTCTCCGGGAGGAATAATAACAATCCCTTGGGTAGCCTCGGCAACAATTTTTAACTCCCCGTGGTAATCACCATCAACCACACCTGTAAGAATTCTGAGCCCTTTATGCAGAGTGCTGCCTCTTCCCAGTATCAGTCCCACAATTCCCTCCAGCAAAGGGCCAAAGACTCCCGTTGGCAGGGTCTGGGGACCCATCTGTAGAGTCAGTACTGCTCGGGAGGTGGAACTGAGGTCCAATCCTGCACTTCCCGGTGTTCCCCTGGGGAGTTCCCGGATAGAAAGGGGTTGGTCAGGGGGAGGAGGCGGAGACGCCCACTCCCCGGGGCACTGTTTCGTCCCTGCATTGCCCTGTACACTTTGGCTTCCGGGGCCCGGGGCGGGCCCCTGCTCCAGTTTCCCGACGGTATTGGGTTACCTTGGATGTCAAATTTTGACTTGCACTCACTACTCCAATGATTTCCTTTATGACATCGAGGACAAATTCCAAGCATCCCTCTGCCAGCACCCTCGCTTCTTTCCGGGCAGTTTCTCCTTATATGTCCCTCTTTCCCACACTTAAAACACCCCTTAGAGCAGGTTCCCCTGTTATCAGATTTTTGCATTCCAGTCTTAAGGGCAGCAGCCAAAACCTGACCAGTAATATGAGGCCCATCTATATCTTTGCATGCTCGAATCATGTCATCTATACTTTTGGCCCGGGAGGACTTAATAGCATTTTGGCAGTAAGTGTTAGCGTTTTCATATGCCAGTTGTCTAATAAGTGGCATAGCCTGTTCCAGATTAGGGAATATTTTTCCAGCCGCCTGCATTAGGTGGGCTATAAAGTCAGAATAAGGTTCAGAGGGCCCTTGAGAGATCTTGGAAATTTTTGCTTCAGTCTTAGAAACGGCCAGGGCTTTCCAGGCATGGACCGCAGCTGAGGCTATCTGAGCATAGACCCCCAGGATCATAATTAATTTGCTGATTTATGACAGCATATTGTCCTGAGCCTGTTAGCATTTCAAGGTTACGCCGTGGGAAGCCGGCGTCCTGATTGACTCGGGCTAGCTCCTGACACCTCTCTTGATTTTCACTTTTCCACAACAAAAAATCCCCTCTGGACAACACAGCCCTGCGAAGCTGTTGCCAAACCAAATCCCAATCATTGTTATTGAGAAAGCCTCCTGTCAGAAACCAAGGACAAGCCTGGGCTATAACTTCAAAGAATTCGGTTGCAGTCTTAGTTTTTATTCCTGTTCCTTGTGTATTTAACAGCTCTTTTAATTCGTTGGCCAGACGAACCTTCGCTGTTGAGTTACCCATGGTACGTACCCTGTCTCTTTAAATTATCTTTAAACCAATCCTCCCCCTTCTACCTTTAGAAGGTGAGCCCCGTACGCTTACCCCTGCTTTCCGGATCTCGGTGGGAACCTCCAGATGCCGCGTCCGGCTAACGGAGCCAAGTCCGGCGAGGGACGGCGGGGTTAAAAAATACACAGGACACCAAGGTTCTTCATCCAGGAGGGAGCGTGTGCGCCCTTTATTGCCAGATTTGTTCCCTTTATATATCTCTTTAACAGCTGCAGGAAATTACTCAAAAGTGAGGAGGGGAGAGTAATAACTGCGTCCTTGGGTTACCGTCACGTCACCATCCCCTATCAGGAGGCTCGAACAGGTCAAGATGTTCCCGAGACACATATGTGCGAGGCGGATAAACAGGGAACTGCAAGCCTGTGTCATGGCCTTGTGAGCTGGCCACATTGACATGCATAATAAAGAACTGGGGGTTGAGTCCCCAGGGGCCAGGGCGGGCCTGCTATCAGCAGGATTGCAAGTTCAAGGCCAGTCTGGCCAGTGTGAGAAGGCCCTGTCTCCAAAGAAAAAAAAAGAAAAGCCCCTCAGTTCCTTCCCAACCCCCACCCCATTTTTTTTTTTAACTTTGATGGTGGGAAAGTGATACACATTTACTAGAACAATACTTTGAATTTTGATCTTATCTTGGGCTAGTGGTGAAACAGTATGACCCTCTCAGGATGTGGTAGTAGCGAGACCTACTCCCAGTTAGCCACATGGCCATTAGGGGGAAACAACTTATGTCCTACAGTATGCTGTGCTGTGAGGTTGGGATGTGTGGTAGATTAACCTGGTGAAGTTAGAATTTTTTTTTTTTTTTAATGACCCAATCTCTGTGTTATCCAATTTGGTCTTAAGAACTCATGTGCTCAAATGATCCTCCTGCCTTAGCCTCCCAAGTAGCTGGGACTACATATGACATACCACTATAGCCCTGGCTGCAGTGCATTTTTGATTTATGATATTTTAAATTTATGATGTAAATTTAAGGAATACCTGTATTCTTTGTGGGGAGGAATAGTAGTGCACCTATGACTAGAGCCTAACAAATGCTATACTATAACAAGGTAGGTCTAAGTCGAATGTGGGTTTTGTACTAATGTTGAGGGGAGGAAATAAGAGTTAAAGTATCAGTGTTCAGTTATTTACTAATATTTTTTTTTTTTTAAATAAGTTTCTCCCAATCCTTTGATTCTTTTTAATGTTTAAAAAGAGAAAATGCATTTTTCTTCCTAATGTATGTTTCCTTAGATTGTTCTTCCCCTATTACTATATACTTCAGTGGTACACTGTTTCTCTGTCCTGCCATGTGTCTCTTTTAAATTTTGTCTTCCTTGCTTGATTACTGTTTCCGTGAGGATACATAAGGTCTGTCTTACTTTTTGATGCTGGGGATTGAACCCAGAGTTGTTTTTACCACTGAGCTACAGCCTAGGCTGTAGCTTTTACTTTGAGATAGGGTCTCACTAAGTTGCCAAGGCTGGTCTCTTGGGATCATCCTGCTTCAGCCTGCTGAGTTGCTGGGATTTCAGAAGTGGCATGGTCTTTCTTGTTCAGTTGAGAATCAGGTATACCTACCTAGCACACTGCCTGCCACGTAGTAGATGTCCAGTAAGGGATTATTGTATTACTTGTAACTTGCATTTGAATAACTTTAAAGCAATTTGACTTCCCATTTGGCCAGGTATTTAGGGTTTGTGTTGTACTACACAAACACCCACACCCACACCCACACCCACACCCACACCTCCTTATATTTTTGGTACTGGGGATTGAACCCAGGGGTGCTTAACCACTGAGCAACATCCCCAGCCCTTTTAAATATGTTATTTAGAGACAGGGCCTCACTGAGTTGCTAAATTGCTAAGGGGCTTTGAATTCCCCATCCTCCTGCCTCAGCCTCAAGCCATCGCACTTTGGCAGTACTACACATTTCTTAATGGTATTTGTGATAATGTCCTCAAATTGTCTTTAAGTGCCAGCACACATACTTTGAGAGAGTATGTATTGTTTCTTCCTTTCTGTGTTTCTTCAATTTATCAGAATATCTGATACGTTTTATCTGTGTAGTAAATGTTTAAATCTGGGGGATGACGATTGTTAGGTTTTGGTGTTTTTCTGAAGTGAACTGTTTATATTGTTTGACCTTTCCTGTCTAGAAAGAAGAGAAAGCATATTTATTGGCAATGAAACTTCCAATTTTTAATTGGCTTTAGTTTGATTTATATTTAATTTATAAATTTATATATATATATGAATATATAAGAATACTATCTGTTCTTACAACCTCACATAACCAAGTGTAAAATGAGTTTCCAAGTGTAAGATGAGTAAAAAACTCATCTTACACTTGGTTATGTGAGATAGTAAGAACAGATAGTATTCTTATATATGAGGAAACTGAGGCTCAGGAAGGGTTTAAGTGGCTTCATCAGATTAGTTAGTACTTAAGTTTATTTTTAATTTTGAGTTTTAACAGCTTAGTTTTAAGGAGTCATATATATTGTGGGACTCCCCTCTATTGGTATATTACCAATGTTTTCCTTGTGATTAGTTAATGTCTAGCTAAACCAAAGTTTTCTTGTAATTTTTAAATTACAGGGTGCCCTTAAAGATAGTAAAGTGTGAAACCTAAAGCACCACTGGACATATTCTTGAGTGAATATAATAGATACTCTTCAAAAAACTTTTTTATTGGTGCATTATAATTTAACATGATAGTGGGATTCATTATGCCGTATTTGAGCATGCACAGTTTTTCTTTTATGAGTTTACGGTGTCTTATACCAGGGCAAATTAAAAAAGAAAAATCCTATAGAAAATGTGTTGGATTGGTTTACTTTCATAAAAATGTTACTTAAATTTATTCAGACATCTCTGAGTGAATTCCTTATGCCTTTCTTTTTTTAAAAAAAATTTTATTGCATTTCTTTTCTACTATTAGAAAATAAATTTATAAATTAAATATAAATCAAACTAAAGCCAATTAAAAATTGGAAGTAAAATTAATGTAATAGATGATGTTATTTAGTCATAATGAATCACGTTATGACTTATGACTTATGGTAGGGTTATAACAGGTCAGTTTCTTTTGGCATTACTGTACTATGTGTTGTCTGACTTCATTCACATGTACTTTTTCTGTATTAGAACTTGTATAAAACTCTCATTTTTTACATTATCTCATTTGACTTTCAATTTTGGGAAATGAATAATTTGCTACCAAAAGGAGCTTTGCTCAGCAGTAGTATAGTTGTGAAGGTAAATGTGGGAGTTGCTATTGCATGGCAGCTTTTAGATAATAGAGTCATCAAAATATGAGTAATGAGAATGTTTTATTAGGTATATTTAAATCATCTTAGTAATTAGGCAATGTAATTATATTTTCCATAAGAACTTATAAGATTCTAGAAAGTACACTTGGATCCCCTGTTCGAAATACACTGCTTTAAGTAAAATTTCATTTTAGTTGGTATAACTATATGTTTTTTATGTAGTTGAAGAATTATCAGTTTGAAATAATAAACTAGAATAATTTTAAAGAAATCCCAGTTGAAAGGTATCTCGTATTCCTGATTTAGCCATTTAAAATTTTATTTGCCTCTGATATGCAGATGCTAATTCACAATGGGGGGAGTTAGGGAAGAATAGAGTTACTTTATATTAGGTAGAGGGGAGTGAAGGGGGGGAAGGGGTATGGGGGTAGGAAGAACAAAGAACAGTAGAATGAATCAGACATTACCCTGTGTACATATATTAACTATATGACCAGTGGGATTCTACATCATGTATAACCAGAATGATGAGAAATTGTACTCCATTATATATGATGTATCGAAGTGTATTCTACTCTCATGTATAATTAATTAAAACAAATAAATTTTTATTTACCAACTAGGAAAGAGGTTATAATTTTAGGGTGGAAATGAAAGGAAAGGTGGCAGTTCACAAAGATATGTGGTTCATGATTTTTTTGCAATAATGTGACTCTTAGAAAAGTTAGAGACCTGTGTCATGAACAATACATATACACTGTGACACATCATTAAAAGGAGGAATTACTTTGGATAGGGAAATTAAAATTTTCCTAGGTATAGTGTAATTTTTAGAAATTGGCTATTTTTGGAATGGTTTTAATATTTACAGGAAAACTGAGAATATAGTACAGAGTTTCTATGCCCGGTTTACCTTATTATTAACATTTTATGCTAGTATGATGTTTGATATTAATGAACCAATATTGTGATACTTTATTATTAGCTAAAGTCAATACATTATTTAGGTTTCCTTAGGATTTACTTCCTGTCTTTTGACCAGTCTGGGATCCTATCCAGGATATTTACTATGTTACATTTAGTTTCTTATTTCTTTGGCTCCTATTTTTGGCTGTTATATTTTCTTAGACTTTTCTTTTTGATGACCTTAGTTTTGAGGCGTACTTGTACTTGTATATTGTAGGATGCCCCTCTATTGGGGACATTACTGTATTACTGATGCTTTCCTTATGATTAGACTGGGATTAGAGGGCTTTTAGCTGAAGATCATAGAAGTAAAGTGCTGTTTTCATCATGTCTTATTAAAAAAAAATCACACTTTCCCTCCATGAGGGTAAAATACTTACATAAATTCTTTAGAAGTCTTCTGAAATGAAGATCTGTCTCTTCTCCACACTGCTTTAGCTCTATTCCATGGATTTTGGTATTGTTGTATTTTCATTTCAAAATTATTTTCTAATTTGCCTTTTTATTTCTGTTTTGATCCATTGGATTTTAGAAGTCTGTTTTGAGCTGATATCCAGATATTTGAGGATTTCCTAGATATTATTGGTCAGAGAACATTTTTTATGGTTTTGGGTTCTTTGAGAAATTTAAAAACTTGTTTTTTAAAAACTCACCAGAGTACACTTTGGTGAGTATTCTCTGCCCATTAAGAGAATGTGCATTCTGCAGAAATATCAGTTAGTTCAACTTTAGTCGTATTTCTCAATTCTGCTCTAACCTACTGATTGTATATTTACTATCAATCATTGGAAGAGGGCTGTATTATGGTTTTGTCTATTCCTCTCGATTGTCAGTTTTTGCTTACTGTATTTTGAAGTTCTTT
Organism: Marmota monax; assembly: GCF_021218885.2. Lineage (NCBI taxonomy): Eukaryota > Metazoa > Chordata > Mammalia > Rodentia > Sciuridae > Marmota > Marmota monax. The sequence goes on along the minus strand of NW_026694524.1, from coordinate 2,242,798 downwards.
TATTAGGTAGATACGTGTTTAGAATAGAATTGTTAAACCCTGTTGATGAATTGAGCCTTTAAAAATTGCCCTTTCTCTCTGGTCATATTTTTTGCTCTGAGACCCACTTGATTTTAATATGGCTTCTCTAGTTTTCTCTTTTCCTTAGTTTTCTTTTGATTAATGTTAGCTTGGTACATCTTTTTTTTCTTTTAACATTATTTATGTATCTATATTTAAAGAAAATTTCTTCTAGATGGCAAGATTCTGTCTTAAACTGATGAACTCTGCTTTTTTTCTTTTTAATTTTTCCAAAACTTTTTGTTTGTAACTTCCTATAAACCTATAATTATTTGCAAAGAAATCTGCCAAATCCTTTCACCCTTTATTCAAGTGTTAACATCTCGAATAACTACTGTATGCATTATGGTTTGGATGTGAGGTGTTCCCCAAACAATACAAGAGGGTTCAGAGGGGAAATGATTGGGTTGTGAGAGCCTTAACCCAATCAGTGAATTAATTCCCCAGATGGGATTAACTGAGTGGAGGTAGGTGGGGCATGGCTTTGTGTATATTTTTGTGTTTGGCAAGTGGAGATCTCTCTCTCTCTCTTGCTTCCTGACTGTGGCGTGAGCTGCTTTTTTTTTTGCCACACTCTTCTGCCATGATTTTCAGCCTCACCTCGAGCCCTGAGGAATGGAGCCAGCTGTCTGTGGACTGAGACCTCTGAAACAGTGAGCCCTTAAATAAACTTTTCCTCTTCTACAATTGTTCTGGTTGGGTCTTTTAGTCATAGAGCAAAGAAGCTGAGTAAAACAGAATGCTATCAAGACTAGGTAATTGATATTGGTAAAAGCTTATTCAGATTCCATCATATACACACACACTCGCACACTCATTATTTGTTTGTATTGTATAGGTCTATGCAACTTTATCAAGTGTATTTTCATGTAACTATGATTGCAGTCAAGAAACTCATCAATGTTTATAGTAGCTCAATTCATAATAGCTAACCTATGGAACCAACCTAGGTGCCCTTCAACAGATGAATGGATAAAGAAAATGTGGTACATATACACAATCAAAAAATTACTCAGCCATAAAGAATGAAATGACATTTGCCTATAAATGGATGGAACTGGAGACTATTCATACTAGGTAAAATAAGCCAATTCCCCCCCCAAAAACAAAGGCTGAATGCTGACTCACAATAGACAGATGGGAGGGAGAGGTAGAGGTTCACTGGATTTAACAGGGGAGTGGGGGGAAGGGAAAGGGGATGGGAATGGGAAAGAAAGTAGAATGAATCAGACATAACTTATTATGTTCATATATGAATACATGACCATTGTAACTCCACATCATGCACAACCACAAAAATGGGAAGTTATACTCCATGTATGTATGATATGTCAAAATACATTTATTGTCATATATTACTAAAAAGAACAAATAAAAAAATTTTAAAAAGCTAGAAAAGAGAAAGACAGATGTCATACACACACTATGGCCAAGTCTCTGTTGTGTGTGCCTGTAGTCTCAGCTACTCAAAAGGCTGAGGCAGGAGGATGGCTTTGTCTAAAATAAAATTTTAAAAAAGATAAAAGAAATAGCTACTTTACTGTACAATTACCGCAAGACTCCTTTGTGCTGTCTGTTTATAACTACACTAACCCCTTCAATCACCCTACTCCAAAACCTAACCTCTGGGAGCCACTAATCTGATGGAATCATGTAGCTTTCATCCTTTTGGTACTAGCATGATGTTTGTGGCACATCCACATTATTGTGTGTATTAATTGTTCCTTTTAATTTCTGAGTAGTATTGCGTGGTTATGGATATATCACAGCTTGTTTACCCATTCATTGAAGGACAGTGGTTAGTTTCCAGTTTTTGGCTATTAGAAATAAATTGCCTTGAACGTTCACATGTTTAGCATTCTCTGTGATGAATGTCCAAGAATGGGTCTTATAGTAAGTCCATTTTTAGTTTTTAAGGAACTGCCAAACTCTTTGTCAAGAGTGGTAGGTACCATTTTATATTCCCATCAGCAATGTATGAATGATCCAGTATCTCTGTATTCTTGGTGTTTGTTTTGTTATTTATTTTAGTCTTTCTGATAGATATTTAAAAGATTACTTATTGAGGTTTTAATTTGTATTTCTCTAATAGTGATTGAAGTTGAGCATCTTTTTTATGTGCTTATTAGCCATTTGTATGTCTTCTGTAAAATGTCTATTTTGTCGGTTTTCTGTTTGTTTTTTAAATGTTGAGTTTTGTAAGTTTTTTTTTTTTTTTTAAATATAGATATAAATATGCTGCACTTGGGTCAGATCACTTGTTGATATCCTCCTGGAGCAGAAGCTTGGTTTGGCCCTGGGCTTTGATGTTATCTCTGGATCAGATAGTACACCAGTGTGAGCTGTGGATCCTGGAAGCTTTGAATGGCCTGAGGCTTTTTAACTTGCTAAGGTTGGGTGGCCTGCCTGCTTTTTACTGATTGTGGTTTTCTTCCTATTTACCAGTGCCTCTTGGTGTTCTGGATTGAAGAAGGTGTTTTCCAGTGCTCAGTGAAGGGTGTATGTCCAGGATATACTGGATTAAAAAAACAAAAATAAGACCAAATGCCCAGGGAATTCATTTTGTTTTCCTTCCTCAAGTCTTGAAGGTCCTAGAGGGTATGCCTCTTCCTTTCTACCTTTCAGAGTCCTTTTATCATTGCCTTTTGAATTATTTCCCCTAGTATTTGTGTATAAAGGGGAGTAGCAGGGAAAAGTTAGCATGTACCACCATCTGTTCTGGAACCAGAAATTGATCTCTGCCTTTTAATTGGGGTGTTTCAAAAATAGTTACTGGGCCCAGTGTGGTGGTACAGGCCTGTAATCCTAGCAGCTCAGGAGGCTGAGACAGGAGGATTGTGAGTTCAAAGCCAGCCTGGGCAATTTAGTGAGGCCCTAAGTAACTGAGTGAGATCCTGTCTCTAAATAAAATATAAAATAGGGCTGGGGATGTTGCTCAGTGGTTAAACGCCCTGGGTCCCAACAACAACAACAATGTAATTACTGATATAATTAGGATTGAGTCTATCAGTCTTGTTGTTTCCTATTTGTTCCTTATGTTTTTTTTTGGGGGGGGGGTTATTTTTTTACTCCTTTGATTCTACATTTTACTAAATTAATGGAGTAGTTTTTATGAGTCTTTGTTCACTTTTCTTTGGCTAGCTTATGTTAGCTGTTCACGTTCTATTTTTCAAGTAGTTACTTTAGGTTTCAAAATATATATGTTTACGTACCACACTCTACTATTAAGTAATAGTGTACCTCTTCATATGTGTGTAATGTACATTTTTGTTTTATGTCTCCTGGATATTGTGCTATTGTTGTAATTCATTGCCTTCATTTATTATAGGCCTCACAATACATTGTTATATTTTTGCTTTAAACAGTTATCTTTTAAGGAGGTTTACATTCCTGTGAAAAAGTTATCTTATATTTCCCTTGCTTTTCCTTTTGATACACACACACACACACACACACACACATTTCCATTTTGTGTTATTTTCTTTCTGCCTGAAGGACTTTAACTTTTTATAGCGAAGATTTGCTTGTGTGGAGAGTAGTTATTCTCCTGCTCTTAAGTTACTCCAGTTTGTAAAGCAGTGGTTTGTCATAAGCTATTCCATTTTGAGTATAAGTGCCAAGGTGGAATGACTCTGCAACTTGTTTGTACAAGTAAACAACTACCATCTGCCTGGCACAGTCACAAAGCACAAACTTATAAATTAATTGTGCCAATAAAAATGACCACCTGTGAACTTCTTGAATTAATTAGGCTCATGCATTCTTGTGTTTCTATCAATCTCATATCAGATACACCAGGCCCATGAGTTTACCGAATACACCAGACCACTGAATGAAGCAACACCTTCACTCACGGCCTGTAAAAGGAGGAGACTGGCTGGACATGGCACACCTTGACCCTATCACCTGGTCACTCATCCTGAGCCTTGCCCAGGAAAGTCACCACAGCAAAACATCTGAATCTGTCCCCAGGCTTTAGCAGAGGCCCATTCTAAGCTGACACCTCAAGCTAACCCTGAAATTGCTTTCCACCCAGACCCTGGCCTAGAAATAAGTTCCTGCATTTTTGATAGCTGTGTGCTCTGAAGAAGTTCTTTGGCTAGCTCATAATCGGATCTAACCACCTACTGTGACTCTTTGCATTTGTATCTGCTCTCTGCCTTTGCTATCAGTTCAGTCTCCTGAACCCCTGTGGCTGCCTTAATTAACCCTTTTCTAGCCTTTTTGTAGTGCCCTTGCGGGCTTGTGCGTGCTCTCTCTCTCTCTCTCTCTCTCTCTCTCACACACACACACACACACACAAGTATGTGTATATGCATACTTATAAATAGTGTGAAATTTGATAATGTGACTTGAGTGCTACAGATATTAGAAATTAGGATTGGTTGCCCAGTTTATGACTACCAGGTGACCCCCAGTATTCAGTGAACTCCCACTGATGAAAGTAGTGTAGTTTGTGAATTTATTGTTATTCAATAAATTCTGACATTGTGGAAAGGCACAGATGTGTTTGGTCTTTGCTAATGACATAGCTCACACAAAACAGCTGATAATTATTTTTTTCAGCCTTAGTCTGCAAAAGTTTATATTTTGCTTTGATATAGAGTTCTAGATTTATTTTTATCCTCCCTTTAGATGTCATGACACAGTTTTCTGCTTTATGTTGGTCTTTGAGATGAAGTTTACTTTTGGTATCGTTCTTTCAAGTAAGATGTCACCCCTCTTTTGCTATAAAGATTTTCTCTTTATTGCTAATGTTAGCAGATAGGCTATGTTCTGTGTTGAAGTCTTTTTTTTTTTTTTTAAATTATTTCTTGTGCTTGAATTCTGTTGTTCCTTGGACATGTGGGTTTATAATTTTCACCAAATTTGGGAAATTTTCTGCTCTGTCTTCAGACACATTTTTCTTTTCCTACTTCTGTTAAGACCATCTGAAGTTGTCCCATTACTTTTTTTTCTTTTACTGTTAATTTTTTTCAATCTTCTTCCTTGCTATATTTCATTTTGCATTATTCGTATTGCTGTCTTCAAGTTTATTATTTTTTTCTTTTGCAATATCTAATCTTCCCTTAATTCTTTCCAGTATGTTTTTCATCTTAAGATATTGTAATTTTCATTTGGGCCTTTTAAAAAATATGTTTCCTTAATATGCTTAATGGTTTTCTCTACTTTCTTTAGTATGCAGAATATAGTTTGACAGAAAATGGTATTCGTACAATTTCTGATTAATTTTCTGTTTATTACGGTTTGTAATGTTTTAAAACATTTTTATTGGTGCATTATAATTGTTACATATAATTATAATAATATTTATTTTTAGCTTTTTGATCTCAGCCTTGTAACTTTTTTTTTAAACCTTTATTTTATTTATTTTTATGTGGTGCTGAGAATCAAACCCAATGCCTCACATGAGCTAGGCAATTGCTCTACCACTGAGCCACAACTCCAGCCCCAGCCTTGTAACTTTTGATTAGGTGCCAGATAGTGTGAATTTTACCTTGTTAGCTTCTGGATATTATTGTTTCATGCTAAATATTTTTGAACTTGTTCTGGGATGAAGTTAATTTATTCAGAAATAGTTTGATTCTTTTGAGGCTTGCTTTTACACTCTTGGGTGGGGACAGAGCAGCCTTTAGTCATGGTGTAAGTTTCCCTTAGTACTGAGGTAATACCCTTTTGAGGACTCTTTGCAATGCTACTTAAATTATGAGGGGGAGCAGCAACCATTTTTGGCACTGTTTGAACCATGTGGGTTTTCCCACTGTGTGTTTTAGGCGATTCTAGGGTAATTTCTTCACCTTAACATGCTCATTTTTACTTGTCTGGCGATTGTGGGGAGACTGTGCAGATTCCCAGAGTCTTCTGCCTGTGCAGCTCTTCCTCTCACACTTTCCCCTTCTGTATTTTAGCTACCTTGGCCTACTTAAATTTTCAACTCCTTTTGACTCTAGGAGAATACACGTTGCCTTCATTCCCTCCTACCTTTGCCTTTGCGTGCAACTTTCTTTATAGGGGTCACCTCTTTTGTTTCTCTTCTCTCAGAGATTGTTGTCTTGTATTACTTATTGTCCAGTGTCTGAAAATGTTGCTTCACATATTCTGCTTTGTTTATTAGTTAATGAGGCTTTATAAATCTGGTCTTCATTATTTCATTTTGGCCAGAAGTAGAAATCTTTGATAAATTTATAATTCTCATTTGTGTTTTAGTCTGCTTACTTAGAGTACTTGCTAAGGAACAACTCTTAAGTTGCCTTTAGTGCAGGAATGCCCTGTAGACTCTTTTCATAAATTTGGGTAGTATGTGACATAGTGTAATGTACCATGAAAGGGAGTAAGGAATGGTATGGTAATGGTACAGATTCTTTCTGTGTTCAAATGCCACATAGGATTAGTGTTCTAATGCTAACACAAATATTTCTAGTTTTAAGGTCATAACTTGGTTAATGCATGCTTTAGCACAGAGTTTTCTACCTTTATTCCTTGAAACTTTGTTAATCTCACTAGATTTCTATTGATTTTCACAACAAAATGGGTTCTGTGAACTAAATGTATTTAGGAAACTTGGGAGTAAAGAGAGTTAAATCTGTATCAGCACTTCTTGAAACTAGTGATGTACTAATGAATTCTGTGAATCACCAAAGAACCAGTGTAAACGTATTTAGCCACTGGGCTTTAGTGTTCTACCTCTGAAAATCTTTAGAGGTGTGTAGTTAGATGTTTAAGGATGTTTTACTAACGTTTAAAGATGTATTTAATTATTGTGGGATACTTACCTAAATAGTTTCAAGAGCTCATACTTTTAGTAAGTCTACTGATTTCTCTTAATGGATACTGAGGCTTTTTTCAATTTTCTTCTAGTACAATCTTGTATATGTTATTTTATACAGTTGTACATGTTTATTTGTAGTGCTGATTCTTAGTTCTTGGTTAAAGGAGAGTGAATATATACATGTAACATATACATATATACATATGCATCCATCTTTGGTGTTGGTAGATTAGTGGCATTTTTTTTCCATTGATGTTGTGTCAATTTGTATTTTCACCACTTTGAAAGCCTGGGTTTAAAGAAATTTGGTAAATATTCTCTAGTTATCCTCCAGTATTATTCTAGTTCCTTCTTCTACTAAATGTGTTTGTGTGGTTCTGCTTCTACCAAACTATTTATTCTTTCCCAACCTAATTCTTTTCAGACAGTCTAGAATAGTTGTATAACGTGTGAACTCTGAGGTTGTCTTTTTCCAATCTTGACTTAATCTTTTACTAACATTTTGACTTCAGGCAAGTCAGCATATCTCAGTTTCCCTATCTGTAAAATGGGAGAATAGTGGTACCTTGGTCAAGACCTATTGTAATTAAATGAATTAATGCATATGTAACACTTGGTGTCTAATCCATAATAAATTCTGTAAGTATTATCTATTGCACTTGTAAATTCCACAAGGTTGCCTTTCTTCCCTTGTTTTTTTTACTGGCCATTACCATTTCTGTATCAGTGAATTGAAATTAGCCTTTTCTTTAAATTTACCAAGGTACCATCACCAGAGAAAAGATGTAAACTGAGGATTTCCTGGAGGGGGTTTATTGGACTGGGGACAAGTGGGGTCCTTGACTTATGCGAAGGAAAAGCATTTGAGCAAGGAATATGCATTTAAGGGAGAATGTGGGCCATTTTGAGAGTGAGACATGTTTTTGGGTTTCTAGGCTCTTTTAAAAGAAACTTGGTGAGGGTTGGGTTTGGTAAGGTATGTAGGGATGACATTAGTCTGGTGATCACAACAGAGTTTATGGTGATCTGGGCATTCTCAGGATTCATAGGCTGACGTGATATTCATTATCTGATCAAAACATGATTCTAGAAAGTCACCTAAATTATAGGTTTCTTAAAATATTCTCTCTCTCTCTCTCTCTTAATCTATTGTGGGCTAATTAACAGTGTACAAGGTAATTATCACAAGTGAGTGATTTTAAGATTACAGATTTCCTAGGAATTCGGGAGTTGACAGGTCTGGGAGAAGAACTAATGTGAGGAGTGACAGGCCTGGAAAAGTATCAGAATATCACAGATTAAAATTATATTTCTTTGTCCTTCCTGTTTTTTTTAAATATTATTTTTTTAGTTGTAGTTATACACAATATTTTATTTATTTTTATGTGGTGCTGAGGATCAAACTCATCACCTCGCATATGCTAGGCGAGTGCTTTACCACTGATCCACAGCCTCAGCCCCCTTCCTGTTTTGTTTTTACCAACTTTTTATTTCTTATATTCTACCTCATTACTATGCATGTAGTTTAGAATACAAAAAATCCTATAAAGCTTTTAAAAACAGGAGCTCCTAGATCTCTTTGCCATTTTCGTTTCTCAAGTTTCACATTTTTATGCTCATCACATTTATTTTCCCGTCTAATATACTTGTGTTGCTACTTCTTCGTTTTTCAGTTTAAATCATTTTCAATTGATTTTCCATCACAGAAGGTAAGGATTTGAATGGCTTTTCCCCCTACTGTCCTATTATAATCTTGTACTTGAGAACTTAACTTTGGTATTCAATATTTGCATTGTGACTTTGTAACTCCACAAAAACTTGTTTTTTCCTGCATTTAATAATATTCTCTTTATTGGATTATTTTTCTACATATTCATCACTAATTTTGATTCACTTCCTAAATATTTCATTTGTCTGCCTAATTCTAATCAATTGTATAGATTGCTTCTCAGGGTGGTGAGATGAATGAAGAACTTGGCTAGTTTGTATTTCCCTGAACAAACCTCTTCCATAGCCTTTGTCTTGGTCTATACATGGCTTAAACAACAAACATTTATTTCTCCCAATTCTGGAGACAGGTCCAAGATCAATGCACCTGCAGACAGATTCTGGCTAAGAAGTGGGGTTCCATTTCCTGGTGTAGCCTAGGCTTGCTGTGTTCTCAGATGGTGGCAGGGGCAAGGGAATTCTCTAAGACTTTTAAAAATAAGGGCATTAATGCCTTGGTAAACGTTGTTTATACTTTCACTGACGTGTCCTTCAGTGTGTTTTTCTCATAGCCTAGACAAAACTGAGTTTAGTTTTTTTTCAGCCCTATTGGCAGAAGCATTATTTCATATTTTTAACTTTCATCATTAATGATACTAAGTAAACTTTGCAATTTTTATTGTCTCCATTCCTTTTGGTGAATCATCTGTTCATGTCCTTTGGTTTTTCTTTTTAGTTTGTGTGTGTGTGTGTGTGTATTTAGAAGACAATAATTTGCAAATCTGTTAGAGCAGGAATATTTTGTAAATAGAGATTTGGAGAAGCAGTTAATACTATACAAAGGTAGAACTTTGTGATTTAAAATTTATTAGTCTTGTCAAAATGGAGATGACCATTTAAGAGAACCTAGTTCTAGCTGTCCTCATATTGGGTGAATGTATCCCTTGGGTGTTTAGAGCTGGTGGAGAGGAAGATACATACTTATAGAACTTAAAACATCTTCCTGGAATGTCAGTTGTATTTAGAAGTTTTGGGATAGGTAACTTTTTATATTAAAATAGCTTTTGAGAACAATCTAAAATTTATGTGAATTTTAAAGTAGAAACATGAGACTTCAGAAATAATATATGCAATACTGATATCCCAAGGTTCCTAAAATTTTCTCCTATTAAACGTATTTCAATAGAAAAAGATGAGGGTGCAGATGCTTATGTGGAGTTTAACAGTGGTTACTGTAGACATAATCATAATAAAACAGCAATTTTCAAAAATGTTTTAACCTGGCTCCAGCATAATGGATTTTACATCATAGTTCAGTATAGAATGCAGTCATTTATGTGGAGCACATAAAAGTTTTATGAAATGTTATTTATCCATTTAACATAAGAGCTTTTTTGATACTAATTTCACTTAAAAAAAAAAAGTCTGCTCTGATTGAGCTCCATTAGGTTGTTATTTCCAATTTGAGACTGCTTAGCATGTACTTGTTAATCTTATTAGAAGTCTTCTGTAAGTGCTATGTGGAGAGACCAATCTAGCCTTTTTTTGCTACTCGTTACCTGTGGAACTCAGGACAAATTACTTAATCTTTCAATGACCCATTTTCATGAATATGGTATACTAAAAGCTGTACTATTTCATGGAATGATTGTAAGGTAAGAGAATAAGAGAATGCTGGTAAGACACTCTGGCATATATATATATTATATATCTATGGTGAACTGCTGTTGCAAATTCCAGAAGACCCAAAAACAATGACAGTATCTCCCTATTCCCTTTGTCCCCTTTCAAAAACAAATAAAGTCCTTCAGATATTTCTACTAAAAAATAGTAAAGTGACTTTAAAGGTTATAGTATTGAAAGAAAAGAAGTATTTGAAATTCAGAGAAATGCATTTAAGGCTTGCTGAATTCCCTTTACCCTCCTTTAAAGAAGAAAACAGAATGCCTACCATCTACCACCCAGATAAATGTTGACATAAAAAAAGTAGTACATGAATATGTATAGACAATTTAAATAGTAAAGAAAGCGCGTATATATATATATATATATATATATATATATATAATTAAGTTGCAGTTGGACACAATACCTTTATTTTATTTTTTATGTGGTGCTGAGGAATGAACCCAGGACCTCGCGCGAGCGCTCTACCACTGAGCCACAACCCCAGCCCAAGAAGCTTTAATGTTAAAAAAAAAAAAAAAAAAAGCCAAAAGCTTGCCCTTGTCCTCTTTATCCAAGATATACCAATTGTTGACATTTTGCCACGTTTGTGTTTTCTCTTCAAATTTTAAGTTATCTAAAATCCTCCATCATTGATTTCCTAAGAACAAAAACATTCTCCAAATTAACCACAGTGCAGTAATCATTTTCTGGGGTAACATTGATAATACTATTATCTAATATATAGCTTATATTAAGATTTCTTTATTCCTCCCATAGTATCCTTTATAGCTAATATTAAAATCTTAGATTTTTTTTTTTAGGGATCGTAGTTTGTATTATGTTGTCTAGTCTCCTTTATAGTTCCCTAGCCTTTTTTTTTTTTTTTAAAGTTCTTCTTTGCATGTCTCATGAATTTTTCTTGAAAATTGCTGGGTTTCTGTTCTTGTGACTAAAAGGCTCAGGGGTCACTCCGGTTAAACTGGGCTAACTGGGCTGCATGAAATAACCACACAAGAGACACAAATACCTTTTTCTTTGGGGTCGCTGTGACAGCTCCTCTGACCTTAAGGGTCTGCAGAAAAAGAGAGAGAGGGAGAGCACGCGCTGACCCCTTTTATTGAGGAGAAGCTATTCAAATGAGGCAAGGGGTCAGGTTTCAGGGGGCTGAGTATCTTCATGATGTCCACTGTCAGCAGGTTAACTGACACCTGGGTAGGCCACACCCAAGGACACAGTAAGAGAAGGGGACACACACAAGGCACTTCCATGGAAGATTCTATCCTAAACAGGGCAAGGGGTTAGATTATGAAGGAACAGGTGAGCATAGCTTCACCCATGGGGCTGTAGCAAGACACACCACACCCATGCACGAGACACCGACCCTCGAACCCAAGAAGGGTGCCACATTTCTGCGACTGAGCGCCTCAGCACCCAGCCAGGGAGTGTAACTCAGTCACATGTAAGGTTGGCCTCCCACAGAAAATTGTACATTATCAGTAATCTAGCCAACTCTAGATTCTGATGCCTGCTACCTTTCAGGTTATCATAGTTGCTGTTTATTTGTTTAGTGGATTGCCTAGACTAATTCCCTAGTCTTCTCAGTGTTATATGATCATTGACATCTCTGCTTAGCTGTCATCTACCCCTTCCTTCCCTAAATTTGACTTCCTCTGCCTCTGTATCCTTGATGACCAGCCAGTGATAAGGAAGATGTTGTGTTTAAACTTATCAAACCAGTTAGATTTCTGTTCTTTGCCCTAATTTGTTGGTTGGGACCACATTCGAAGTTGAGATAGTTTATAAATTCAGTCTTTTACTTTTTGCTTGAACAAAGCCTCTCATTGGGGGCGGGGGTAGACAGCTGGAGGATTTACCAGTCTTCTAAGTCTACACAGCTTTCTAGACCCCCCAGGAATATGTGGGAGCTTATCAAGGTTACTAGGGCTATTTTATTCCCTAGATCACCCGATAAGTTTTACAGTTGGTTTTATGATTTCACTCACTTATATTGTAGCCTCAAAAGGCAGCCACGATGTGGGACTTAGTTGTTTGGCATTTAGGTTGTTATTGTTTTGTATATTGTTTCAAGTCAGATCAGCTCCCTCTGTCGTCTGAGCTGGTGTTTTTCATAACTTTCTTTGCGTGCCCTGGTAGAAATAACACCTTTGATGGACAGGGGTTTGTGAGTACCTCAGGTGAACACGCCATACTCCCACTATTTTTTACTGTGGTTCAGTAGTTTTTCTTGAATACATACTTTTAAATTTATTGTATGCTTTTGGTCATTTTCCAGAATCCTGAAATGGTTCTTTTGTTTTTTTTTCTTATTTTTCAAAAAAGTTATAGCATAGTCAAATTGACTTCTTTCTTTTGGCATACTGTACTATACATTTTAACACATGTATAGAGTGGTGTACATACCACTATCAGGATACAGAACTTATCCTTTCCCTTTATAATTGATAATGGAGATGGGAAATTTGACTAGTCAGGTGAAATGGGAATCTTGAGTCCAGTGAGAATGAATATATAGGCTAAACTTTTATGGGGGCAGGGAAGGGGGACAAGAGAGGGAGAGGATGCACCACCTCCAGGTGAAGGGGATAGCCCCCTTGAGAGAGAAGTCCCAACTACTTGTGAACCAAAGAATGCCCAGGCTTTTATTGAGTGGCTGGGTCCTGGTATTTTTATGGTAATTTCTTTAAGGAGTTTCATTCTTGTGGAAGGGACTCTTGTAGGATAGCCTGGTGTCTCCCTATACCAGGTGTTTGTGGTTAATTTGATTAAGAATAGGAAAGTGAGAAAAAAACAGCATACATTCTAAGAGTGGGGAAATAGGAAAATACTTTTAGTAATGGATTATGAATTAAGGCTCCAGAGTTTTTCTGTCATTTTGTCCTCTGTTCTGGTCCCTTCCTGTCTCATAATCACACCCTCCCCTGACCCCCATAACTCCTGGTAATCTTTCATCTTTTCTATCACTATATTTTTGTCTTTTTATGAATATCATATAAATGGAATCATACAGTATTTGTGCCCTTTTGAGTCTGGCTTCATTAAAATTCAGCATAGTGTCCTTGAGTTTTTTGTGTGTATTGGTAGGTTTTTATTATGAATTATTTTTGCTAAGCAGTATCCCATTGGATAGCTGTACCATACTATTAATTTACCTGTTGGAAGATGTTTGGGTTGATTTTAGCAGTTATGGATAGAGCTGCTGCAAACATTATTCATAAACAGATTTTTGAGAGAATGAATACAATTTTCCATTTCTATAGGGCAAATACTCAGGAGTGATATGGCTGGGTCATTCAGTAAGTGTATGTTTATCTTTAGCTGTTAGTGGTTTTCAAGAAAGGCTATGCAAATTTGATTAGGCATGGGGCTACATTCTTGGAACATTTTATTTTGTCCCATCTATGATTTAGCCAGTCTTTCTAGCCAAACTACCCTTTCCCCATCTTGTTAGAAAAAGCATCTTTATTGAGGAATAATTGATATATAGTAAACTGCCCATACTTAAAGTATATAGTTTGGTAAATTTTGACATATGTATAAACCTAGATTACCAAGACAAGGTAGGCAATATATCTATCATCCTCAAATGTTTCTTCATGATCTTTTGTAATCTGTTTCTTCTGCCTTCCTCTACTATTTTGAAACAACTACTCGTTGATTTTCTCTCATGTTAGAATAGTTTGCATTTTCTAAAGTTTTGTTTAAATTGTCACTGAAAGAAGTTTAATGACTTCCTTGAGCCGAAGACCTCAACTCAGAATGAGTGGGAATCTTGACAAACATCCAGAAATGAGCTTAAGGATGTGTCAGTTAGATTCACAGATTTATTCAGGAAAGCAGAGACACATTCAAGGGAGAATGTAGACCATCTTGAGAATGAGAGCTGCTTTTGGGCTTTTCAGGGTCTTCTTTTAAAGGGAACTTGGTTAGGAGTGGGTGTGGCAAAGTATTGGGGATGGTTTCAGTCTGGTGATCACAAGCAGGTTTCTGGTAGTCTGACAATTCTCAAGATCCCCATTATCTTATAAATAGATAACACTGGGAAGTACACTATATTAAAAGTAAATTTTATATCTCCCTTTGCTCAATCTATTCTAAAAGTATGTTTATTAGTGGGCTAAATAATAGTATGTGGGCAAATTTTCATAAATGGGTAAATTTTTAATAACTCTAAGATTGTAAGTGAAGATTTGTAGATTTCCCAGAAATTTGGGAGTAACAGACCTGTGAGACCTGTGAGAGACTGGTTTGGGGAGTAGCAGACATGTGAGAGAGACCCAGTTTGGGGAGGAAAGGTGGAAAACTTTAGCATATAAAATTTTTAGATTGAAGTTATAGTTTCCTTGTCCTTTCTTTTGTCAACTTTCTATACAACCTTTATATTTTATTCTGCCTCAGAATCATGCACATTATGTATCCTTTTGGCTTGGTTTCTTTCAGCCTTTTTCTGCAGTGCAGGGAATTGAACCAGACACCTTGTATGCTCTAGGTGAATTCAGCACAATTTTTGAGATTGATTCTTTTTTTCTTTTCTCTTTCTTTCTTTCTGGACTGGAGATTGAATCTAGGGGCGCTTAACCCCTGAGCCACATCCCCATATCTTCTTTGACAGGTCTTGCTAAGTTGCTGAGGTTGGCTTTGAACTCAAAATTCTCCTGCCTCAGCCTTCCCAGCTGCTGGGATTACAGGCGTGTACACCACACCCAGCTTGCTTTCCTTTTCTTTAGGTAAATATCTAGGAGTGGAATGGTTGGATTGTATGGTAGGTATATATTTAATTGAATTAACTCCCAAACTATTTTCTGAAGTGGCTTTACCATTTTAAATATTTCTACTAGCAGAAATGAGAATTCCAGTTCTTCCATATCCTTTCCAACTTTTCCCATGGTTGCTGTTTTTAAAATTTTGGACCTTCCATTTTGCCAATTTTATAAAAAAAATTGTATTGTTTTCCTGCTTTTTTGTTTTGAGGGCTCTTTATATATTTTGGATATAAGTACTAAGATACGTGCTTTGTAAAGATTTTCTTTACTGTGGGGCTTCCCTTTTCATTCTCTTTAACAGTATCTTCTAAAGAGAGAAATTTGGTAAGGTTTAATTTGATATTTTTTTCTCATTATGCTTTTGTGTTGTAACAGAATATTAGTTTAAATTTTTATTTTCATAAGTTTGATCTTTTATTTCTAAACCTATAGCAGATGAAAGTACCTTTTCAGGACTGGTGTTGTAGTGAAGTGGTAGAGCACTTGCCTAGCAAGTGCCAGACACTGGGTTCGATTCTCAGCACCACATATAAATAAATAAAATAAAGATCCATTGATGACCAAAAAATATTAAAAAAAATTCTCATTTGGAATTAATAGAGTGATTTTAAAGAGTATGGAAATAGTGTCAGTTTAAGTTATTTTAAAGATATTTTAGTTAAGTTGAAAGGTGTACACTTTAATTGGTTTTAAATACATATGGCTGTATTCATCCTTTGAAGCAATCTAAAAAGTTGAAGATAAATCATAGAATTATCTCTTATTATATACATAGAATTAAAACCAATGCAATGGACAAGTGTTCTTAGCTAATGTAGTACAAACGGTTTTATCCCCACACCCCCAATCTGAATAATGTATGTTAAATTTACATTTGAATTCTTAATAGCTTATTTTCCTTATCCCCTTCCAAGATAATTATATTAAAAAAATTAAAAAGCCACCACAAACTCTGCTTTTCTTTTAAATAATGTGGCTTGGAGCAGTTTGGTTTCTGTAGACCCTATTGCATGTGGTCTGGCTTGGTTCTGAATCAGGGGCTGTTGGGGCTGTGGTTCTGCACAGTAAGTAGAGTTCACCCTTGGGGGAGGAGACTAACCCTTTCCACTCAAGAGGCAGATCCTGGGTTTCCAGTGCAACCTGGTAGCACACCCCTGCCACCACTGACAGGCCCCACTTTTATCTTCCCTGAGTGGAAGGGGAGGGAAACCTGGAGGGAAAGGCAGAAGAAATATGTATAAGTACAGACTCCCAGAAACAGTCTCATTAAGGCATTTGGAACAGATAAATTATTAATTCAGCAAGACTCATCTTTACAGAAGGCTGGAATGGGTAAAACACACACACACACACACACACACGCACACGCACACGTTGCAGCCAGGGATCTAGCCCACTGAGACTGATGTAAGGAAAGATCTCTCCCTACATTGTAGTTAGGATCTCAGAATGATGTCCTAAATGTGATCTAGTTCATTCTATTCCTAGTATCCTGGGGCACAGAAGAAGGTGTGTGTGTGTGTGTGTGTGTGTGTGTGTGTGTATCGGGGTGCAGGCTCCTTTTACACTGTAGATGTATCAGTGTCCAGTAAAAGTTATACAGGGGCTGGGGCTGTAGCTAAATGGTATAGCACTTGCCTCTGACGTGTGAGGCACTGGGTTCCATCTTCACCACATAAAAATAAATAAATATATTGTGTCCTTCTATAACTAAAAATGTATATATACAAAAAGTCATATAGGACAGAGTACTCCAGGTACCCAGAATTTAGAGCTTCTAAGAAGACTGGGTCAGGTTGATAGCAGCTCAGTCTAGAAGCCTAAGGGAGCCACTGGATTCAGAGAGGTGCTTCTGTCTTCCATGGATATCTGGAGACATCTCCCTGAGGGTAGAGCCAACGATGGTGGACAGGGAGAAATCCACCTCATCCAGGAAGAGGGCCTGGGCATGGGGTAGGGCAGTTGTTGGAGCCAGGTAAATGATGGCCTGGAGCTCCTGTGGCCTCTGGAGGCTTGGTGCTGTGGGCTGGTGGGGCAGGCAGGCTACCCTGGACTTTGTTTAGGGAGATGGAGAGCAGGGCTTGGTGGTAGTGCCAAAGACTTCATGGACTTGAGTGCCACTTCTCATTCTGTCTTCCTCCTCCAGATCTGGAGTGTTTTCCTTTTCAAACCTCCCACCATGATGCCTTGCCTATTGCCGCAGTCTGGCTGGGCACAATCAGGAGCCACTTGTCAAAAGAAACTAACTTTATTTTTAGAACCACACACGCCAAACAAAACAGCCTCTCAGGAAAAACCCTCAGAGCCTCAACTGCCACCACCGGCTTCCCACAAGCCTCTCTCTCCCACACAAGCTTCTCTCCACCTCCCACAATCCTCCTGCTTTTGAGGCCGATTGGCTGGGTCACGTGGGCGGAGCCAAAAAAGTCCCCCAATGAGCAGCTCCGTGGTCTGAAAGGGCAGGGAAACAGCCCAATGAGCATCACCGCAGAGGAGCCAATCAGCTAGATGTTGCTGGGGCCGCTGTGAGCCAATCATCAGCCGGCAGCTGGAAGTTTGCTGGCAGCTGGAAGTTTGCTGGGGCCCCTTCGGCTGTGGCTCTCAACACCTATTGTGGGCTTAAATAATGAATTTATATCCTTCAGAATCATTCTCCTTATCTGTAGAATAAGGATCCTAACTCAAATCCCTTTGAGTTTTAAAACCGTCCCCCACAATACTCATTTCTTCAAACATGTTACCCACAGGATAGGTGTGGAATATAGAGATCTGGATCAAAAATAGGGAATCGTGGATTTGAATTCTGCCTTGGACACTGTTCAGAATTGATGTGAGGTTACCTCTGTGGGCCTTCTTTTCATCTTCTCCACTGCCTTGTTCACAAAGACCACCTCCTGGGAATGCCTAAAGTGTGACCCAGTCAGTGCTGGGTAGAGACCTAGCTGCAATAGTGCCTTTTTCTTATCTGGGCCTTATTCCTCCTCCCCATTCAGTTATTGGTCCTCTGCTTTAAAAGCAAAAGACATTTTAAAAATTAATCTTATCCAGTAATCCCACTTCTGGTTATGTTTTCAGAAGAATTCAAAGCAGGATCTCAAAGTATATTCACAGTAGCATTACTTAGAATTATGCAGTCTTGAGAAAGAAGGAAATCCTGCCATATGCTGCAACATAGATAAACCTTGAGGAAATTATGCTACACGAAATAAACCAGTCACAAAAGGCGAATACTGTATGATTCCACTCATGTGACTTATCTAAAGTCGAAAATCATAGAAACAGAAAGTAGAAAGGTTACCAAGGGCTGGGGGGAGTGCAAGCAGGAATTAATCTTTAATGAGTGTAGATTTTCAGTTTTGCAGGATGAAAAGTTTTAGAGATCTGTTGAATAGAAATGTTAAACTTATCATTACTGAACTATACACTTAAAAAGTTAAAATGATAAATTTAATGTTATGTTTTTAACCACAATAAAAAATGATAAAATGTTTCTGCAAAAATCCTGTTAAAATTTTATTATTTGGAGTTCTTTTAATTGGAGGAATGTTTTTAAAAAATATTCTCCATAGTGACTTAATGTCATCTAGTTTTCTCAACTGCGAGACCCCAAGGCTAGCAATTAGATTGTTGAAAAGGAATCCAGCGAAGCATTGGGAAATGGAGATAATCACTATTAAACAGAATAGAGTACAAGCTTTACCTTGTGTTAAGATATAAGCTTGGTTTTATTTTATTTTTTGATTTGGTTTCTCTCCCATTCTTTTTTTTTTAAATTTTAATTAGTTACACATGACAGTACAATGATCTTGACATATCATACATTTGAATCAGATGGGATATAATTTCTCATTTTTCTGAGTGTACAGGTTGCAGAATTACATTTGTCATGCAATCACGTGTATACCCACAGCAATAATAATTTCTATTTTATTCTGCTGTCCTTCCATTCCCCCCTCCCCTCTCCTCCCCTCTCTCTACTCAATCTAATGTGACCTACTTGTTCCCCCCCACCCCCAATCGTCATACCTGTATTCTGTATAATGAAGGGGGTCTTCTTCCATCTTCCTTGTTTTATTTTAATACCTTGGAACCAAGACACGGATGCCTGCTTTGGCCTACAATTTGTTTTGAACTGAGGAGCTTGCTGGTATAGTCTTGTGATACCATTTAGGTCATTGCAGTTTTAGCTAGACTGCTGTAGCTTCTGATAATCTAGTAATCTTTTTCTGTTACTTTTTGTGTCTTATTGACATTTAGGTTCATGGCAGATTGCTTATTTATTTATTTTTTTTTAACTTATATCTTAATTGGCTTTTCAGCACCATTTTGCATGTTCAACTGTTTTTGCCTTCTCGAAAGCTTTTTACTTTTGACATACAAAGTCTTTTGATTTTCCTCTTATTTCACTGGCCGTTTTCTGCCTATTTCATTTAGTTTCACACTTCTCTCCTATCCCACCCATTTAATTGTAAATATTTATTAAGCCCCTTATTCAAAGGCTTATCCACGTATATTTTTTAAATTTAGGAAATATAGGTACACATTTTAAAAAACAGACTTCTAGTGGTTGTGCAAGGCTTTTAGTGAAAATAGCAGTTTTTCACTGTTCCTCAGAGATACCACTTTCAATGTGTAACTATTGCTCTTGGTATTTACCTTGTGTATTTCTAAATAATGTGCTTATACTGCTGTTTCTGTAATTCCCTCACCACCACAATTTACATTCTGTTGACTATTATAGGGGATAAAGTTGACCTTTTCTCTTTTCTCTATCCTTCCTGTATATCAGCATTTGTATTGGTATTTCTAGTGATAGATAAGAAGTGTATTGAAGATATATGTTTACTTTTAAAATTTTATCATTTTTAATGTTTTAATCTTTCCTAAATTTTCTGTGTCTGTTACAAATCCTTGCAAAACAACAATAAAAGTGCTTCTGAGTACTTTTTTCTATTTAAAAAATATGTTGAAAAACCTATTAGTTTTTCCTCTTCTAAATTCCGCCAGGTGCCCCCTTTTCTTCTTCAATGTTTGGCTTTTCATCATCTTTGTAGGAGTAAGGTTTCACAAACTTTGTTGTTAGTTGAGGTCTGTTTCTTATGTCTTTTCTCTGTTTTCTCCTCTTGATTGAGAGTTTGTCTTATATTAAATTGGAAATAATTTTCCTTGAAATATTTGAATCCATTATTTCCTTTGCCTTCCATTTTTCTAGATTTGTTTAGGGTGGGCCATTTTGTATGTGATCTATGTAGTCTATTTTTCTCTTCTTGTCATTCCTCCTCCTTCAACTTTTAGTGTTGTATCTATACCTAGTGTTCTGAAAAATCATGGTGATATACCTTGGTCTGTATGAAAGTTTGTGTCTCTTCCACCTGGGAAATGCATGTTAGTTTAACTTTTTCATTGATGTTACTTGAAATTACCAGTAAATACCTTAATAGGCCCATTTAACAGGACTCTGATTTAGAATGGCAACCCTACCATGTGGCTTAGGGGTAGATATATGAGAATTTTTTTTTGTTTGTTTGTTTTGGGCAGTACTTGGAACTGAATCTAGGGGTACCCTATCATCAAGCTACATATATTCCTAGCCCTTTTTATTTTTTATTTTTTAAAATTTTGATACACATTCTCAAGAAGTTGCCCAGGCTGGCCTTGAACTTGGTGATCTTCCTGCCTCAGCTTTCAGAGTAGTTGGGATTATAAGAATGTACCTATCCAGTAATATACAAGAATTAGAGAAGTGATAGACACACACTTTTAGGGAGTGGTGATGGTAATATGAAGCCACTAATTATGTATATGATAGAATTTTAGACAACAGTAGATCCTATGTAGATGGGTTAGGAAACAGAGTCATTTTTGGCATACTAGATTTTATAAACCAATGCACTGAGCTAAGAAGAAATGATATGTCTAAGGAACTATTTAAGGGGAAACAAACATTTGGTAGGGGTGGTTGTTGGTTTTATATCATTGTGTTGGTAAATAGTTCTCCATTATTTTTTCCCCTTTATTATAATATATGTAATATTTACCTGGCCTTTTTTTTTTTTTTGATTATGCACAATCCTGGAAAGCCATATCTTTCTTTTAATGAAACATGGGCATACAAGAGTTAGTGAAAACACACACATCCTCACCCTGTTGTAAGGTTCTAAGTGATTTTTGGTACAACATTTAAGATGTGTTCATAACAAAATCCAGTGTTTGGTTTGGAAAGAGCAAAATACATGTACCTCTAGTAAGGCTTGGGGAAGGGATAAAGGGGAGCATAAGTATAAAACATCATGAATGAGGAAGAAATATAACCGGAGTCACAAACAATGTACAGGCAAACAGTAATTAACTTTAGAATCGTAAACAAATTGTATTTTTGCCACAAACAGGCTGTTTGTGGCAAAAATACAATTTGTGAATCATAATTCACATAGTTCATTAAGTTCACTGTGGTGGCAGATACAAGTTTTCCAAAATTCTAATTTTTGTTTGAAATCTTAAATTGTGGTAGAGACTCATTTAATCCTTACAGTAATCCTATGAGGTAGTTGCTCAAAAATATTCACATTTTACATAGTACAGAGACATTAAGTGACTTCTCCAGTGCTACACAGTATGAAGCTAAAATCTCAGCCAGGTTCCAGAGCCCACACTTTTTATCTACAGCACTTAGTTCTGAGGTCATTAAAAAGCATGAAGCATTTGGGCAATGTGGCACTATAAGTATCATTAGTAACTGCAATGTTCACTGGGCAGACTTAGGCTCAGCAATCAGACAAGTAGGACCTGATCGAGTCACATTGATTCGGTCCTATTGACTGAACAATATTGGACAGTAAACAGTATGTCAGTGGAGCAGTGTTAGGCATTGCTCTTCCCTGGGAATCCTTTCTGTAGTCCAGGGGCTAGTTTTTGGTCCATGAATTGCAGCTTAGGTATGCGAATGAGACTCAGATGGGTGGGTGCAGAACTATTCTGTTTTATTATTTTTCTGTGGTTGCTTTAACAGATTAGCACAAAATGGGTTTTTGAAAACCCAGAAGTTTATTCTCTCACAGTTCTGGAGGCCAGAAGGTGTGAGAAATTAATTAGTAGGGTCATATTCCAGAGGCTATAGTGGAGAATCAATTCCATACCTTCTCCTTTGTGAGTCTGTAAACTCCTGCCTTTCCTATAAAAGGATAGTACATTTAGGGCCCACTCAGATAATGCAGAGACACTTAGCTTCCTTTCCACATCTTTGACACATCTTTTTATCCAAAAAAGATATTTAATCTTTTCTCATGAAAGTTCATATTTTGTCAGTCTTCCATGCCTAGTTTAGGAACCAGTATCTTTTGTAACAATTTATAGGTGTATTTTCCACATGTCTACAGAAGAAATGCTCAGTTAAAAGTGCTACGATTCTGAGAGAATCCCAGAGCTTTGGCATCCTACAGTTCATTTGCAGTTCTCTTATTCTGGATTTATTTCACCAATCAGGGATAATATTTACTGTGGTGAGTGTTATGAATGTTGCTAGTAACACAACTGACACAGACTTGTCCATAGAGAAAGGGTTTTGTTTTGTTAACCCTTTAATCATAGTAACAAATTACTTAGAGTGCACCATAAATGATCTAATTTTGTTATAACTCTGCATGATTTATTAATGCTGAATTGTGCCTTGGGGAGTAGCAGTGAATTGATAATGTACTGACTTAGTTTTTTTGTTTTATTTTATATTTTAGTTTTTGAGGTTGGAAAGATACATACAGATTTTAGGTTTTGTAGATATTGAAATGATATTGTAACCCTGAATAGGAGATGTTTTTAATGGATTGAAGAAATATCAATGGTTACATCTTTGGTTTGGGGCAGTTGAGTGAACATGAAAGTAGGAGAGCACCACCAGTTTTTCCAAACATTAACATACTTATTAACTATAAGTATGTTAATAACGTATTAATTATGCCATGTTTAAAAAATGCATTCAGAGCTGGGGGTATGCCTCAGGGGTAGAGCTCTTGCCTAGCATGTCCTGGGCCCTGGATTCCATTCTGAGCACTGGGGGGAAAGGCATTGGGGGAAGTTGGTTGGTGGTACTGGGGCATTCATTAAGGTCACCATCAATTTCATCAGAAAGACCTTTAAATTTGAGGAAGTCGTCAAGCTCACTGTAGTAGTGGATGAGGTTTCCAAAATTCTGGTATTTGCTTGAAATCTCAAACTTTATTGTTGGTAACAAATACTGTTAGTTGCCTTGCTTAGAGTGACAATTCATTTATTCAGGTCTGAATAAGCATAGTTTGTTAGTCATCCTTTCTTTGTAAAAATGTCATTGCATGAAAAAAGAGGCTAGTTCAGTTTATAACTTAATCATGTGCATACTCTCCTTTAATACAGTGGAGATATTGTACTTCACTATGGAGTAGAAATGCCTTAAATAAAGTTCTCAACTCATCACAAAGATAATTAAAAATAATTTGTGTTCAAGGGTTGGCATTTAATGAAATGAATTTTTTTGCAATTTCATCAAGGATATGCTTTTATTTTTCCAAAAGGAGATTTTTTAAAAATTATTTTTGTGTTTTGAAAACTCAATAGTGTACATTTAACTCGATTAATTGACAGATTTTTAGATCCAGGACATTGCCTTCCTGGTGATAGCAGATCCCATCACATCAGACTTTGTTATTGGTCCTGATAGCTTCCACCTATGTAGCTAGCACTACTTTGCCTTCTGTGCTAATGTGTGTGAAGGCAACCGTGGTGCACGTCTTTCTGTGGGCTAAATGTTCTAGTCTGGCCTTCTCCTCGATTAAATATTAGGGAACTCCCATCTTATAATATAGGGAAGACGGGAAAACAGTCTGCTGGATGGGATCCACATCATGAGAAATCATCACCAGCTATGTTGCCTTGTTTTCCATCAAGGTAGTGATAGTGTTAACCTCTGCTCCAGGGACAGGCGCTCTCTTAGTGGGGACATACTCTTTGTTGGCAGCTTTCCTTTCAGCCCAGCCAACAGTCTCTGCTTCTTCTCTTGCTTTTGTCTCTGGTCTGTACTTGTTGATTGGCTTCTTAAGCAGTTGGGTAGCTGTTCAGTGATCTAAATAAACCCTGGGCAAACTGGTTAATTGCAGTAGGTACTTTCACCTGTGTGTAGAGGTTAGTCCTTTTGCCATTTGACAAAGCTGGTGAGGTCCCTTTTGGGTTGTATGTTCTAGCCAGTTCCCAAAATCTTAGGTCTTTTCTCAAATGGAGAGGACTTTTACCACCTTCTTTTTTGTTTGCTTCTTCACAGCAGCAGGCGCTGGGGCCAGTCTCTTACCTTTGGTTATCTTTCCTTTTGGCATCTTTGGTGGCTAAAAGGAACATTGAGGATATTCTTAAATGAAACTGGCATTAAAAAACAAGAACCAGGTCTGCGGTAGTAGCTCAGTGGTAGAGTACTTGCTAAGGACGTGTGAAGCAGTGTGTCTGATCCTTGGCACCACAGAAAAAATAAATAAAGGTATTGTGTACATCTGTAACTAAAAAAACCCCCACCAAAAGCAAAAAAAAAAAAAAAAAAAAAAAAAAAAAAAAACAAGAAACAGCCAGGTGCGGTGGTAAAAACAAAACAAAAGCAAGAAAGAAACTCCCAAAAGCTACAAGTCCTAGGTGGTTAAAAATACGATGATTATGTAGTATTCAGTTTGATGCCTCTGTCTTGATTCCTGCTGAGGTTCTAGCAGATTTGTTCATCATTTCTTTTGTATCATCATTATAAATGTCAATTACAATTAAAAAGAGGAAAAAACCCTTAATATTATAATGAAAATAATTTTGACCTAATAGACCTGAAGTTTTAGAGATCCCCAGTTGTCCATGACCTACACTTTGAGAAGAGCTGTAGTTTTGATTTATCAAAGTCTAATTGGTACTTCTTCCCTTAGGCAATGCAAGTGTTAATGCCTATACTTTCCATCCCCATTCTATCCTTGCTCTATATATGAACTCTATGTTTTACACACAGTATTATCTTTAACATTGTCATATACAGTTGAGTATGGTGGTTCACATTTGTAATCCCAGCTACTTGGGATGCTGAGTCAGGAAAATTACAGGTTTCACGGTTAGCCTGGGCAACTTAGCTAGACACTGTCTTGGGGCAGAAAAGAAGAAAAGGCTGAGGATGTAGCTCAGTGACAAACTCAAAATGCCCCTGGGTTCAGTCTCTAGTACAGCCTCTCCCCACAAAAGTTGTCATCTGCATGTTTAGTCTTTTCTTTGTCATACCTTCCTGCATGGCTGACTTTTCTTGATCATTTTTTCCCCTCTGCATATGGGTTTGCCTTCTGCAAATATCTTTATCTCTCTTTTACGAAGTATGTGTTTAGATTCATTATTTTTTGCACTTGGCTTCTAATTGTTCCATCATCATTTGTTGTAAGACTATCTTTTTTTCCTATTGAATCGCCTGTGCATCTTGTCAAAAACTAGCTGACTATATTACTGTAGATCAGTTTCTGGGCTATCTGTTGATCTATGTTTTTCTTTCACCAGTATTGCGTTGATGTTACAGCTTATTGTATAAAGTCTTAAAATTGGATAATATGAATCCTTTGACTTAATTCTTTTTCTTAATTGTTTTGAGTATTCTACTTCTTTTGCTTTCCATATAAATTATAGTCATATCTCAATATGTATAGAAAAAGCATGCTGAGAATTTGAGTGGGATTGCCTTGAATCTGTATGTCAAATTAGGGAGAACAGACATTAATGATGATCTTTCTATTTGTCAGTATCATATGTCTCTGTTTTGAACATTCTTTGATTTCTTTCATCAGTATTTTATTATTTCAACACACGGATTCTGAATATTTTTTTGTTAGATTTATTTACTTTTTGTGTGTGTATGTGATGCTATTATAAATTTATAAAAAAAGTTTAAAATTCTAGTTCATTGCTGGTATATAAGAATATAATTGACTTGTATATTCATCTTGAGTATTACATTTATCAGTTGTTTCTTCTTTAACTTTTAAATTGTAGTGTATCTTTAAATAATAATATACCATTTTATATAATATGGATCTTATAAGAATATGCTTCTGTTTCTCTCCTCCTGGTCTTTGTATTGTTATATATTTTACTTCTATGTACTTTATAAACCCCACAGCACGTTGTTATTGTATTTTGATCACATTTTAAAGTTAAATTTTTTTGGTATAATTTACATTTTTTAATTTCACTCATTTAAGAGTTTGAGTTTAGACAAATGTATGTACTCTGTGGTCTTTTGAGATGGGCTTCATTCCATCAGTATAATTCCTTTGATATTTTTTCATGCTATATCATTAGTGCATCCCTTTTTGTTAAATAGAATTCCATTATATAGGTGTGCCACAGTGTATTCATTTACCTATTGATGGATATTGGGCTTATTTCCAGTTTTCAGTGATTATGGATAAAGATCCTTTAAAGTCATGTACATACAGATTTTGGTATAAGCATACGTTTTCGCTTTTTTTTTTTTTAAGGAAAATACTTGGGAGTAGGATTTCCAGGTCACATGATGTATGTTTAACTTTGTACTTATTGTCAGCCTGTGTTCGAGGGACACTTTGCATCTTCACTAGCAGGGTATGAGAGCTCCAGTTCTGCATCTTAATGAACACTTGGTATTATAATTTTCTGAAAATTTAGGCTTTCAAATAGGTATGTAGTAGTATTGCATCATGGTTTTAATTGACTGCTATAGCTTTATCCTGAGATTAGGACATGTTGTCCTCTAAACTTATTCTTCTTCAAAATTGTTTTGGTTCCTTTGCCTTTCTATGTAAGTTTTATAATCCTCTTATTTGTATCTATAAAAAGTCCTTCTGGGATTTTGACCTGAATTTCATTAAATCTATAAAGTAGTTTGGGAATATTTTAGTCTTCTAATTCATGAACATGTTAATCTCTCTGCACTTACTAGGTCTTCTTTGAACCTTTTCACCAGTGTTTTATAGTTTTTCCAGCCATATACAGATCTGCTGTACATATTTTGTTAGAATTATACCCATATATTTCATATTTTTGGAGCTATATTGTAAGTGGTGTTTTGGAATTTGTTTCCAGATTTTCCTTTTTAGTGTATAGAAATATAATTTATTTTTGTATGTTAACCTTGCATCCCATTCACTCATTCATTCATTCATTCATTTTGCTAGAAATCGAACCCAGGGCCCAATATAAGCTAGGCAAGTGCTTTGGCACTGAACCACATTCCCTAGCCCTAAACTCAATTATTTATAGGATTTTTATGGTTTTGGGGGGTTAGATTTCTTTGGTTAATTGAGTTTTGAGGAGGCTCTAAAAATTCAGAGAAATGTCTGTTATAATTACCTTTGTACCTAGAATTTTCAGTGCTCTCCCTTCCATTGTGTGGATCAACATTTTTATTTGGTGTTATTTTCCTTCAGTCTGAGAATTTCTTTTCACATTTCTTAGATTTTAGAGCTGATGGTGATGAATTTTTTCAGGTGATGAATTTTGTGATTCTGAAAAATTATACTTTTATCTTCATTTAAAAAGTATTTTTTGCTGGGTGTAGAATTGTAAGTTGACTGGTTTTTCCTCCCTTTTCTATTCAGTATCTATAAAGATGTTCTACTTTATTCCAGCATCTAAGAAGTTTTCCATACATGTGCAGCAACCTAACAAGTCTATGGAGGCAGTAAGCTTGGGGTAATTTTAGAACTCCTTCTTTGTTTTCTCTTTCTCAGGGATTATTGTCACACATTCTCTGATATCTAAACACTTATGTATCACCTTTTTTTTTTTCTGGCATTTCATTGTTTGGTCCCCTTTTTTTATTGAATCTCGACTAGAAGCAGAAGTCCAGAGACATAAGAATTTTTTAAGTCTCAAAGTTCCTTCTGAAGTGGAAGATTGAGATGTCAAGAAGATTGTCACTTCAGTAATCCAAATGTTTGTCTTATATGGAAAATCTGGATTTAAGGTTCCTTCTGAGACTAACGGATTGGTGTTTATTTCACTGATTTTAAAATAAAGATCTGAATACAAACTTCTGAATGTTGATGTTGTCGAAGTAATCTGTCAACCTTTTTTCTCTTGATATACACCTTTTGTTTATTTTATTTTATTTTTTTACAGAAATCTTACCATAAACTCTGTGTCGAAGATATTTTCTTCTTAAAGATTTATGTAGTTTGGCCTTTTACATTTATGTCTTTAATCAGTCTAGAATAGGGTTTTGTATATGTGGGTACAAATTCTTTTAATATTTGTTTTCTTCCTTTAGAAATAACTTACTGGCTCATCACCATATTTTAATTCAGTTAATGTTTGCCCATTTTGTTATAAGTTTCCATATATGTAAGTTCTGTTTCTGAGCTCTTCACTCTGTTGCTAATTTACTTTTTACTTATGTAACAGTTCTTTATTTCTGTAATAAATAAACTGTTTACTTATGTAACAGTTTCTCTTTATTTCTATTGTAATGTACATGTGATATAGCACCAACTTTGTTAATAGTTGCATAGCATTTCTTTTTCAGTATTTTTTTTCCCCTGCAAATCTTTCTGGTTTGGTATGTCTTATAAATTACATAAATCTGGATTTTTTTCTTACATAGCATATTTATCCCATTTACATCCATTGCAATTAAAATATTACATTAAACAATTATTTATTTTAATATAGACATGTAAATCACCTTTTTTTCTGCCTTTTTCCCTTTCCAGATATAGCAAATTTGGACAAGAAGAGTTTATTTTGTTTTAAACTGTAGGCTTTCTTTTAGACCTGGCATGTGATAATAGTGTATTTGATTTTGGTCTATACTTTGGATTGCTGTAATTCTTGTCTGAAGTTTGTATGTTCTACCTAGATTGAATGAATTTAATCTGCTTATGGTTCATGTACTCATATTTTCTTTTCCACTCATTGGCATAGAGGGTGGGCAGTTTTCCTTGCCTTTGAAGGTCAGTTTTAAAATAACATTTAAACATTGTTTTATTATTTTAGTTTACACTTAAATTGAAGATGTTAATCCATTGAAGTCCCGGGGTTATTTGGAGGGTATCTTGTTTGACTGCATTCTTGAGTGGCCTCCAGGCTTTGTGTTCTGTCCCCTGGATGAGGCCTCCAAACTTAGGTTCATGCAGGTATACCCATCACTTTGGTATTGCCTGTGCAACTTCATTGCTAGGTTAAGTTCAGGTTGAGAACTTTGTGTGGCTCTGGGCGTGGTGGCACATGCCTGTAATACTAGCTACTCGGAAGCTAAAGCAGGAGGATCACAAATTTGAGGCAATTTAGCAAGACCCTGTCTTAAAAACAAACAAACCCCACAAACTTTGTGCACACCCACTTGCCACTGTGTTTTGTTTCATATTTTAAATTTTCAGTAAATTTTCCATAAATGAAAAATTCATTGTACTAATTACTGGGAGAAACTGTTGAGGGCACTTAAGATGGGTGATAGTAAATATACACAAGTGTTCTGAGAGGCTTTGACTATCCTGGGGAAAGATGTCCTGTAATATTATATATAAATAGTACCTACTGGGCATGGTAGCACAAGCTTGTAATTCCAGCAGCTTGGGAGGCTGAGGCAGGAAGAGCACAAGTTCAAGGTCAGTTTCTACAATTTAGTGAGAACCTGTCAGAGAGAGAGAGAGAAAGAGAGAAAGAAAAAGAAAATAAAGTTGGGGCTGGGGATGTAGCTCAGTAGTAGAGAGGCCCTGGGTTCAGTGCCCAGTCTGTGCCCTCACCCCCCTACCCCATATACAATTTAGGAAAAGAACTGTCTACAACCCAATAGAGAACTGGACACAGCCTTTTAAACAGGTTGATAAGTCTTGAAAAAAATAATAAATTTAGCTATTAAATATTGGGAAAGAATTAGAGAACTGAAAATGAGCATTACTGATAGAGGATTTATTTGTTGAGCTTTGCTTGTGGGCTTATCAAAAGCTTAAATTGTGCTTTTCATTTGATTGGAATTTAAAGAAATATAAATTTGCTAAATTATGTTCATAGGGAAATAGAGACTTGGTTAACAACCACATACTCTTTAGTAGAAATAAATTATCGTTTAACTGTTCAGTAAAACACCAGGCAGATGTTAATTTTGAGATCTGTTTGTTTTGATGTGGAAAATAGTTAATACATTGAATGAAAGAAGTAGTTCATAAAATTAGATATAAAGATTTGTACTATATATAAGAAAAGATAATTGCAATGTAATCAGTATTTTGGAAATTGCGTGAAATGGTTCCCAAACTGTGACTAAAGGTTTATTTGTGGCTGGGCATGGTGGCACATGCCTGTAATCTCAGCAGCTCCAGAGGCTGAGGCAGGAGGATCTTGAGTTCAAAGCCAGCCTTAGCAAAAGCGAGATGCAAAGCAAATAAAATGCAAAATAGGTCTGGGGATGTGGCTCAGTGGTCGAGTGCTCCTGAGCTCAATCCCCGGTATGGTATCTCACCCTGCCACCAAAAAACCCCTGATCCATCCTCCCTCCCTCCCTCCCTCTCTCTCCATCCATCTATATGCATATGAAGATATGAAGTCTGAAAGGGTGTATTTAGATTTTTGGTGGTGAGGAGGTAAAACATTTCTTTGGGGGAGAGACCCTTGTTAGTTTTTCTAGTTGTAGAGTTTTTCTTCATTCAATAAATGTATCTAATTGCCTGCTATATTTTAAAAATTATAAAACTAAGCAGATTATTTTTTTCAGTCCTTTCATGCACTCTGAAGTGCTTGCTCTATCTTTTCCTGTGCATTTATTTATAAGGCAAAGGGAATGCATATTTTGCTACCTAAGATATTATTTTGAACACATATGTGTCTAGGACACAGCAAGCATAATAGATAAGGTATTTTACCTTCATGAAAACAGTCTACATAATTTTGCTGGAGATAGGTTTTGTTTGTATGTGTATATTTTTTAATCTCTACATTTAATGTGTCCCAGATGGAATGATAGAGAAAGATTACTGTAAGGTTATCTCTTTCTACCTCTAGGTATTAGTGTTGTTTTCTGTTGCTGTAATAAAATACTTGAGGTTGGATGCTTATGAAGAAAATAGATTGATTTTCCTTAAGTTTTGGAGGTCAAAAAGCATGGTGGCTATTGCTCTGGTGAAGATCCTGCGTGGTGTCATCATGGTGGGAGCATGTGTGTGTGAGAGAGAAGGTGAGATGGGAAACCCAGAGTATGATTTTGAGGTCAGACCTGCTCTTTTCTTACAACTGCCTTTCAAGAACTAACAGGATCTCACTTGAACTGTCTAATCCTATCTGAGAACTTAATTTCATCCTAGGATGGTGCCTCCAAGAATTTACCACCTATCATTAGGCCCCGCTTCTTAAACGTTCCAGACCACAATATTAGCATTACTCTCTGAACATTGCCGCACCGGAACCAAACTTCCAACACATGAACCCCTGGGGGACATACTCAAACTATATCCAAATTATGGCAGTAAATAATAGACCTGGTAGAATGTCTACTGCTTCATATGGGAGATCACAGGATCATTCTGGGCTTCACGAAAATCATTCTGAACTGAAATTCTATCTTATACTCTTCCTCAGCTTCATATTTTAAATGTACATTATTTTAAAGGTTATTCAAGGCTGAATTAACAAGCATAATTTGAATAAGGAGACTTGAAACAGTATACTTGAATGTACACCACCTGTACAGTGTTACATTAGCGTGCTACAGAAAAAAAATTGTTTGAAAAATAACTTAGCTGTAGTGTCAGAACAGTTTCTCTTTATTTAATGTTGGCCCTGGGCGTGTGTGTATGTGACTGTAGAATCCATTTATTCCTTTAGATGCATGTATTTATGACAAAGGTTTTGGAGTTAGTAAGTAAACTAGCAACTTGTTGGATGAGACAGTAGAGCCTAATTTGCTTTGTTGCAGCTTATTTTGGACCTTTGCCAAAAATACTAGAGAGAAAAATCAACATTAGGTTAAGTAGAAGGTATAATTCAGAAGAGACAAAGAAATAGGGTAAAACAGTTTAACATTTTTCACATATATACTACACTTTGTCTGAATTGGTGTATTATTATTATTGGCATTTATGTGAGTTTTGTAGTGCATTATAATTATACATAATAATGGAATTTGTTCTTGTATATTTGTGCAAGTACACAATAGAACAGTATAGTTTTGGCCAATTTCTGAAGTGGTATATTATATATACATTCGTGTATGTGTGTGTGTGTGTGTGTGTGTGTGTGTGTGTGTAATAGTGTGTTATTTTTCTGCAGCAGGTGGCTTTTAAATATGGGAAGTTCTCCTCCCCTTTGGATGTGTCTTAATAAAAATGATGATTCTGTCTCCTCCACCCCACCTCAAATTGAGATTCCGGGATTGTACCCAGGCCTCACTCATGCTAGGCAAGCTCTCTACCACTGATCTACACCAATCCACGATTGTTTTTTACAATGATTTAAAATAAAGAAAGGTGAGAAAAGAACTGAGGTTGTCTTTCGTGTAATGGGGAGAGTGGGGAAATGGAGATCTTAGGTGCTGCTTTTCTGCTTGTTATAGAGACAAGAGTAGGGGAGAGGTCCAGTGTGTAGAAGTATATGAGGAAGAGCTAATTATGGAGGTTTGTTTCGTTCCTTCTGTGGTCCTGGGGATTGAACCCAGAGCCTTACATATGCCAAGCAAATGCTGTACTACTGAGCCACTTTACCAGTCCCATGGAGGTTCTCTTTCTTAATATCACTTCAGGTCCCTAGGCATGGCCCCCTTTGAATACTTTACTGCTCAGAGGCTCTGGAGCCTTGCTGTTGGAATGTACCCTTGGCTGGTTAGTATCACTGTGATCTTGAGCACAGAATTTACTTTCTTTATGACTAAGTTTTCCTATCAGTGAAGTAAGGATAATAGACTTCATCATATAAAAATTGCCAGGTTTAAAGGAAATAAGTATATGGTAAAGTTCTGATGTAGAGCTTAGTACATATCAAGAATATAAATATTAGCTATCAATACTTTAACGACCAGGTTGTCTAGTCTGAGTTCAGTAGTGAAGTTGTGAGAATAATTTGCAATAGCATAGTGTTTTAAATAGTTTATTTGAAAAGAATGGTAAAGTGCTGGGATCATTTTTCAAATAATGCTTGCTTATCCATTAGCATTCAGCATATCACATGAGTGCAGAGTAGTAGTTCAGAGATATTGAGAAGTCTGTAACTGAGACTTATGTTTTTAATTTTTGCTATACGGACTATTGTGATGCAAAAGATGTGTATTAGTTGAAAACAGGAAAGAGTGGGATAGGGTAGCATAACAGATATATAAAATTCCTTTATCTTCTTTCAAATGTTAGCTATGGGTGACAGTTAATTAGGTTTCTGTTTGCTTCCCTTCATCCTTCTTGAATGTGTTAATGATTATGTCATAGGCTGTTGCTCCCCTCCCCTTTTCATGAGTAAAGAGGGTGATACACTTATTTTTATCTCTTAAAGACTTGGGAAGCGACATGTAACAAATGAAATTAAACCCCTATCTCTCACCCTGCACAAAACTCAACTCAAAGTAGATAAAAGACTTAGGCACCAGAACAGAGACTCCATGCCTAATAGAAGAAAAAGTAGACGCAAATCTTCATCATGTTGGTCCTACCTAGGATCTGATTTCCTCCTAACAAGACTCCTAAAGTGTAAGAAGTAAAATCAAGAATCAAAAACTGGGATGGATTCATATTAAAAAGCTTCTTCTTGGCAGAGGAAACAATCAATAACATGAAGAGAGAGCTTAGAGAATGGGAGAAATCTTTACACCTGCACCTCAGATGAGAGCATTAATCTCTAGGATATATAAAGAACTCAAAAAACTTAATACCAAAAACCCCCAAATAACCCAATCAATAAATGGGCTTAGGAACTGAAGAGACACTTCACAGAAGAAGAAATACAATCAGTCAACAAATATATGAAGAAATGTTCAGTGTCTCTAGCAATTAGAGAAATGCAAATCAAACAACTCTTCTCACCCTGCTCAGAATGGCAATTATCAAGAATACAAGCAACAATAAATGTTGGTGAGGATGTGAGGAAAAAGGCACATTCATACATTTCTGCTGGGACTGCATTTGCTGGTGAATGGATGGAGCTAGAGAATATCATGCTAAGCCAAACAAAATAAACTAATCCCAAAAAACAAAAGGCCAAATGTTTTCTCTGATATGTAGATGCTAATTCACAATGTGTGTGGGGGTGCTAGGGAAGAATAGAGTTACTTTAGATTAGGTAGAGGGGAGGGAGCACAGGGGTAGGAAGGATAGTAGAATGATTCACACTGGCACATTACTACCCAGTGTACCTATATGACTATAATTAGAGGGATTCTACATCATGTACAACCAGAAGAATGAGAAATTATAATCCATCTATGTAAGATGTATCAAAGTGCATTCTGCTGTCATGTATAACAAATTAGAACAAATAAAAAAAAATCTATTTAAAGGAAAATAAAAAATTCTCAGAAGCAGTAATTTCAGGCCTCACTGGAATGTTATTGTTCAGTAACATGGGCATCTATTTTCCTACTATGCCATTTTCAGCTGTGGCATCTACCTCATAGTCTTGAGCATTACCAAAGCTCGTGCCATCTGGTCAGATGGTAGGGAGAAGAGGGGCTGAAGCACAGTCTGTCTTTTTGCCTTATATCCCATTGGACAGAACTAGATCAGCAGGCCATAACTGCAGGAATTGTTGCAAATCTGCCTTTTTTCTATATAAATATGTGCAATTAGGTTTAGGGATTCTATTAACAAAGAAGAATATAGAGAGAATATCTGAGACATCTAGAATCTGAAGCAAGTTCCAAAATAATGTTTATATAAATATGTAAATATTAACAGTAAAGTAGACAAATACTTGTGCTTAATATATGTGTGCAATAGAACATGGTAGGCATTTTAAAAAATATTTGTTAACTTACGGGAAAGGGAACTTAATGTTTGAGGCCAGGACTCAGAGACTTTTCAGTATACATACCCTTTTGAATTGATGTGTAAATTCACTTTTTAAAAATAATAAATGGAATTTAAAAACATCTGAAGGTGAGGTCTGGTATGTAAGTACAGAAATAGCCATGTCATTAAGAGACAATAATGCTTAAGGTTGTCATTTTTAGTAACTCTTCTCTTGTTAAAAAATGTTGAAATTCAAAACAACAAAACAAAAAGTTGGTTCTTTGAATAAATAAATAAAATTGGTAAACCCTTACTTACACTAATGAAGAGAAAGAGAGAAAAATCAAATTACTAAAATTTGGGGTGAAAAAGAAAATTCCACAATGGACACTGTTGAAATACTGATAATTTAAGAAACCATTTTGAAAATTTATACTCTAATAGAAAAATCTTGAAGACATTGACAAATTTCTAGACTCATGTGATCTACCCAGTTGAAACAGGAGGAAATAGAAAATTTAAGCAGATTAATTTCAAGCAAGGAAATAGAAATTGCCATCAGAAACCTATCAGCTAAGAAAAGCCAAGTATCAGATGGATTCTCAGCTGAGTTCTACCAGACCTTCAAAGAAAAATTAACACCATTACTCAAAATTATTCCATAAAATAGAAAAGGAGGGAATCCTTTCAAACTCATTTTATGAAGCTACCAAAACCAGACAGCATATCAAGGAATGGAAACTTCAGACCAATATCCCTGATGAACATAGATGCAAAAAATTTTTAATAAAATTCTGGCAAATTGCATACAAAAACATATTAAAAAAATAGTACACCACGATCAAGTTGGGTTCATTCCAGGGATGCAAGGTTGGTTAAACCTACAAAAATCAATAAATAATTTAATTCATCACATCAACAGACATCAAAAGAGAAGAATCATATGATTATCTCAATAAATGCAGAAAAAGCATCGGACAGAATACAGCGTCTATTCATGTTCAAAACATTAGAAAAACTAGGGATAACAGGAACATACCTCAACATTGTAAAAACTATATATGTTAAACCCAAGGCTAGTATCATCCTAAATGGAGAAAAATTGAAAGCATTCCCTCTAAAAACTGGAACAAGACTGGAATGCCTTCTTTCACCACTTCTATTCAACATCGTTCTGGAAACTCTAGCCAGAGCATTTAGATAGAAGAAAGAAATTAAAGGGATACAAATAGAGAAGAATTCAAACTATCCCTATTTGCCGAAAACATGAGTCTGTATTTAGAAGACCCCCCAAAAAACTATTCCATAAAACTTGTATAACTCATGAATGAATTTAGCAAAGTAGCAGGATATAAAATTAACATTCATAAATCTAACTGTGTTTCTGTACATCAGTGATGAATCAGCTGAAAGAGAAATTAGGGAAACAACCCCATTCACAGTGGTCTCAAAAAAAAATTTTTTTTTTGAATCAGTCTAACAAAAGAGAAGACCTCTACAATCAAAATTACAGAACACTCAAGAAAGCAACTGAAGGAGACCTTAGAAGATAGAAGGATCTCCCATGTTCTTATATATGAAGAATTAACATTTTCAACATGGCCATACTTCTAAAAGCTATATACAGATTTAATGCAATTCCTATTAAAATCCCAATGATGTTCTTCATAGAAATAAAAAAGCAGTCCTGAAATTTATTTGGAAAAATAAGAGACCCAGAAGAGGCAAAGCAATCCTTAGCAAGAAGTGCAAAGAAGGAGGCCTCACAATACCAGACATTAAATTATACTACAGAGCCATAGTAACAAAAACAGCATGGTATTGGCACCAAAACAGACATGTAGACCAGTGGTACAGAATAGAAGACAGAGACAAACCCATATAAGTACAGTTACCTCATCCAAGACAAAGGCCCCAAAAACATACACTGGAAAAAAGATAACCTCCTCAACAAATGGTGCTGGGAAAACTGGAAATCCATGTGTAGCAAAATGAAGTTAATCTCATCTCATCCTGCACAAAACTGAACTCAAAAGTATATCAAGGACTTAGTCATTAGACCGGAGACCCTGTGCCTAATAGAGCAAAATGTAGGCCCAAATCTACATCATGTTGTTTAGGATCCAACTTCCTTAACTAGACTCCTAAAGCGAAAGAAGTATAATCAAGAATCAACAAATGGCATGGTATCAAACTAAAAAGCTTATTCTCAGCAAAGGAAATAATCATGAATGTAAAAGAGAACCTACAGAATGAGAGAGAATCTTTGCCACCTGCACCTCAGGTAGAGAATTACTTTCCAAGCTATATTAAAAATCTCAGAAAACTTAGCACCCCAAACCAAATAACCCATTCAATAAATGGGCAAAGGAACTGAACAGACAGTTCACAGAAGAAGTACAATCAATCAACATACACACACAAAAATGTTCAACATCTCTAGCGATTAGAGAAATGAAAATTTAAAAATATCTTGAGATTCCATCTCTAGTTAGAATGGCAGTTATCAGGAATATAAAATGCCGCAGTCTGGCTGGGCACAATCAGGAGCCACTTGTCAAAAGCCACTTTATCTATTGCTATCTCTAGATTATAATTTTTTAATAAGTTTGTAAGTGTGGCATAACATTCTAGCAATGTGTTTTTATCTTTGTGTGCTAATAATACATCATCCATATAGTGAAATATTTGTAGTTCAGGATTTTGATTTCTAAGTGGCTGGATTACTTTGTTAACATAAATTTGACACATAGTTGGGCTGTTAGCCATCCCTTGAGGGAGTACTTTCCATTCATATCTCTGATCAGGACCTTCATGATTCAGTGCAGGGATAGTAAATGCAAAACGTGGACTATCCTCAGGATGAATTGGAATTGAAAAAAAACAATCTTTAATATCTATAACTAAAACATACCAGGTTTTTGGCAAAGCAGACAACTGAGGAATCCCTGATTGAGCAGGTCCCATAATAACCATCTCATTATTAATGGCTCTTAAATCTTGCAATAATCTCCATTTACCAGATTTCTTTTTGATGACAAAAATGGGAGTATTATGGGGAGATACAGAAGGTTGTATATGTCCTTCTGCTAATTGTTGTTTGACCAGGTCATGGGCTGCTTGTATCTTTTCTTTAGTCAGGGGCCACTGAGGAACCCATACTGGTCTTTCTGATTTCCAAGTAATTTTTATTGTCTCAGTGGCCCTTTCTGAAAATCCAACCCATGTCTTTCTGTTCCTTGATCTATTTGTATTGGTGCTGCTATACCTTGTTCTTGTTTTTCTAATCTTTTTCCTTTCCTAAAACCTTATCTAGTCATAATAGTGGGTGCATTTTGGTTGATGTTATTTGTTAATGTCAAACCTAATTGATCTAGGACATCTCGTCCCCATAAATTTACGGGAAGATGATCCAATACATATGGCTGTATAGTTCCTTCACATCCTTCAGGATCCTTCCAATCTAATACCGTTGCACTTCTATGGGGATTAGTCGCCACTCCTAGGCCTCCAAGCGTTTGAGTGGCTTGTTGTAATGGCCAATGTTTTGGCCATTCTTGACGAGAGATGATGCTAAGGTCTGCACCTGTATCCAGTAGCCCATTAAATTCATGTCCTTGAATATTTAGTTTTAGCATGGGGCGAGAATCTAAATTTAAAGAAAGCATAGCCCAATCTACACCTGTGGAGCCTAATCCCTTGGAACCTCTTTCTACAGTACGACTGGAAAATTTATCATGCAGGCTGGGTATTATTAGTAACTGTGCTATTCTATCTCCTGGTGAAATTACTGATATACCCTTTGGAGAACTGGCTATAATTTTTATTTGACCTTCATAATCGGGATCAATTACCCCAGGACTTATCATAAGTCCTTTTAGAGTAGAAGAGCTGCGTCCCAATAATAAGCCTACTGTTCCTTTGGGAAGAGGTCCTTTCACCCCTGTGGGAATGATTTGAACTCCCATCTCTGGAGTTAGTACTGCTCTGGCGGAGGCGCAGATGTCCAACCCTGCGCTCCCTCTGTTTGTCTGATGAGGGATCTGATGGACAATGTGTCCTGGGCACTACCCTGATGGGGTTGCTGGGTTCCTCCAGTGCTCCGTATATTTGTGGTTTGGGGCCCCGGAGCATTGGGCCCCCCTGTCCATTTTCTGGCAATGGAGCCCGATGCCTTTCTCCACGATATCGTGGATAAACACCTGGTCCTTGTTCGTTTTTTGATAATGGAGTACCCTCTATGGTGGTTTGAGAACGGCATTCATTAGCCCAATGTCTCCCTCTACGGCATCGTGGGCAAATACCTGGTATTCTACTCCTTTGATACCTAGTTTTGTTAAACCCTCCTCCAATGGGGCAATTCCTTTTAAAATGTCCTGTTTGTTCACAATTGTAGCATGTTCTTGGCCTGGCATCTAAAGCCTGTTTTACTGCAGCTGCCACAATTTGCCCTTGTTCATTAATGTCTCTGGCATCTAAAGCCTGTTTTACTGCAGCTGCCATGACTTGCTCTTGTTCATTAATGTCTCTACATAATTTAATATATGTGTTTAAATCTTCATGTTTCCATGGTCTAATGATATCTCTGCACCAACGATTCGCTTGCTCATAAGCCAGGTGTTTTAGTAATGGCATTGCTTGTTCTGTATTCCCAAAAACTCTGGTAGCTGTTTGAATAAGCCTATCTACAAATTCAGCATAAGGTTCATTAGCTCCTTGTATTACCTTAGATAATTGACCTTGTAAACCTCCATGTCCTTGTAAAGTCTTCCATGCCTTAATTGCATCTGCAGCAATTTGTGCGTATACGCCAGGATCATATGCAATTTGTTGCTGCTGATCCTCATAAGGTCCCTTTCCTAACAACATATCTAGATTTCTCTGAGGATAACCAGCTGCTGCATTTCGCCTAGCCGTCTCCTTGCAAAATTCCTCATTGGCAACCTTCCATAACAGGTATTGTCCTCCATTTAGCACAGCTTTACACTTATTAGCCCAATCTGCTGGCATCATGTTCAAGTTGTTAATGGATTCGACCATGCTTACAGTGAAGGGTGCTTGAGGACCATAGGTTGTTACAGCCTCTTTTAGCTGCTTCACTGTTTTGAAATTTAAAACTTGGTAAAATCGCTGCCCTCCTGCCTCAAATACAGGGCATGTTAATATTTGAGATCTTGTCTCAGGATCCCAACTATCAACTGCGGGGGTTGGGGGCCTCCCAGCATATGGAGGTGGCGCTGTTGGTTGGACACTTACGCCCTCTGGTGATAGAAAGGTGTTAGTAGCAGTCTCCTGTTGTAACTTTCCCCCTGTTTTACACTTTCTTTCTCTGTCTGACTAGCTTGAGAGGCCTTCTCTTTTACTTGAATCTTTTCCTCTGTCTGACTAACTTGAGAGACCTTCTCTTTTACTTGAATCATTATGTCTTCTCCTTCCTCTACCATTGTCTGAACTGAAGGCTTTGGACTAAGCAAACAAGATATGAACGTCCACAATGGCAATGTGCCATCTGGCAGAGTCCCTGGGCTTTTCTTTTCTATTCTTTTTAAATCTTCACCATGATGGTTCCATTGTGATATATTTAACAACTCCTCCTTAAAAAGCCATGGGCTACATTTTTGTATTGTATCAACGTATGCCCTGATTGTTCTTGATTTTACTGAGATGCCTCCTTCCTCTAACAATTTACTTAACACTCTTTCAGTTTGTTTTTTACTAATTTCTGATCCCATATTTCTACTATAATACAACCCAACAAGATGACGCCAAACAAAACCGAGACAGAATGAAATAAAAAGGGAACAACAAAAAGTCATTATAGCCTTTCTATCCTCCTGACATGTGCATCCGTCCTTTCTCCCTATCTGTTCCTCAGACGTAAATAGTTTTTCCTCAGACGTGAGCGGTTTTTCTTCCGTCTCACTCATCTCCAGGGACAGGCAACTTAAAACAAAAGTGAAGCAAAATAAAAGAGGAATCTTAAAATGGCTACCCATCCTCTCGCCCTGCCCTCAGGGGCGAGCAGTTTCACTTACCCTCAGTCGCTCCCCGTGCGAGCCACCAAATGCCGCAGTCTGGCTGGGCACAATCAGGAGCCACTTGTCAAAAGAAACTAACTTTATTTTTAGAACCACACACGCCAAACAAAACAGCCTCTCAGGAAAAACCCTCAGAGCCTCAACTGCCACCACCGGCTTTCCACAAGCCTCTCTCTCCCACACAAGCTTTTCTCCACCTCCCACAATCCTCCTGCTCTTGAGGCCGATTGGCTGGGTCACGTGGGCAGAGCCAAAAAAGTCCCCCAATGAGCAGCTCCGTGGTCTGAAAGGGCAGGGAAACAGCCCAATGAGCATCACCGCAGAGGAGCCAATCAGCTAGATGTTGCTGGGGCCACTGTGAGCCAATCATCAGCCAGCAGCTGGACGTTTGCTGGCAGCTGGAAGTTTGCTGGGGCCCCTTTGGCTGTGGCTCTCAACAATAAGTAATAGTAAATGCTGGTGAGGATGTGGGGAGAAAGGCACTCATACATTGCTGGTGGGACTGCAAATTAGTGCAACTAAGGAGTTTGGACATTATTTAGAAAACTTGAAATGACACTGCCATTTGACCCAATTATCCCACTCCTTGGTCTATACCCAAAGGACTTAAAATCAGCATACTACAGTAATGCAGCCATATCAATGTTTATACCAGCTCAAATCACAATAGCTACACCGTGGAACTAACCTAGATGCCCTTCAAAAGATGAATGGATGAAGAGAATGTGGTATATGTACTGGAATATTTTTCAGCCTTAAAGAAGAATGAAATTATGACATTTGCTGGTGAATGGATGGAGCTGGAGACTATTGTGCTAAGTGAAATAAGCCAATCCCCAAGAAAACAAAGGCTAAATGTAGCGCGCTTGCCTGGCATGCGTGCGGCCCGGGTTCGATCCTCAGCACCACATACAAAAACAAAGATGATGTGTCCGCCAATAACTAAAAAATAAATATTAAAATTCATTTTCTCTCTCTCTCTCTCTCAAAAAAAAAAAAGATATTTTTAAATACTATCAGGCCAAGGAATTGCTGACTACTTGGAAAGGTCCAGATTTTTGTTCTGATTTATGAGGTGTGTTTCTGGAAGGGTATTATTAACTTTAACCGTGTGGATATTTTTAGGTCCTTTTTCTCCTCCTTAAAGAAATCAGATGGTTAATACATTTTTTTTTTATTATTCTGGAAATTCAAAGCAGTGAATAAACTAATCATAGACTTAATCGAGAGGTATACTCACACGTTGTAATTCAACAATTACTTTTGTGTGTTATTACATGTTATATGTACTGTACATAATTGCATGATATGTCCCTTTACTCATAATGTAGAATGAAACACTCTTAAGTGGGTGACAATAGTGGTAGTTTGACAGAAACACCTTTTCCTGATTTTATCTGGATTTCTATAATGTCCTTTTACTGATGTATGTCAGAAGCAGCAGTGGTGTTCTATAGTTGCATAGTTTATCACCTCTAGGAGTATCTGAATATGAAGTTGTTAAAATATATATGGAGTTTGTGGGATAAGAAAGTTTGAAAATGGTACAGGGTTAGAGTAGGGTAGGCAAAAAGAAGTGGACCTAAGTATCAAGAGCAAATAATTAATTGGAGGTTTAGGAACAGGAAGCATAATAATAAATCACAGTGCTTGAAGAGTGGTTTTTGTTTAGGGTTATGAGTTGGAATGACAGCAGTTCAGGCACATCAAGTGGTAGTGATGCTATAATACGGTATTCATTGCAATTGGGAAATGATATTTAAGAAGAAAAGGAGAATGGTTACAAGCAAAGTGGTAGGGAAAACAGCAGTAATTTGATTAGATGTGTAGGGATAAAGAAATGCTTTGAATTGGTGCTGTTAATGATGAGGAAACTTTTTGAACAGGGCAAAATTTTAATTATTGCTTGATAAATTTTTAAGATTATGTTTGGATGTCTAAATGGGAAAAGTCCAGTATGTTGTTGAGAGTTAAAAGCTTTTTTAGACTTGTTAGTATGGAGGCTTATCGAAGACTGGAGTTGTCTTCACTCCTTTTTTCTTTTCTATTATTTTGGTAAGGAGTATTTAAACGAAATTTATAGGGCTCAAAAGTGACTCTTAGTATCTTTGGTTAAGAGTAAAGGTAATGAAGTTGGAGTCAAAGAAGAAAGAGGAGTTAGAAAGGCATAAAAATTAGAAAAGAGCAGAAAACAAATGATGTGGAGGAAAATAAAAATTATTTTAAGGAAGCAGGATTCGCCCTGCTTTGATTTGTGATGTCTAGCAGTCACATTCATGACTGTGTTCATTAATTAGTGACTAGCATAATAGTGTGTAAAATACACATAACAAAAAACTTACCATCTTAACCATTTTATTTGTGTCTTTCACTGTTGTTAAATACATTCTCATTGTTGTGCTGCCAGTTTCCAGAACACTTTTCATCTTCAAAACTGAAACCCCAAAATACTTGTAATATTCATCCCCTTTAAATAAGAAAGGTTCTTCTTTTCCTTCTAAAATAATAGGTTGAGCACCCCGAATCTAAAAATCCAAAATCCTGAATTTTTTGATCACCGATAGGACATTCCATGTAGAAAATTCTATACCTGACCTCCTGTGAAGGGTTGTAGACAAAATGAAGCTGTATTAAAAATATTGTATAAAATCACTTTCAGTCTATGTGTATAAAGTGTATATGGAACAAATGAATTTTTTGTTTATATTTGGGTGCCATTCCCTAACATTATGTACATGTAAACATTTCAGGATGTGAAAATATCTGAAATTGGAAAAAATTTGATCCCAAGAATTTTGGATAAGGGCTACTCAACCTATAGTAGTGTTGAAATTATGTATTGACTGGTCTTTTATTGAGAAACTTGTGAATTTTTAAAAACCATGATTCTTAAAAATCTATATTTTTTCTTGTATGATTATTTTTT
Organism: Marmota monax; assembly: GCF_021218885.2. Lineage (NCBI taxonomy): Eukaryota > Metazoa > Chordata > Mammalia > Rodentia > Sciuridae > Marmota > Marmota monax. The sequence continues at coordinate 2,198,921 of NW_026694524.1, read as the reverse complement.
AAAAAAGTTTATTTTTTAGTTTTAGGTGGACACAATATTTTACATTTATGTGGTGCTGAGGATTGAACCCAGTGCCTCATGCATGCTAGGCAAGCACTCTACCACTGAGCCACAACCCCAGCCCCTCTTGTATGATTCTTAATGGGCTTTTAGAATCATAGAAGGTCAAAAATAGAGCTTAGTATGATATCCCACGTAAGAAGTCTTATTCCTTTCTCTCACTCAAATAGCTTCATACTTAAGTTCTTTGCATAGATATGAGCCAAAGATGGCCCATTTAATTGTGGGCATGGTTTAAGGTTTCTTCCTCTCTGATTGAACTCAATTATGTTTGTTCTTTTTTTGTGTGTGTGTACTGGGGAGTGAACCCAGGAGTACTTAACCACTGAGCCACATTCCCGGCCCTCTTTATTTTTAATTTTAACATATGGTCTCAATAAGTTGGTTAGGCTGGCTTTGAACTCACGATCCTCCTATCTCAGCCTCTAGAGCTGCTGGAATTACAAACCACTGTGCCCAGATATGCTTGCTTTTAAGTTAATACCCATACAGCGATCTGATATTTGGAGTTACCCAAAATGTAATTAGTATTCTCTCCTAAGTGATAGCTTTTTAAATATTTGAGTACAACATCCCCTGTGATTCTCTTCAGTTATACTCAGTTAAAAGAAAAAAAAATGGGGGCACTGGAATTGAACCAAGTGTTTTGTGCATGGTAAGCATGTGATCTACCACTGAGCTATACATACACTCTCAGTCCCCAGATAATTTTCATGTGACAATTTATTTTCACATCCTTCACCAAATGATAGCCCTTTATTTTGTTATAGCCTGATAAAATGTAATACTGAGAACAGAGGATAATGTTAGCCATCTGATCATATTAGACTTTGGTGAGCTGATTATTGTTGTTGATCTGTATAATATACTTTATTAATTTGTGCCACGATTACTTTTTTAGTAGGCATATTTCATGGGTGACACATTGATTTGTAATCTGCTTAAATCCCTTAATCTGTTTTAAGGTCTTCTGGCTACTAAACCATCTTGCATGGGGTATTTAAATCTATATTTAAATTTTTTCTACTATTTATAATGTCACCTAGCTATTTCAGTTAACCTTTTAATTGAAAAAAAAGCCTATGTTTAAAAATCCTAAAATATTAACAGTACATTAATTTAGTTAGGCACTGACTATATTCATCATATAATATTAATACTTAACATTTTAAAAATAAATTAGTTATCTGTGTTCATGAGCTCTAAATTTTATCTGGCAAGGATTAGCTATAGAGGGTAATGTAATGTTATTACCAATAGCTATAAACAGTTATTGTTCTGGGATAACTGATTTTTCAAGTAATAAAAATAAAGCAGAACCAGGCATGTAGATGCATGCCTATAATCCAAGCTGCTCCAGAGACTAAGGCAGGAGGATTGCAAGGCTTTCTCAAAATAAAAAATAAAAAAAAAAAAAAGCTAGGAATGTAGCTCAATGGTAAAGCATCCCTGGATTCTGTCTCCAGTACTGGGGGAGGGGGAGCGATTGAGAGGGGAGCAAAGGAGATGCCAAACACAAATTATAGTGAATGTTATAGAAAATGTCGCTAAGATGGGAGGAATACCTGACTGGGAGGATCTTTGTTTACTCTCCTGTGCTTTTAGTATTTAATGATAAACTTTCCTTCTAAATGTGTTTTTGTAGTAGATAGTGAAGATAACAGATGTGTGGCGCACCAGCTATAAACAGTTACAGGATATAACAATGATTTTGGTGTGGTGGGTATTGCTTGTTCCCATTACAAGATATTATTAATTTTGTGGGCTTTTCATTTATAAACTTAAGAAATTTACTTTCCTAATAATTAATAAATGGATTGAATATTCAGTTGTTTTAAGCCTTAAAAATATCTATATTTGCACTGTCCAAAATGGTAACTATTAGCAATATGTTTATTTTCATGTAAATAAGTGTTCAGTGGAACATTTAAAAAAATTCAGTTGTTTATTGCATTACCCATGTTTAACCTGCTTAAGAGCCACCCATTTCTACTGGCTATCACAATGGACATCACAGATTATAGGCATTGCAGAAAGTTCTTTGTAGAATGATCGTTAATCTAGTTACAGGTGATTTTCATCTTACTATCCTTACACTGAAGGTATAGGATGGATTCTAGGGGAAAGCATAATAATTCTTTAATGATTGTTACATAAAGAGAAATGATATAGGTTAGTAATAAAAAAATCTAGGAAAGCGATTAACAAAATAAAGTTTTTATATATGCCTACTGTAGAGTTTCTATTTTTAAGACTTATAGTTTAGTCATTTTTCTCTCCAGTTATGTACAAGCACACACTCTATATGGGGATGATTTTATTTGTGCATATGCCAAATAAAAAATATAAGCAAGAAGGAGGTTTCACTGTGCTGCCTAGTCTCAAACTCCAGGACTCAAGCGCTCCCCTCCCCCCAACAGCTGGGGCTACAAGGGTGTGCCACCACATCTTGCTTAAAAGTAACCCTTTTAATAGGAAATATTTTTGGTTTATAGTGATTCCAAAAGCTTGGTCTGGTGACCAGTGCCAATCCAGTAATAAGGAAAAGGTTTTGAGAAAAAGGAAAAAGAAGTTTTAGTGCTTTGCTAGTAGAGGAGAAACACAGTAGATTCCTGTCCCAGATGCTGTGATTCTAACTGCCAGTGGGAAACAGTAGGCTTTCAAAGAGTGAGATACATAGGCTGCACTACAGCTGTGCCTTGTCATTTATTTATAGCCTTGAGAGAGTGCTGTCTTTTTTTTTTTTTTTTAAAGAACTTCAGGTGCCCGAAGTCTGGATTCCTTCATTCCTATGGTCCATGAGCCCAAGGACAGATAACTTGGCCTCAGACAGGAGAAGGTTACATGCTTCCTTCATGGTTAGGGAAAGGGAGAGGGAAAAGGAGGAAAAGAACAAGTCAGTTTTAAAGTAAGCTGCAGAGGCAGAGCAGCATTGGTTATATTCAAACCATGAAATGGACACCTTTTATAATAGGTGTTTACCAGACCTTTGTTCTAAGTCTAATCCTGTATCTTATATGTTTACCATTAGCCCTTTGAATAAAAAAATTATAAAAATTTGTTTTTAGTAGTATTGGAAACTATCTTATTTATTTTCCTTTGCTCATTAAAAATTATGTTAGGATTTGATCTGATATCAAAATTACCTTAAACATGCCAAATACATTCATGAAATTTTACTTAAATTATAACATAATATGCTTAGAAATTTTATTCTGCCTTTTTACTCATTTTGATCTTGTTTGATATTTGGCTTTATCAGCATCATCTTTCAACATTGATGTCTATTTAGTAGGTACGTAGTGACTTTGTGGGGAAATTGTTAAGAATCTGTTAATCCAACCAGAAGTATAGGGTAGGTGAATTTAAATCCACCCTTTCTCATTTTTAGCTGGTGTTATGTTTTATAATGATTAGAGATATGTATGATATTAATAATTTCAAGCATGTTCCTTTATTTTTTGAGAAAGGGAATATAAGCAACAGGTAACCATGGTAGTGGTATGGCATCAAGGGTGGTAGGAAGAAGTATAGGATGTTGGCATCTTTTTTTGCTTAAATCATTAAAGAAAATTTCTTTGTGATTTTATGGAAACAGAAGCTTTCTTGCTTTGCTAGCAAAGGAGAAACACAGGGGACTAGGGGCTGTGACTCTCATGATTTTATCTTGAATACTTTCACCATCATTTGCTTATAAATTTAATGTTAATCAGCTCTAAGAGGTTGTCAGGAATAACTAATGAGTTAAAACAGACAACTATTTTAAGGAATCTTTTATTTACAATAACATTATTAGCTTTAGAAAGTCATTTTATTTAATGTAAAATTAGGAATTGTCATTCTGTGGCCTAATTTTATGAATTTCTCTCATTATAAAGCTCTGTAATAAACTGTATTTTGTACTCTAACCATCTGCCAGATAAGAATTATATATGCCTTAAATAAAGAAGATCTTGTAATTTCATGCTTCCAAATTATAGTAATTTCTGAGATTTCAGTGTAGCACTCAGACTCTTTTAATTATAGAGAAGGAGAGTGATTTAGTTTTCAGTGATTGTGATTTGGTATGTATGTACATTGAGATAGCTAAGGGTGGGGAACTGAAGACAGATCTTTTAGAAATTTTAGGCTTTAAGCATGAGAGGATCAGCCCAAATTTGCCTTGTGTAGTATGGGTTCTCCAAACTTGCTTGGGTAAATTGTAGGTTATACATTTTGAAACTGTCCATAAAATGGTCCATATTTCATAGGTGAGAAAAAACGAAGGCCTTCTAAGTAGGTACTCATCTCAAGAAAACTCTGAAAATGGTGGTAAAACAATTTTTTTTTATTATTATGGAAGCTATGAGTTCCTTTCTTCATGTGAACCAAACTTAGGAGTGTATCTATAGAGATTTGAAAAATCACACACATTTCTTACTTTAATGATGCCAGGACATATATAACAGAGCAACAGTGGTGTGGAGTATTTAGTTGTTAGCAGGGAAATTTGGACGACATTATTGGGCAGCTTGAAAGAGTTGGCTCAGTAGTAGAGTGCTCCCAGGTTCAATCCTAGCACATAATAAAAACAAAAAACCAGAACTGAAAGAGGATACACTCCTCAGTGTCTGCAGCATATGACAATTGGAGTTTATATAGTTAGGCTTTAGAACTCTGTTCTGTGTCATTCATTTTTCTCCTTGCAGTCTCCTGAATTGTGCTTTTTAAAAAAGGGGGTGGGGAGAGAATTGATACCTTTATGGTATTGTTGTTTTTTCCTTTGGAGGAGTAAAAGCCAGAGTGATTATATAAGCTCGTATTGGAGTCTAGGTAAGATTAGGAATGGAGTTAGAGGTGGTATGTTTGAAGTATATCACAAGGAGAAGATAAACAAAAGGTTGTCTATGGTAACTTAAATCTGGTAGGTTCTGGCAAAAAGCCAGTTCAGTATAAATGCTATTTTTATTACTCTAGAGATTTTACAAATTCTCACATAATTCAACATGTTTCTTCCTGCCTGTGTGAAAGATGGATGATTGTTTGTATTTGAGGGTAGGTTTGTTTATGTCAACAGGGACCACAGTAATAATTTAGATTTTCAATTTAAGAATAAAGTTATCAAGTGTTCCTACATTATTTGATTTGGCCAGTATTGTTTGCATTTTATAGATGGAAAAATCACTTAGACCATATATAACTAGTGGGTCTTTGAATAAATACTTAGTTAAGGAAGCTATTCCTTCTGAAGAACACTACAATGAATATGTCTGATATAGAAGTGAAACATATAGAAATATAGACTTCTTAGGTGATTGAATGGAGGATATATGCATTATCTCAGGAAGGATGTCCATGTTGGGATTTTATCTTTGTATTAAATATTTGTATTTTTTATTTCTAGGCTGTTCGCTGCTACGAATCTCTAATCTTAAAAGCTGAAGGAAAAGTGGAGTCTGATTTCTTTTGTCAATTAGGTCACTTCAACCTCTTATTGGAAGATTATCCAAAAGGTAATTTTTTTCCCTTGTTAATTTCTATTTGATTAATATATATGTTTAAAGTAACTGTAATTATGCCCTATTGAAGGGTACTACCATTTTTACTTCTAAGAAATCATAAGCTCATGAACATTGTAAACAGAAAGAAAAGTGGATAGATGGAGAAATGTTGTGTAATTCTGTGTAAATCATCAATAAGTTGTCCATTCAGTAAAACTTACAACCTCCTACATATGCAATGTCATTTCGGTCTGTCTTGTTAAAAATCCTTCCCTTTAAAGGTTCTGTCATAGTAGAAAGTGATCCATTTTTCTCATTGGAGGTGGTCTGAGAAGTTCCTGGAGAGGGGGACCTCAACTCAGGGAAAATGGGGTTCTTAACAAACTTTGCAAAAATGAATTCAAGGTTGTGTCAATCAGGAGATACATAACAGATTTACTTAGGAAAGCAGAGACATATTCTAGGAGAATGTGGAGTATCGCAAATGACAAACGCTTCTGGGATAAAGCAAGGAATACACATTTAAGGAAGCATGTGGCCATCTCAAAAGCAAGAGGTAGAAACCCTTTGGCCTGGGCCATTAATTTTTACAGAGGGAACGTAGACTGGAATAGAGGTGGAGCCGGGCCAAGTTAGGTGATTTTGTGCTTATTTTTCTAATGCTTGCTTGCCCGTTGTCAGCTCCTATTATGTTACTTTTTGTAGACATGGAAGCAGGTCAGATGCACAGGCTGGGTTGCTGATGAGTTGTTGGTTATGCATTTTAGGGTTCAAGGCATTTTCTTGCATTCCGGTGACTTAAGGGCACTTTCTTTTGAGACTTCGTGTCCCTTCCTTTTTCTGTATCCCCAAATTCTTATCTCGGTTTGATATAGGTATTTGTACATTGGTGGATATTTTGGCAAGGTTACACAGACTCAGCCTTCTTTATCTTGGCTTTAAAGCCTGTCCACATTAGCTTGAAAAGATTTGAATGAAAATCTGATATGTAGTCATGTTGTAAGGTAGATAAAACAGAGATATTGGTTAGATATGAGCTGGAACCTTGAATAAAACCAGACTTTTATTCATTTGAAATTTTTTTCTTTAAGAAATGAGTTAAATGACTGAAAATAATTGGTCTTAAAGACATGCCTTTTTCATGGTATTAAGTTGCTAACTCATACAATTACTCACTTAGGAAATTAATAGCACCTGCAGATAACCCCTACCTCCATACCAATGGAAGAATCCACAGCAAAGGAAAACTTAACTTACAAGCACAGGAACATCTTAAACTTTTGATAATAGTAAACATCTTGATGTGCAGTAGATGTGTAATTCAGGCTATCAGAGAGTGCCTTTAGTAGGCAGAACACATGATAGTTTCAGGGCTAGAGTGAAGGATTGTTGGTATTTCATGTTGATGTTTTATTATACCACTTGAAAATGTGATTTTAGTATGAAAGATGCATACTCCTCTATGATATTTGAAGTTAGACTTATTTCCCAGTCTAGCTCTACTATTTATAGCTTTAGATTATATAAATATCTTTGAGTTTCCGTGTTCTAAACTATAAAGGCAGGGGAGGGTAGATAATAGCTCAGGGGCTTGTGATTATTATGTGATACTAGTTAGTACTTAAGAAAATGGCTTCAGTTCAACAGGATAATAGGTATTAATAATTACTTAACACTCCAGTTAAAACTGTTAACTTAAAAGGAGCTATTATACCACAAATATATAGAATGCTATGCAATCTAATATTTTAGTGCTACACCTTTATGTATTTGGAGAGCATACTAATTTGACAGCAGATAAACAGAGTCTAAGACTTGAAAATTGGGTGTACATTTGGGGCTATATGTCCTTTCTCCTTAGTGGTTATTTAGGGATATATCTTTTAGCTTTTAAAACATTATTTTTTAAATGGATTTAGATATATTTTCCAATGTAAAAAGTTTGGCTATGAAGATAATAAAGAATTCACGGATATTTGGAGGTTTTTTGGTGGGGAGGGGATAAGTAGAGTGTTGGGCATGTGGCAATTAGGCTATGTTGGCAAACTAGCTGATGGGATTGATCTAGTAAAGTGAGAGAAGGAGGAGGATAGCCTAAGGATCTAAGTACTTGAAAAGATGTACTCCCTAGACCCATTTACTATTATATAGATGAACTGGCCATTGATAGGTAGGAAGTAGCTTGATTAGTTTGTAATAGTAGGAAGAGGAAGGAGAGAGTGGATATAGAGGTATACAAAGGTATTTCAGTATATTTTAATATTTCAAGCTGGTGGCTTCTGTTTACTAAGATGTGAGTTTCTATTTAGTGTTTTGAATTTTCCCTGAGACTTTTTGGGCTACATTCTTTCCCTCTTAAAAAAAAAAAATCCTGTTAAAATGTGAACTAGTGAATTCTTTCTGTGAATTCCCTTCATCTTTGTAAAAGTCTGAAACTAGAACCAGTTTCTAATAGCACACTCACCTCCCCCATGTACTCACCCACACTCAAGCCGCTGCCACCACCACCACCACCACCACATTAGTTGCCTCAGGCTGCTTTTTCCTTCTTTCTTTGCGACCTGTATAAGATAAGAGAACCACCAAACCCAGGCAAATAAATGTTTATTTTTAGACAACACATTATACACCGTAACTTTTTGAAAGTAAACATGAACCATACAATGAACGTGTAATTCTATGAACAAACTGCTTTAGGTATTCTTATGTAGGGGACTTATGACCTTCTTATTCTGAAGACAGTTCTTCAATATGTGTTCTGATTTGTTGTTGTCTCCTTTGTATAAAAGCCCAGTGTTTGTCTGAGTTGAGTTCCTTGTAAAAAGCTGCTTCTGCTTCTGCAATACTAAATGGTAGAACCTGTTTGTGCACATTTTGGACTGCGGTTTTTCTATGTTTATTTATTTTGATCTTGTCTGCTTCCTGTCTTATAGGAATACCTAAAAATTTACAAATGGTATACTTTGGTTATCATTACTATTATGAATTTATTCATTCATTTTTCCCCCCTGTCATTTCAGATGAATTTGAAGCAGAAGGGAAAAAGACTTTCTAAAATATTTTCCTAACCTTTCTGTCTGGTAATAGGCACAGGGAGTTTAAAAACATTTCTGTCACTTGGTTTTGCTTCTAGGAATTTATTCTTAAAAGCAATTGAATAGGAGATTCTGGGAAAATGGGGCTCAGTGCACTAGGCCTAATGCTGTAGGTTGGATTCTCTGAGAAGGAGTGTAGCCTGTAAGGAATATTTTAGTAGGAAATTACCTTTAGGATTAACACCCATGGAAGGTGGAGAATAGAACCAGGATTGGACAGAGGGAGAAATTAAGCTGTGACAGACTTGGCCAACTCCATGGGGAGCTTTGGAGCCTTTCAGAGCTGTCCCAAGTTGGGCCAAGATGGCCAGACTCATATTCTGCACTGATTTGATAATGAATGTGAGCCAGCCTGGGAATGAGTTTCAACTTGGATAAGACAGCTCTCTGCAGCTGAGGCACCTCTTGTAGGAACTCATAGCTAGAAGCTGTCAAGTGGGCATAACTCCCAACAATTCTTCCTTGAAAATGGATTTGAATGGTTCTTTGGAGTGTCTATCATACCTCCTTTGAACTACACAGCAAAACCCATTAACCTCTGTTGAACCAAACAACTAATGTGGCTGTCAGACTGCCTTAAGCAATGGAGACAGTATGGTAATTTCTCCAGGTTGGAAGACAACCTGAGAGACAGAACCCCAGGTTGAAGGACAAGGATATATATTCAGATCTTTAGAAAATATGTGTAATAAATTATAGGAGCAAAAAGCCACTGAGTTAAATTAGTTGCTTAGAAAATCAAGTAGTTAAGAACACAGAAAATATTATGAAAATAAAAACAATGATGTCATTGTTACATGAGAGATAGTAAGTAACTCCAAAATAATGAATAATTTCTTTATTTCATGTTAAGCTGGATGTTCCCCAATTATAAATCTTTGAAATTCTGGTCAGTGAATAGGTTTTTCTCGCTTTTTTCCTCCTTTCAAGTAACTTTTCCCCCTTCTTCTTTGCTGATTTGTCACTTGTGGGCAAAATAGGATTTTTAGGTATTTAGGTCCTAAGCAGTTATAAATGCTGGGAGTTACTAATGTGGAGAAGTCAGAGTTTGGTATGAGCTTTCTTTTGGTTTTTCTTATATCAAACAACAGTACTCTATCCTGAGATATTTATAGTATAGAAGCATAAAATGCATGCTGTTTAATGATAGATGTTGAGTTTGGTTTCTACAAAATTAACAGTGTTTTTGGTCCATTTACTATAATCATTCTGAAACAGGTTTTAGGTATTATAAGGATATTAAAATTATTTTCCTAATTTTCTTTTAAGAACTTCAGAAAAATCTAGTTATGACAGACTAAAAATGTTTTTCATGGATAGTTAGTTAACTGAAAGATTAGAAATAAGGACTATGCTTAGGTTAAAGGGATTTTACTAGAGAGTCTTTGGCAGTGCTTACTTCTATAGCCTTTAGAGTTTTAATATTAATAATTGTTTTGAATTAGTAAACAAAATATATTAGGATCTTAAAATTAAATGCCAGTCCAAATGGAGGTGAAGTATAATTATTGAGAAAATATGTAAATGAATGGAAAGATAAATGATCGTGGAAGAAATGGCTCATTTACAATCTGTTGCTGTAATTTAGAGTGTCAGCTCTTTATGACTTTGAATTTGAGGGTTTGTATTTATTTCTTAGCATACCATGTTGTTGTATGGATGCCCTGTTTCTCCCAACTGATAATCAAATGGGTTTCTTGTGCTTCAGTTTGAGTTACTTTGGAAGGCATCTTACTATTTCCCTAAGGGCTCCCAAATTGTGAAAGGGAACTTTATGACGTCAGGTGATATATATTATTAATCAGAATATTGAAAATATACCCTCCAGATTTGTTGAAATTCTATAGCATCATTAAAAGGACAGTCTCCAGGTTTGGTATGGTGACTCCACAAAATTGTCAAGAGATGTGGGCTTCTATTAATTAGGATGTTTTTAGACACAAATATCAAAGATTTCATTTTATTGTACACAATAAGTAGAATCATTACTGTGCATAATTTGAAGTTTGTAGATTGGTTGTGCTATAGATGCAATTTCAAGTCTAGAAGGATCCAGCTATTTTCCATCTATTTATGGTCTTCTCTGGACTTGAAAGATAGATCCCTTGTGGTGACAGTTGGTGATATATGCTTCCTTGTTCACATTTAGCATTAGCGAGAGAACATTTACCATGACTTTTATTTGTAAAAATCATTGGTGACTGGGTCACTTGAGCTCATGTGCATGGTGTTGGACCAAAACAATCACTGGGATTGCTGGCAGCTGCTGTCCTCTCCAATCAATGGTGGAGGATGGAAGTGGATTCAAAATGGATGTTGGAATATCATTCATGCCATTCATTTCACAAACTCTTGTCTGACTGTTCTTTTATAGCTAGTTTGATAATTTGGTTTACTTTTCCTTTGGGAAGACAATTAATGACTTTATGACTAGCTACACTCATACATGAAGAAATAGGAAACAGGGAACTGAAAAATTATTCAAAGTCTCATTTCCTTCTAGTGTAGGTTGGTTGGCATCATCTTCATGGAAAAAGAGCAAACATTATTCAAATGAAAAAGTTACTTGTTCACATATATAATTATGTGTTTGCATAGTTTTTCTCCCCTACCTCTGTTTTGCTGTGGTGGGGGATCCAGTCTAGGACCTTGCACTTGCAAAGAAACACTGTTCCACTGAGCTATATCCCTAGCCCCAATGCTTCTCTTTCTGAACATATTCAGAAAGTTCTTTATGTGGCATTCACATATATGTTTATTAATAAATCATCTGGCAATATTAATTATGGTGTTTTAGAAAATGTTAATTTCCATTTTTGGCTCATGTTCAGTCTCATATTTAGGAGATTATGTTTTATTTACCATTTTGTTGAAGAAGCAACGTGATCACTAATGAGTGTGAAGATGCAGCATGTTGCAAAATTTCTTTACTGGTTTCCAGTCCTTAATACTTTTTTTTCCTTTAAAGTGAGCAATGTATTATATATAAGGAGAGTGTTCAGAATATATATGTACCATGTAAAGACTATTACAATTGATACCCACTTAACTGCTATATTTAAGAAATGGAATGGTAGTTGGTACCCCTAGCTTGTGTTCACTCTAGTTATATCCTCCTCCTTTCCTCCATTCATAAAACCCGTGTCTGACTGTGCTGTTCCGTGTTCTCTTGGTTTTCTTTTTCTTTCCTTTTTTTTTTCATTTTTAAAGGGCACAGTAGTAATATCCTTCAGTGAGATACTGTTTAATTTTGAAAAACTGAGCAGTAAGCCCAAATGCAATTATATTAGGAAAGGGCCTTATTGTTATAATTAGAGGAGGGTCTCAGCAAAGTAAAACTATAAACAATACACTCCGTGTCATAGTTTGACTTCTGTTTTCTCAGCAGTTTACAAGAGCCCCTTTGGGGGAACACAGTGGGCTAGGGTATATATGGACCCTGGCAAAGATGATACCCAGAGTTAGGACATTTGATAAGACTAATGGGGACTGAATACTAGAAAATCTGTCAGGAATATAATCAGAGAAAGTGAGCAATTCAGAAGCAGTACACAGCAGAGCACTTAACACTTGTGTGGGATAAGATGAGAGCCATCAGATCACCCATTTTTGGTGGAGGGGAAAAAAATAGGAACTTAATCAGAACATGGTCAAGAAAAGCCAAGTCCAGAGAAAAATCTGGTCCAGGCTTATCCAGATATTCAGTTCTCAGGTTAAGAAGAGGTTAGAAGGGGGCTGGTTGTGGTGGTACATACCTATAATCCCAAATCCCAGCCCGGTCTTTTTTAGTTGTATATGGACACAATATTTATTTTTTAGTGTTTATGTGATTGTGAGGATTGAACCCAGTGCCTCATACATGCTGGGCGCTCTATCACTGAACCACAACTGCAGTCCCCCAGCCCTGTCATTGATAATGTTAGAGTTTCTCTAGTAGAGTTTCTCCAATTTTTGTTTCTATCCTTTTTGTTTACTTTTAGGGGGAGATTTCTTTATTCTCTTTTCTTCTGCTTATTGAGTTATTCACTTATCCTTTCATACTTTGTTCTCTGAATTCTGTTTTATTTTTCTAGAGCATCCTGTTTGATCTCCTCTCCTCCTTGAAGGCTATGTTTTCCCCTAATCTAAGATGAAGACTAGTAGTTTTTTAAAGTAATTTTTTCCTTGTATGGTCTTTTTTATCTTTTTGTTACATTTTTCTAATTATGTTAGTCTCTTATTGGTTAGAGACTTCCTTTAGATGTCTGTCAGTTCTTAGCCTTTCATATTTTAAGATTATAAAACCTGAGAACTGAAAACATTGGAGAATATGGGTGGGAATTTTAAAATATCATCTACCTAGATTTTTGTTGGAGAATCTGTATCTTTTTGGTCAGATTGCCTAAAATATGTCAAGGATTGAGTAAGGTAGTTGAGGGAACTGACTACTTCTCAGTTTTTACCCTAGTCCTTCTCAATTTTAATCTGTGAATTTTAAACCAAAAGTTAAAAAAAAAAATCCTCTACAGCTGATCATCAGAAAATATTATTTCAAGTTTGAAGACAGCCTGCGCAATATAGAGTCCCTGTCTCAAAATAATTTTTTTTTTAAACAAGTTGTTTACTGAACTAATTCCCTACTGATTGGAAATGCCACCTATATTCTTTGCTAATTCTTATATAGAATTATAAAGGTTTTGTTTTGAGGTTTTGGTTATTTTCTATTCCTATTGTAATTATTTTATAATAGTTTCAGTATCTGATGGAACATATTCTTTTCATTACTTAAAATGTTTGTCTTAACTGTCTTTCCTTCCCTATTTAATTTTATGAAAGTATTTCAGGTAATATAGGCAGTTTGCTTTTATTGTATGCATGTCTGAAGTTAATAAATTGATTCATCTGTGAAACTCCCTGGTGTATTAGAATGTATGTAGAACGCTGCCACTTCTGCTTAATTCTATAGCCCTTTTACTGCCTTGGTCTTGAGAGTACTGCTTAGTGTATTAGCTGTACTTGGAAGATCAAATGTGGATCTTTTAAATGTATAAATTTTCAGCCTCTAATAGATAATGACTTATTTGGGATGGGATGAGATGTGCTCATCAGTTTCTTTTTTAAAAAAAGGTGTATTCAAAGGCCAGGTACAGTGGCGCACACCTGTAATCCCAACGGAGGTTGAGACAGGAGGATCAAAGCCAGCCTCAGCAACCTCCAGTTTGCTAAGCAAGTCAGTGAGACCCTGTCTCTGAATAAATTACACAAATGGGCTGGGGATGTGTCTCAGTGGTTGAATTCCTCTAAGTTCAATCCCTGATAACGCCCCCTGCCCTCTCCTGGGGATTTCTACCAATTATAATGTACATATGTACATACGTAACTTTTAGTTTTCATTTTTCCCTCACTTTATTGAAGTTTTTTTAGGTTGACAGGAGCTACTTTTTTCTGAGCCTTTTTATACCTTGAGATAGATTTAGGGGTATAGGTTGTCCTATTTTGAAATAGAATTGGAGTAAGGCAGTGGGGTGTTGGTTTTTTGATGGAATGAAAGGAAATGTCAGAAAAAAAAAAATTCCTTTTGGGGTTAATCCTAATCATTCTCGGCAGTTGGGTCCCTTGTGAGAATAAATAATCTATTACATTTTGGAATAACCTTGGGGAATCAGAATCCTCTATTAGTTTTGTTTCCTGAGGAAGGTCAAGTTGATCCAAGGGGTTAACCTAAATTATGTTCGGTTGTAGGTCTAAGATTTGACCATGGTTTATGTCCTTGAACTTCTGACTAGGGAGGAGCCAAATTTTTCACTTGTTGGGTATTTGAAATATCATTATCTACATGGAGGTGGGTGTGATGGGAGGCTTTTTAGAATGTTTCTTAAAACATATATTATTGATTTTGAAATGAAACATAATCATGACTCATAATTATTTCCCCTTTTCCAGCATTATCTGCATACCAGAGGTACTACAGTTTACAATCTGACTACTGGAAGGTTAGTACATATTTGCATGCTTGTTGGTTTTGTTAGCAGATTATTGCCAATTATACTAAAAATGAATTGAACTCTTGCCTTTTTTTAATTGCATGAAAATATTACTTCTAGAGGAAAGGGCTTGGAAAAAGAAAAATGAGTATTTTGTTTGTCCTATCTTATTTGAACCACCTTGTATTTTATTAAAATGTTAGATTTGGTCTAACATATTTTACTAGCCAAAGATGAGCCTAAGTGAGAAAGTTTGAATCAAGTATGATCAACCAATCAACCAACCAACTAGCAGTAACAAAATGATTCTTTGTTTTCTTGTCTTAAATTGGTACCTAGGAGTAAAAAAGGTTGAAAATGGGTTTATCAGTCTAAAACAGGAAGGTGTAATGAGAAATTTATGGAATCTTTCTTGGTATAGTCTGTCTATATTTGGAGCTCTGAGGAGGGCAGAATCTATTTTAAAAGATATCCCTAAATGAAAAACTGAATAATGAATGAATCATTCACTTTCATATCTTAGTTTAAATAATCTTTCATATCATGTTTACTATTAAATATAAGCTTATTAATCAGTAGGGTTTTTTATCTGAATTTACATTTTGTTTTTTTAATGGATTTTATTTTTCTATTGTGTAGTTTTTAAACTTTTTAGATATAGGTACTTATTCTAGACAAGACTGGCTTTGTCTGGGAAAGTCCTTCAGTAATCATTTTGTTCAGAGAGACTGTGTAGAAGTTTTAGAAATATATTCGGTCATTTTTTCGTGTGTGTTCATGTATGGTGCTGGGGATCGAACCTAGGACCTCACACATGTTATGCAAGCTCTTTACTATGGAGCTGTGTCCATAGTAAATTTTTTTAAACTATTTTGAAAATAATCTTCTGTAGTCTGTGGCTTGTGTGTCTCTGTCTGTCTGTCTTTCTCTTTTTTTAAAGCTTTATGAGTTGTAATTTACATACTATAAAATGCAACTATGTAAATCAGTAGTTCTTTTTGGGGGGGTTGCCAGGGATTGAATTCAGGGGTGCTCTACCACTGAGCCACATTCCCAGCCCTATTTTGTATTTTATTTAGAGTCAGAGTCTCACTGAGTTGCTTTGTGCCTTACTTTTGCTGAGGCTGGCTTTGAACTTGTGATCCTCTTGCCTCAGCCTCCTGAGTTGCTGGGATTAGCAAATCCTCAGAGTTATACAGACATCACCATAGTCTTATTTCACATGTTCATCTCTCCAGAATGAAACCTCATGCCCACCCTTAGCCCCTGACAACCACTCATCTATTTTCTCTTTTCCATTTTTTGATATTTGTCTTTCCTGGACATTTCATGTAAATGGAATAATAATATAATATGTGGTCTTTTGTTACTGGCTCCTTAGCGCATGTTTTTTTTGTTTCATTAATGTTATAGCATGAATATTTTATTCTTATTTCTTACTAATATTCCATTTTATGGGTATACCATATTTTATCTATCCATTTTATTAGTTAATGGGTATTTGGGTTTTTTTGTTTGTTTGTTTGGTTATAGTTATCAGGATCGAACCCAGGGCCACTTTACCACTGAGCCACATCCCCAGCCTTTTAACATTTTTTTATTTAGAGCAGGGTCTCATTGAGTTGCTTAGGGCCTCATAAAGTTGCCGAGGCTCGCTTTGAACTCGTGATCCTCCTGCCTCAGCCTTCTGAGCCACTTGGTTTGGGCTGGTTTTTACATTTTGATTATTGTGAATAATGCTGCTGTGAACATTTGTGTACAAGTTTTTGAATAGAAATAATTTTTTTGTTCTCTTGGATAGATAGGAGTAGAATTATTGGGTTGTTGGGTAAATCTATGTTTAACATTTTGAGAAACTGCCAGAACTTTTCCCAGTGTGACTGAACAATTTTCTATCCCTGGCAGCAACATATGAGGGTTCCTCTTTTTTCATATCTTGTAGTATCTTATGATTTTATTTGCATTTTTCTACTGACTAATGATGTCGGTCATGTTTTCTTGAACATATTAGCTATTTGACAAAATGTCCATTCAAATCCTTTGCCCATTTTTTAAATTGGAGTTTAAATTTTTTTTGAGTTATATGACTTCTTTATATGTTCTGGATATAATCCATTTTTTAGATATATAATTTGCAAATTTTTTGTAAAGTGTGTGGCTTATCTTTATTTCTTGTAAGGAAATAGATTAGTATGTTTTAAAGTACAAAAGTTTTTAATTTTGATGAAATTCAACTTATCATTCTTTGCTTGCACTTTTGGTGTTGAATTAGGCAAATCTAATTCAGAATCACTAAGATTTATTCCATGGTTGTTTAGTTTTTTGTTTCAGTGTTCTGCTTTTGCAGAGAGACTGTTGTAATAAGTAGTCTTATAACAGTATCTTTCCATATTTTTGTAAATGATTCTTTATAGATTGCTTTAAATGTGGGATTGTTGAGTCTGAGGGTATTTGCTTTCTGGGAACTGAACCATTTTGCATTCCTTTTAGTAAATGTACGTAAGCGTTTGTTTTTCTTGGTCTTAACCAAGAAAGTTTATGTCAGCAGACTTTTTGCCAATCTTATAGGTGAGAAATGGTGTCTTAGTGCAATTTTATTTAGCATTTTAATTGTTAGTAAAGTTGGGTATGTTTTAAAGTTTAAAGTTTGTTAACATCTTCTTTGAAATACATGTTCATGTCTCTTGCCCATTTTTCTACTGGGCCATTATTTTATTTCTTGATTTTATGTAGCCATATTTATGTATTACGTAGGTATATTTATTCTTCATATGTGATATAAGTTGCAGGTACTATTATCTAGTTAGTGATTTGTTGTTTTGCTTTGTTTTTATGTGTGTGGTTTTGCCCATGTAGAAGTCTTCTATCCTACACCTACATTTTGAATTAGAGGACAGGTTTGTCCTCATTTCTAGGTCTTGGGGAGAATTTCACCCCCATTTTCTTTCTTTATTTCCCCCATATTTTTTTAGTTCCCAAATTTAGTTTTAGTTTGTTGTTTTGTTACATTTACATTTCTTATTCATTTGGAGTTTATCCTTGTATGAAGAAAACATCTAAGTTATATTTTTCCTCATGGCTAATTATCTCAGCATAATATATATGTTTTTTTTTTTTTTTTTTTTTTGTGGTGCTGGGGACTGAACCCTCTAAGCCTTGTACATGCTAGGCAGGCACATTATCAACTGAGCTGTATCTCCAGCCCCAGCCCTTAACATATATATATATATATATATATATATTTTAAAAATTCGTCTTTTCCTCCACTGATTTGTTACCTTAATTGTATATTATACATTCATATGCAGTTTTGTCTATTTGTGGACTTTCTATTGTTTCATTAGTCTTATCTATTCATGTACTAATACCACATTATTTTTCTTAAAGAGGATTCCCCCATTGTTCTCATTTTTAGGGTTTTTCTGACCATTCTGGGTTGCTTGTTTTTCCAAATAAACTTTCTTACTAACTTGTCTATCTCCACAAAGATGATGGATTCTTTTCTCCACCTTTTTTGAGGGATAATTAATATTATTTTAAAATTATAGTTTGCCGATTTTCAACAATTTGTATAGTTGTTTTGGCCATTATTATAATTAGGCTACAGAATATTTCTGTGATTCAAAAAGTGATTCCTTCTGTCCATGTGCTGGTGGTTCTCACTTTTGTTTCTTGGTCCCAGGGAACCCACTTATCTGCTTTCTAACCCTTTAAGTTTACCTTTTTTTAGAATGTCATGCAACTGATTTAAACAGCATGTATTCTGTTGTTGTTGATACCTTTCATTTGGCATGCTGATTTGGAAATTCATCTATGTTGCTGGTGTATCAATATTGTGTTTCTTTTAATTGTTAACTAATATTTCAAAGAATGGATAGGCAGACTTATATTTTTTCATTTATCAGTTGATAGACATTTGGGTTGTTTCCAGCTTTTGGTTATTATGAATAAAATACTGTGAGCATTATTTGGCATCGTGTAGACATAGTATTTCATTTCTCTTGATATATGTACCCTAGGCTTTGATAATTCTGAGTAACCTTGCAATGGAAGGTTTAACTGCCAAATTGTTTCCTAAGGGTTTGTACCATTTTATATTCCAACCAGCAGTGAATGAGATTTCTAAATGTTCTGTATCTTCACTGGCAGTTGGTATTGTCACTCTTTTTAATGTAAGCTGTTTTAAAGTGTATTGTTTTCTCATTTTGCTTTTATTTGCATTTCATATGCATCTTTCATGAGCTACTGGCCTTTTGCATACCTTCTTTTATTAATTGTCTGTTTACATAGTTTGCCCATTTTATCAACATGTAGTTTTCTTGATTTTCATATAATAATTTTTTTTTTCTCTCACAGCTTGTACTTTTTGGGGACTGTTAAGAAATCTTTGCCTATCTCAAGATCTTAAAAATTTCCTGTTCCCTAGAAGTTCTAGAGCTATATTTCTTATGTTTTTGTCTATAATTATTATTTTTTAATCCTATTTTGATTGACACATTAACTGTAGATATTAATGGGGTTCAGTGTGGTATTGGAACCCAGCATACACTGATGAAATTAAGGTAATTCGCATTTTCCTCTCCTTATCATTTGTGTTTAGAGGCCTTAAGTTCCTTTCTTCTAGATCTTCATGAAATATGTAACAGGTTACTCTGAATTACAGTCATTCCTCTGTGCTGCAGAATACCAGAACTTACTTCTTTTATTTTAACTGCATTTTGATGCCTGTTGTCTAACCTTCCTTTATTCTCCCCCAACCCCCTTGCCAATCTCCAGTAATCACTATTCTATATTCAGGTTGATTTAGTTTCCACAAATGAGAGAGAACTTACAGTATTTATGTGTCTGGCTTATTTCATTTAATATAATGTCCTCCAGTTTCATCCATTTTGCTACAAATGGTAAGATTTCATTCTTCTTTTGGATTAATAATACTCTATGATGTATACTTACCACATTTTAAAATCCATTCTTTGCTTGCTGGGCAACTGGGTTGATTCCATATCTTAGTTATTTTGAATAGTATGATTCTGTATGTTAGCTATTGTGAAGAGTGCCACAATAAACATGGTAGTGCAGGTGTCTGTATAGTATGTTGATTTCATTGCATTTGGACATACATATATATATATATATATATATATACATATATCATATACCCACTTCTGGGTATATAGAAGTATATAGAGCTGGATCATATGGTAGATCTAGTTTTAGTTTTTTGAGTAAACTCTATACTGTTTTCCATAAGGGAAAGTAGTACCTAAGATTCCTTTCTCTCCACATCCTTACCAGCATTTGTTCTTTTTCTGACTGGGATGGGATGATAATGTCTTTGAAGTTTTGATTTGCATTTCCCTGCCAGCTAATGATATTGAGCGTTTTTTCCCCTCATATATTTGTTGGCCATTTGTATTGGAAAATGTCTTTTCATATAACTTGCCTATTTTTTAATTGGATTACTTATTGTTTTGTTAAGTTTTCTGAGTTTCTTATATATTCTGGATATTAATCCTTTGTTGGATTAGTTGGCATATTTCTTCCATTCTGTAGATTGTCTTGTCACTCTGTTGATTTGTTTCTTTTGCTGTGCAGGAGCTTTTTAGTTTGATGTAATCCCATTTGTTTATTTTTGCTTTTGTTTCCTGTGCTTTGGGGTCACATCAAAAACACCATTGCCTATACCAGTGTTTCCCCGATGTTTTCTTCTATTACTTTCAAGTCCTGTTTAGCTCTTTGATTCATTTGGAGTTGATTTTTGTATAGGATGAAAGATAGGGTTAAGTTTCATTCTTCTAGGTATGGACACCTAGTTTTCCTAGCACCATTTATTGAATTAGGCTGTTCTTTCTCCTGAGTGTGTTATAGCACCTCTTTCAAGAATTAGTTGGCAGTAGATGTGTGTGTTTATTTGGGAATTTACTGTTCCCTTGGTCAGCACATCTGTTTTTATGCCTATACTATGCTGTTTTGGTTACTATAATCCTGTAGTATGTCTTGAAATCAGATATTGTGATGCTCCCGGCTTTATTATTTTTGTTCAAGATTTGCTTTGGTGATTTCTGGTTTTACTTTCATGTGAATTTTAGGATTGTTTTTTCTAGGTCTGTGAAGATGTCGTTGGTGTTTTGATGAAGATTGTGCATCGAGTCTGTAAATCACTTTTGGGCAGTATGGACTTTCTTTATTTGCTTGCTTGCAGTACTGGGGATTGAACCTTGGGCCTTGTGCATATATGCAAGTGTTTACCACTGAGCTACATCATCAGCTCTGTATGGACATTTTAATAATAATAATAATAATAATAATAATAATAATAATAATTCTTCCAATCCATCTTAAACATGGGCGATCTCCGATTTTTATATTTTCCGTTTCTTTCATCAGTGTTTTTTTAATTTTCTTTCTTTTTTTTTTTTTAGTTGGATGCAATACCTTTATTTTATTTTTATGTGGTGCTGAGGATCGAACCCAGTGCCTCACACAATGCTAGGCAAGCGCTCCACCACTGAGTCGCAACCCTAGTCCCTCATCAATGTTTTAGTTTTTGTTGAAGTGTTTTTTCATGTCCTTGATTAAATTTATTCCTGGATATTTTATTTTTTTGTAGCTATTATGAAAGGGATTGCTTCCCAGCAAGCTTATTACAGGTGTATAAAAATGCTACTGGTTTTTGTATGACAGTTTCATATTGTATAACTTTATTGAGTTCATTTATCAGTTTTGACAAATCTTTTTTTAAAAATTTTGTAGATTTTGGTGGACCTTTATTTTATTCATTTATTTATATGTGGCGCTGAGAATTGAACCCAGTCTATGTATCTATTTTTAAGTCAGCATAACATTGTTTTGGTTACTGTATTCTTGAAATAAAGCAGTGTAAGTTTTGCTGTATCCTTTTTCAAAATTGTTTGTCAAGCCCCCCCCCCCCCCCGCCTCTTTTTGCTTTCATTTCTTTCTGATGAAAAAACTCACTCTTAACTGAATGTCTGGTTCTCCTGTTCATGCCCCTTTGAAGATTTGCTTTTTTATTGTTTGTTTTCAATAGTTTGATTATGGTATACTTCTAGATAGTCTTCATGTTTATTTTGTATGTCTTCAATGTACATCAAATTTGGGAAATTTTTGCTATTATTATTTGTTGAGAACCACAGCTGAAAGGGCCCCATGTGGTACAGGAAATTGAACCCAGTGCCTTCCACATGCTGGGCAAGAGCCCTACCACTGAGCTACTTTCCCAGCATTTTTACTTTTTTTCTTCTACTTCTTTTTTGTTTTTGTTTTTGAATTATTTTATTTAGAGCCAGGGTCTCTCTCTGTTGCCCAGGTTGATCTTGAACTTGCTATCCTCCTGTCTCAGCCTCCCATGTAGCTGGGATTGCACATGTGTGCCACCATGACTGGCTTATTGTTATTTTTTCAAATGATTTTTTGTTGTTGTTGTTTATTCTCTTTCCTTCTGGAGCTTTAATTACCTGTAAGTTAGATAATTTGTTGTTGTGTAACAGGTCCCCTAAGATATTTTTCTTTTTTCTCTGTAGTCTTTGCATTGGATAATTTGAGTTTTCTATTTTGAAATTTCTTTTCTTTTTCCTGTGCCATCCATTATTTTAATTGAATCCATTAAATTTTATTTCATATGTTTTGTAGTTTTAGAATTTCCATTGGTTTTTTAAAATTGTTTTTCTCTGTTGAGATTGCAGATCTTTTCATTAGTCATAGATGTTTTGTTTTACTTTGTTGCAGTAGCTATAAAATTCCATTTCTAGCTTGTTACCATTTTGAGTTTGATTTCAGTAGATAGTCTTTTGTTCTTGAGAATGTCTCTTTGTTTTCCTGGTTCTTCCTATGTTGTATAATTTTGTGTCAGGTATTGACATTATGAAAATTGTACTAAGTCTTGAGTGATTGGTTGTTCTCTTCTAGTGATTTTTGTTTTCTTCTATCAAGCAGTTATTTTTGTTAGACTTGAAATACAAACTTAGTTTTTTTCTGGTGCCAGCTTAAGTATCAACTTAAGTATTTTTTGTGTAGCTTAGATGTTTTGAATCCTTTTTTGTTTGTTATTTTTTGGGACAGTCCTTGACATGTAACCCAGGTTGTCTTCAAACTTGCTATCCTCTTGTCTCAGGCACTAACACCCCCCACCCCCACCCCCCACCCCTCACCTTCTGCAGCTGGGATTACAGGCATGCATCACTGCTCCTGATTGTTTTGACTCTAACTTGCATACAGGAGACAACCTGACATATGGATGGACAGAGTTTTGTTTTCCCTCTTGATGTTTTTCCTTTCTGTGATTTCTTTTTTTTTTTTCTAGCAGATTGTAATTTTTCCTGGTTCCAGTCTTCTGGAACAGGAAAACTGCTTTTTCTCACCACCATGTATACTATGTCTGACCTCAAGTTATATTACTTTAATACTTTCCTCCTACCAGCTTGGCTTTCTGTGTTAGTTCCCCTTTGCTGTTTTAACAAATTACCACAAATTTGGTGACTAAAATAACAAATATTTATTTTCTTAACGTTTTGGAGGCCAGGGTCCAAAATGAGTCAAGGTGTTAGTAGGGCTGATTCCTTCTGGAGACTGTTGAGGAGAATCTGACTCCTTCTCTTCCCCAGCTTCTAAAGGCCAACTTGCATTCCTTTGACATGTGGCCCCATATCCTGTTGACTTTTGTCTCATTTTATCTTCTCCTTGCTTTCTTTGGCCTTTGAATTTCTTGCCTCACTTTTGTAAGGGCCCATGTGATCACATTGGGCCTGTCTAGATAATTCAGAATGATCTCCCATGGAAAGATTGTTAACTTAATCACAGCTACAGGTTTTTTTTTTTTTTTAAATCTTGTCAGGTATATATCGTTGGTTCTGGTGATTAGGATGTGGGCATCTTTTCTGGCAATTATTTAGCCAATCTTATTCTACTAGAATCTGTCTCCTTTTGTTTACTCTTGAGTTCCTTTAGCTAGCTGCTTAATATATGAAGCCTAGTGTGTATAGATTTTATAGGACTATAGTTGTAGTTGCTACCTGCAGGAGGATCTTCTGTAGAATTATCTTATATAACCTTCATTGGAAGCAATAGTGTGATAACATAATGTTCACTTTTCTCCTTTTGAACTTTATAAAAATGTAATCTGTTGAGTATATGCTAAGGAGTGGAATTGTTGGGTCATATGACAATGTATATTTAATTTTACTATTTTTTGGCAAACAGCATACCAAAAAGTGTACTTTGGGAGGCTAAGTTTCTCAGCCTCCCATTCTCTTAAGTATTCCTGTGTTTCTCATTCTTATTAGCCTTTTAGTTGCTGCTTTTGAATGAGCATGTGACTTGTTCAGGAAAATGGTCCTCTTACAGTTTTTAATGCCCAACTGGGTACCTTTTTCTTTCTTGAGATTGTGGAACCAGTTACAAGACTGAGTGTTATTGAGCAGTGATGGAAGGTTTATTCTTGGCTCAGAATAGGAGGCACAGGGAGAACAGTTCATAGATCTGATACCTGAAAATAAATTTAAAAATATGTTTTGTTAGTTTTTCTATTATACTTATTAGGGTAGAACAGGATGTTGGGGTTTGCATCTGAACAAATTAGTCTACTTTTGCCAGAAATATAACTTTAATCTTACTTATAATAAGGAAAACATATTGTAAAATTTATTGTTAAAAAACTTACTATAGCCAGGCGTGGTAGTGCACACCTGTAATCCCAATTGCTCTGGAGGCTGAGGCAGGAGAATTGTGAGTTCAAAGTCAGCTTCAGCAACTTAGCGAGTTCCTGAACAACTTAGTGAGATCTTCTCCCTAAATAAAATATGAAAAAGGCCTGGAGATGTGGTTCTGTGGTTAAGTGCCCTTGATTCAATCCCCAGTACAAAAAAACCCAACCAAATGGCAACCAAAAAAAAAAGTACTATAAGATATTGTAATAACGAGGGAGAAAATAAATTCCTTGCTGAATGTCCAGTATATGGAATCTTAATTAGCCACCAGACTAATTTATCATATGGTCTTATTGTATGAAGTTCTTAATAATTTGAGATCCACCCAGTTATGAAAATTGACTTTCCAAATACCAAGAATATAAATCTTAATGTTTACCATGGTGAGGGAGAACACCACTTTTGCAAGGTTTTCCCAGCATCTAGTAGTGTGGAAAGTAAGATCAGAATTGATTGATAATTGAGTTTGGTTTAAGGCAGGTCCTTCAATGTTGGGATTTTATTGGGTAAAAATCTCCTTATAATAGTCTTGAGAGACTTTACAAGGTGGCAGAATAGAGGAGGTCACTTTCTTTGCTGCTCTATGGACTAAAACCAAGTCATTCCTGGCAAACCCGAGTTTGGCACTGAAATACAAGCCTAGCAAACACTGCATGCTATAGTATGTTCTTAAGTGATCAGGAAAAAAATCAACCGTGGTGAGTGGTTTACATAGAGGACAACTGGTTGTGGAAACCCACCTGGCCCTCCTTCTCCCCCTACCTCTCCAGTCTGGCGGCTTCCAGGACCTGCTGGGAGAGTTGTGCCATCTCTGGAAATTTGTAAGGGTAGGGGCAAGATTGAGTTTGGAGACTGAAAGCAGACCAAGAAGTGTGGGGGCTACAGGTGACATATGGGACTAAGAATTGGCTCCTTCACCTCATGAGTGGAACCCAGGGGAAAATCCCTGGATTATAGTCTTCCAGTGTGGACCAGCAATTACTGGGCCTTGGAGGTACACTGATCTAGGAAGTCTTCAGAACAATTGGCATTCAGTGAAGAACCTGGAGCCCATGTAGGAATTCTGCCTCCAGGGATTACCCTCTTACTACCGATGTCCAGAGGGTGTAGCATCACACTCTAGAAGACCCCACTTAACACTGCTGAGAAGAGAAGCTGAGAATCTTTTGACTTCCAATGGAAAGAATTCTTTAACTTTACATCAAGATTTTTTTCCCTCTCTTTTTTCCCTCTTTTCTCTGTGACCTTAGTTGAACATGGGTATTTATACATACTCTTGTATTCCCCTGCCGCCCCCCTTGGTTCTAGCATTTTTGAAGCCACTTACTTTTTGTGGGTCAGTTTTTTGAGGACTAGGATGTTGGATTAGTATATTTTAGTTTTGTTTTGCATTCTTCTATTTTTATTTTTAATTTTCAAAATTTTTTACTTTTCATAAATATTTTTTTCTTACCTGTTTTCCCTTCTCTCTTTTTTTTAATTTTTTTTTTTAAGAGAGAGAGAATTTTTTTTAATATTTATTTTTTAGGTTTCGGCGGACTCAACATCTTTGTTTGTATGTGGTGCTGAGGATCGAACCTGGGCCGCACGCATGCCAGGCGAGCGCGCTACCGCTTGACCCACATCCCCAGCCCTTTCTCTTTTCTTTTTCTTTTTTTTGGTACTGGGAATTGAACTCAGGGGCACTCATCCCCAGCCCTATTTTGTATTGTATTTAGAGACAGGGTCTCACTGAGTTGCTTAGTGGCTCACTGAGTTGCTTAGTGCCTTGCTAAGTTTGTCAGCCTCCCAAGCTGCTGGGATTACAGGCATGTGCCACAGTGTCGGGCTCTTTCTATCTATTCTTCAGCTAACAGTCAATCTCAGTTATTGGCTTTTTCACTCCTTCTTTAATTTTTCCTTCTCTCTTCTCTTATTCTCCCTCAAAATCATCATATCCTATATCACTTCTCTTGCTGCCCACCATTTGAAATTGTAAAACCCTTTTGCAAACTTGTTACGAGTTATTGCCTACATTATTGTGATGATTAATATTGTAGATGTCATAGTAGTAACTATTTGGTTTAACACTGTATGTTGTTTGCATTGGTTGTTATTATTTGTCTCCCCCTAAATGGTGAGGTACTGGAAATCTTCAGGGACACTACAAGTCCACAGGGTAGAAAATTAGCTACCTCAGATCTATACTACTAGATGGGTAGACACACAAATTAACACAAAAAAAAAACAAGGGAACAAATCACTCCAACCAAACCAGTAACAGAAGTGGAAGAAATGTCAGAGTAGGGACTTAGAATGTACATAGTCAAACTGATCTGCAAAGTAAAAGGAGTGAAATAAGAACGAAAATACAGGACATGAAAGATTACTTCAATATAAATTCAATGGAAAGCATCACCAACAGACTAAATCACTTGGAAGACACTTGGAGTTTCATGCAGTGAATGGAGAAAAGTTATTAAGAGGCCATAAACAGAACCTCCAAGAAATATGGGATAACCTGAAAAGACCAAATTTAAAATTTATTTGGAGAGATGAAGGCTTCGAGATACAAACCAAAGGATTGCACAATCTTTTCAATGAAATAATATCAGAAATTTCCCAAACCTAAAGAATGAAGTTGAAAATCAAATACAGGAGGATTACAGGACCCCCGAATACAAATTACAACAGACTCACACTAAGGCATGTTGTTAGGAAAAAAAATGCCTAACATACAAAATAAGGATAGAATTGTAAAGGCTGACAGAGAAAAATGATGGGTAACATTTAGAGGGAAACCAATCCAGATATCAGCTGATTTCTTAACTCACACCCTCAGAGCTAGGTGGTCTTGGGATGATGTATACCAGAATCTATATACCAGATTCTCTCAGAATCTTTCAGAGGAAAGAAAATGGATGTCAGCTGAGAATACTATACCCAGCAATAGTATTGAGTCTCAGAATTGACTATGAAATAAAAACCTTCCATGATAAACTAAAGTTAAAAGAATTCACAACTACAAAGCTTGTACTAGAAAACATTCTGTATAAAATATTTCATGAAGAAGAAATGAAAAATAAAGGTGACAATCTTCAAAGGGAGGAACTGCACAAGAAGATTAATCAAAGGAGAAACTAATTCAAAGTAAAAACCAGAAATACATAAAAAGGGAAGGGCATAAAAATCATTTCTCAAAAGTAACATTGAATGCAAATGGCCTAAACCCATCCATCAAAAGTCATAGACTGGCAGATTGGATTAAAATACAAGACCCAACAGTATGTTGTCTTTAAGAGATTAACCTCATTGGCAAAGATATCCATAGAGTGAAGGTAACAGAATAGTTCAAAAACATAGCAATCACATGAAGCTCGTGAACAAGCAGGGTATCTATCCTCATATCAGATAAAGTGGATTTCAAACCAAAGTTAGAAGGGATAAAGAAGGACATTTCATTCTACTTAAGGGAACAGTACATCAATAAGACATAACAATCATAAGTATTTATGCCCCAAACAATGTAGCATCTATGTATATGAAACAAACCCTTTTTAGTTTCAAGAGTCAAGTAGATCACAACACAATAATACTGGGTTACTTTAACATGCCTCTGTCACCACTGCATAGATCCTCCAAACAAAAACTAAATAAAGAAATTATAAACTAAAAAATACAATCAATAATTTAGACTTTATGAAATATATAGAGTATTTCATCCATCAGTGACTGAATATACTTTCTTTTCAGCAGCACACAGTTTCTTTTCTAATATAGACCACATTGTATAAGCTATGACATATGTTGGTATGCAGTTGTAATATTACCTTAATATATTTTTAGCATCTGTAGGATTATTTTGATAGCTCCTTTTCCATTGATATTATTATATTATTATTATTTTTTCTTGATTAGACTTGATTTTTATTAATTTTTAGCAATATTATTTCTTATATTTCTGCTTCTACTCTTATTTTTTCCTTCTAACTACCTAATTTAAAAATAATTTAATTCTTAATCTAGCTTCTTTCTGATACAAGTACTTTAAGTTATAAATGTTCATCTCAGTACTGTTTCATCCCTGAATTTCTGATATTTTAAGCTTTTATTATCAATTAATTAAAAGCAATTTTCATTTACTTGTGCTTTCTTCCTTGACATGTGAGAGGTTTATAAGTGTGCTGTTTAATTTTGAAGTAGTTGACATGCGGGAGTAGGGTTCTATATCTCTTAAGGTGATTGGTTTATTTTATTTTTCTAAATATATATATGTATATTTTTAGTTGTAGTTGGACACAGTACCTTTATTTATGTATTTATTTATTTATTTGGTGCTGAGGATCGAACCCAGCGCCTCACACGTGCTAGGCGAGCACTCTACTGCTGAGCCACAACCCCAGCCCAAGGTGATTGATTTCTAATGTAATAAATCATGCAGGAAACACAGTCTGCATGATTTCAAATTATAAAAAAAAGTAATGGTAATGCTTTTTATATTGATTATTGGTTACATGTTTGTCAAAACATGTCAAAACTGATTAAATTGCATACTTCAAATTGTGCATTTTTTTTGTACTTCAATTTTACCTCAATAAAGTTATGGGAAAAATAAGCAGTCTGAAATTGATGGAAACTGCAGGGTAATTAATTTGAGGTAAGGGCCTGTGTTAATCAGCTTTTTATTCCCATCACCAAAATAGCTTAGAAGAACAATTTAGAGGAAGAAAAATTTATTTTGTCTGTGGGCCTAAGGTGAGGCACAACATCATCATGGTGGAAGAGCCTGGAGGAGGAAATCTTCTTTAGCTCTTGGCCCCTGGGAAGTAGAGAGTGCACAAGGGTGTGCACTTGGGTTTAGGAGCCAGAGACAAAATCTAATCCCCAAAGTTGGCAGCTTCAGTGACCTACTTTCTTTAACCTGTGCCACCTGTCTACACTTACCACCCAGTAGTCCATTCAAAATATTAATCATAATTTATACTAGTTCAGTACAAATGACACTTGTCATTTGTGAAATGGTGAATTTTTCCTGGTTCTCTCATGACCATTATGTTTATTTATGATTGTAATAATTACCTTTCTCTAATCAAGGTAGTAATAAATAAAAACTTAATTTGTTCTACATATCCTGTAACAAGAGCAAAATAATTGAAAAACAAACAAACAAAAACCCTTCAAACCTGAACTCATTCATGAGCCAGGAAAGTTTAGAAATTTCTGATATGGTGTATGGTATTAATAGAAACAGAGATCAAAAAGTACATGCATAGTGTTAGTGCTGCTATGTATTTTGGTATACAAGTAGATGTTAAAATGCCAACACATGCTGGTGCTTATTGATAACTTTTTATCTTTTAATTTCTCAAATAACTTGGATACACTTTTTTAATAACTGTAAACTTTAAATACAACCTCCTCTTTTTTCATTATTTTTTTCCCACTTGTATTTAAGAAAAGGTTTTGAGTTATGATAACAATGTCTGTATGAATAGAACTATGGAAACACACTGAGTATGGAGAACAGTTATAGAGCACAGTCCTTTTTGTTTGAAAAATTTGTCTTGTTATAAGACATACAGCAATTTTTTTTCTATATTAAAATTTAATTTGGGACACTCCTCACTGCTCAAGAAGAGGATCAAGTGTTTTGGGAACTCAAAACTTGTAGAGAGGTTAATGTGTATATGGTTTTGGTATGCTAATTATAAACAGTTTTTGTCCTTAAAGCAGATAAAGTAGAAAGGTCTAAATAACATATTTTACTGCCTGATTCACTATACGCTTGGAAATTGTAATACTGTTTTCTTTTGGGTACCAGAGATTAAACTCAGGGTCACTCAGCCACTGAGTCACATCCCCTTCCCTAGTTTATATTTTATTTAGTGACAGGGTCTCACTGAGTTGCTTAGCATCTTGCTTTTGCTGAGGCTGGCTTTGAACTCTGGATCCTCCTGCCTCAGCTTTCTGAGATGCTGGGATTAAAGGTGTGTGCACAGGGCCTAGCATAATACTGTATTATTATTATTTTTTTTAATCAGCTCTGAAATCTGTCCTGGCCCTTTTTCTGTTGGGCCTAATTAATGAGGTTTTTCTCTTGTATGTTTTTATTTTTTGTTAATGCTGCAATAATGTGGGATTATGTGGTAATGTTGGTAGGGGGAGATGTTGAGGAGAGAATTATTATAATAGAAAAACTCAAGGTTCTTCTAATTTAAATTCATATTTTGAATTTAGAAGTATATTAATTTTCTTTAGGTTTATTCTATTTATTTATTTATTTAATATACAATCAGTTGTCCCTTGGTATGAGGAGGATTGGTTTCAGAACTCCTCCATACCAAAATCTGAGGATGGTCAAGTCTGTTATATAAAAGTGTCATATAGTATTTGCATATAACCAGTGCACATCCTCTAGTATGATGTAAATCATCTCTAAATTGCTAAAATATTTAATACAATGTAAATGTTATGAAAAAAGTTGTTACATTGTATTGTTTAGGGAATAACAGGTCGGTATGTATAAGTTTAATGCAGGTGCATTTTTTTTCCTACCAGATGTGTTTGCTCCTCCATTGATTGGATTCATAGATAACCACAGATAAAGAGGGTCAACTGTATATACATAGATATATGTAGAAAAGTTTACCTAGTTTACTACAAAATGTATTATGTATATGTATATATAATATACAAGTCTTTATGAGTGTGTGTATATGTGTGTGTGTGTATATACATACACACACACACAGATATATATATATTTGGGGTCCAGACCTACATCTAGTCCCTTAGGTGTCCTTTTTTAGGCAGGGCTTCCTAGACACCACACCCTGCATCATTTTTTGTTTATGTTCTTGTTACTGGCTTTAAGAGACCAGTTCAGTTGTCTTATAGAATGTTCCTTTTGCTGTTTGTTTTATTGTTTTCTTAGGCTATTGTTCAGCTTATTTCTTTAACCCCTGTACTTTCACTTAAATTAACCATGAGCCATTTGCTTAACATTTTTTTAATGCCTTCCTGGCTTATGTTCATCAGGGTTTACAAAAGTTTTTTTAGCCAGAAGAAGTTGTGCATGCCTGTAAATCTCAGAGGCTGAGGCAGGCAAATAGAAGTTGGAGGTCAGCTTGAGCAGTGTAGAGAGACCCTGTCTTAAAATGTGAAAAAATAAATAATAAATAAACAACAACAACAAAAAAACCCAAATAAGTGGCTGGGGTTGTACCTCAGTGGTAGAGCACTTGCCTGGCATGTGCAAAGCCCTGGGTTAAATCTCCAGTACCACAACAAAGCAAAATACAACACAACAAAACAAAAATTGTTTTAAATGTTTTCTCTCTTATAATGACATTTTCTTTCCTGGGACAGTTTGAGGGTAGATTACAGAAGCAGAACATTTCAGTCCTCAGTGTTCTATATACCTTTCTATATAATAAGACTATTTTCTTAAATAACTGTAAATTCATGTTTTGAATTTAGAAGTATATTTATTATATGAGAAATGCTATGCCACTGCCATTTTTGTTGGCCCAGAAGTTGATATTCTGTGGAAAAGTGTAACCGAAAGCATTGTCCCCAATGCCAATTAATGCCAATTTAATAATGAGGACATGGTTTTGAGAAAAAGCAAAAAGAAGGTGTATTGCTTTCCTAGCAAAGGAGAAACACCTAGGACTCTGTCCCAAATCCTGTGACTCCCCATCAGGAGGGGCAGTGGGTTTTAAAGAAACTTTTTAAGGGTTACAATCCAGGTGTGCTTGGGTAGGGGGTTCCAGGGTGCCAGCTGTGTGTTAGAATTCACTTGTTAATTTGGGAGATACTCACTTCCCAGATCCTCAGAAATGATAATGCTGTCTCCCTAATCTTGTTAGGGTGGGGGAAAGGGGAGAAGAGAGGAAAAAAAACATGTTCTTAAAAAAAAAATAAGCCTTAGAGCAAAGAGGGCTATATTGAGAAGGTGAAGGGACCATTGTTACAAATACATGGATGAGAGTATGGATAACAGTATTGAAAAGTAATTCGGAATTGGACACTATGCTTAAGCTATCTTAAGTTCTTTACCTTAAATTTCATGTGTTAAAAAAAGTGAAGGAAATGTGATAAAAATAATTCAGCACAGTTTTAAGTACTAATTCTAAGTGTAAGCACACTTAATTTGAAGTGTTTTTTTTCATTCTCATGGTACATAAATTATGATTCTTCTTAAATTTGAAGTCTTAGATTCATTGATAATGTATTTTCATAATTTGCATGAAAATAACTTTCACCCTTGTTTTAAGGTATTTTTCTTGCACAAACAATTCTTGGTTATTGCTTATTTCTACAGATTTCTAGCTTCACTGAATACTTTTGAAAAATTGGTTGTTATTTATTTCAGTATTGTTTAGCTTAATTCTCTAACCTCCTGTTAACCACCTGTCATCTTTTGAAGCTCTTATTTCTTCTGACTTCTTTTGAAAGATCTTCTCATTGTTATTTGTAACTTCCCTTTGTGTATACAATTTCATTTTATTTATTACGAATTGTGAATGTGTGCATTGCTTTCACTAGAAAAATGTTTGCTACTACATCTTCAAATGTTACTGATGCCCCATTTTATTCTTTCACCTCTCCAGCTGCTTTTACTTATTTATTTGGGTACTGGGTATTGAACCCAGGGATGCTTTGCCATTGAACCACCTCCCCCACGTACCCCTTCTTCTTTTTATTTTTTATTTGGAGACAAGGTCTTGCTAAGTGTTTTAGGACCTGGCTAATTTGCTGAGGCTGGTCTCTGTCTTGTAATCCTCTTGCCTCAGCCTCCTGTGTTGCTGGGATTTCAGGCGGGTACCACTGCACCCATTTCATAACTGGTTTTAGAACTATAATAGACTTCACTTCCTAGTGCTTAACTTCATTTTCATATTTCCTCTGTGTTGTTGTTCTGCATTGTGAATAATTTCTAGCACACTCCCTTTTAGTTCATTCATTCTGTAGCTACAATTAATGTAAAATTTCTTTCTCTGTTCTATCATGGGGTAAAGTTTTTTGTTATTTGTTTTGTTTTGGAAAGAAATTTTTTAGTGTATCGTTTTATTAAATGTATCCTACATTACTGTTGAAAAGGAAAGCTCTAGGTCTCAGGTATTGGCAATTGAATTTTGCTTGTCTGTTTTTCCCTTTTAGTTTTCAGCCTTTTCCCTTTTGTTGACAGCTCAGCCATTCATTTATAAAGATAGGTTTCACATATTTTATCTAGCATTTTAATAGTTTTGTATCAGAAGGGTTTTCCAACTTATTACTTTGGCCAGTTGGTCATATATTTGGAAGTGGAATGCATTGAAGACTCTTAGCTATTATACCATAATTAAGAAAATGTAAATGAAAATGCTGGGACACTTGAAAAAATACTTTAATTTGTGCTTTAGATATAAATGAAAAGCTATAAATACAAAGGAAAGAAGTTTATGGATGGCATTTAACAATATGCAGAACAAGCCTGAAGTCTTCATATTGTTTGACCTAATAATTCTACTTCTAGAACGTAGACATGATGGCTTATGTGGGATGGCACATTAGATAGGTGTGGATTCCATCTATTATAGAGACTTTAAATGGTGACTTAAAAGAAGAGAGATTTTTTTATATCTCTGTAGTTCATAGGTAGAGATATTCATGGTGGCAAGGCAGTTTTGTTCCATGATGCTATTTAGGGCTATTGATGGTGTGTTATCCTTGACTCCATAGTTTAAGGTTTCTTGGAGCTGGTGCTGCTCCAAAAAAAGCTGGTCAGAGGAAGAGGAAGCAGAAAGTAACAGCTTTTTTCTTTAAGGGAATTATAAGATGGCCTTCTACCACCATTTTATTGGTGAGTCTTTAGTAATATACTTTGAGGGGGAATGTGAAATGTGAGAATAGGATGGAGAACAATAAAAAGAAACTCCACATTTTGCAAGATAGAATATATTATTTTTTTTTAAATATTTATTTATTTATTTTTAGTTCTCGGCGGACACAACATCTTTGTTATATGTGGTGCTGAGGATTGAACCCAGGCCGCACGCATGCCAGGCAAGGGCGCTACCGCTTGAGCCACATCCCCAGCCCTAGAATATATTATTAATGCAGATTAGCTCATGTATCATTGGTAGATGGGGAAATTATGTTTATGTGATGTGGAAGTCTTATTGCCTCACTCAGTTTTTTCCCCCTGGGTAATGGGAGTATAATTATAAATGTCAGTAGGAAAGAAGAGTTTTCAGCTTGGCTGCTATACTTGCAGCAGGAGTCATTTAGTCTAGATCTTAAGAAAATCAAGGATGATCACCTTTGGGCTGCAGATGTGCCTCAGTGGTAGAGTGCTTGCTGAATACTTGTGAGGCCCTAGGTTTGATTCCCACGACCACAAAAAAAACAAAAGACAACAACAACAAATAGGGATAACTACCTTTATCCAGGACTCCCCCGACAGGGACTTCAATAGTTTTTAACGTTCTCAGCTATTTCCATTCTTTCAGGATCATCCAGCTCCACTTTAATTAAAGGATTGTTACCATTCTAACTTCATTTTTTTGTACATTTTTAATAACAACTGAGGCATGCCATTCTAATCTTCCTTCAGGCTTTTTCCAGGTACTAGTTATCATTTTGAAATTCTCTGGTTATGTTACATAAACCCTGTCATGTCTCATGTATATTCTTTGGGTAAATTATCTTGTGCTAGATAATTTTCATGGTGGTGTTTAGATACATTATATTCTAAATATTTTACATGTATAAATTATCTAATTGTTCATAATAATCCTGTATGAAATAGAGATACTGCTTTCTGTATTTTACAAAGATGAAGAAATTGAGATGAATTAGTTAACTTGTTTTATGAGTTTTAATAGCTAGTAAGTAAAAAGGCTGAGATTACAACCCAAGTCTAATGTCAACTACAATTTGATTTCATGATTGCTAGGACTACTATACACAGGTCTTGATAGCAGAAATTTTGCCGCAGTGCTGTAACTTTGGGCTTGATGTATATTATAAGATTTAGCTAATGTCTTTTGCTGTATTATTGGTACTAAGAAAAACCTTTTAATTATCCAAAGAGTAGTTCAGACTATATTAAGTGATTCAGTCTAAGTTGAATTAGCAAAGAATTAAATTCTTCAGTGATAACTTTATAGCAGGTTATTAGACTGTAAGGCATTGATTTAGTCAGTAGCAGACTTTTCCTAAATAATTTATATATGTCAGTTACTTTATTATAAAGATCAAAATACACCTTGGTTTCTATCTATCATTATAGACTCATATTCTGGTGGAGGAGATAATTAGTATATCTGTAATAAACATTGGTATTCATTTGTGAATAGCAGAAAACATACTTCTCTTTGGGTTTGGAATGCGCCAGCTAATCACTTGGAAAACAGAAAGGTGAGTGTTGTTAAAGGTGGATACAAATTTGCCAAATGGAGAAATGAGTGTAGGGAAAGATGACAGTGGCTTTTTCAGGCAAAGGAAGCAATCATAGTTACAGTCAGAGAAGTGTGTAAGAATATATTTTATTCATAGATCTGCATGTTATTTGTTGTGACTGATGTGGTATCTGTGAAACTAGGAAAATTCAGCAAGAGTCAAAAAATGAAGACTTTTATAAATCAGGCTAGATTATAGGAACTCTTCAGACAGAGAAGTTTAAAATTAAAAGTGTCATTTTATTTTTCTGGGGATTGAACCTAGGGGTACTTTACCACTGAGATATACCTCTAGTCCTATTTTTTATTTTGAGACAGGGTCTAAGTTTCTGGGAGTCTTGCTACTATAATGCTGAGGCTGGTGTCAAACTGAAGATCCTCCTGCATCAGCTTACCAAATTGCTGGGATTATAGGCATGTGCCTTCATGCCTGGCTTCCTTTTGAGGGTTTTGTTTTTGTTTTTTGTTTGTGTACCAGGGATTGAACCTAGGGGTCCTTTGCCACTGAGCCACATCTCTAGCCCTTTTTATTTTTTATTTTGAGACAGGTCTCATTAAGTTGCTTGGGGTCTTGCTAAATTGCTGAGGCTGGTCTCAGTCTTGCAATCCTCCTGCTTTAGCCTTCTGAGTCACCACTGCACTCGGCATTGTTTGAGTTTTTGAAAGCTCATTGGCAGTCATGTTGAAGGCAGATTGGAAAGATTGGAAATGGAGGGAGAAGTTAGAGTTGGGGAGACGAGATAACTGTTGAAATAAAACAGAAGATAGAGTTGAAGTCCGAAATAATCTATAGAAAGACAGTAGGAATGGAGAGGGGGTAGATTGAAAGGCTTTTAGATTCTAAAATGAGCTTTGTGGATAGAATGAATGTGTTTCACTTATGGGGAGGAGGTGAGAGGAGAAAAGTAGGATTAATTTTTAGCTTGGTCTACAGTTGAGGTTGTGGTACCAGTAGAACATGTGTTTGAACAGTCTATTGTTCAATCTTGGTTTCCTTTTGTTTCAGGTATTCATAGGATGTGTAGCAAGTGGAAGAAACTCAAAGGCAGTTGAAAATTCTTGCCTGGAGCTTTTGGAATGTCCTTATTACCTTCATTGACCTTTTTGGTCCCCAAAATAGCCCCCCACCAGTTTTACTGGCTTTGTGGAATAAAGTTTAGAGCAGAGAAGCATTAATCAGGA
This sequence comes from Marmota monax, assembly GCF_021218885.2. NCBI lineage: Eukaryota > Metazoa > Chordata > Mammalia > Rodentia > Sciuridae > Marmota > Marmota monax. The sequence continues at coordinate 2,161,993 of NW_026694524.1, read as the reverse complement.
CATTTGATTTTTTTTTTTCCAGTTTGTCATGAGTTAGTTTCTTTCTCCTCCTGAGGATTGAATCCAGGGCCTTGTACATACCAGGCAGATGACTCTACCACTGAGCCACATCTCCATCTTGAGTTTATTTCTTAAAAATATCTGAGCATAATATCTTTGAAGTTGTCTTCAAAGATGACTATTGAACTAAGGGATGCCTGATGGTAGTTATAACCAGATAACCCTCCCAAATTGTCAACATTATAACAATATGTTGTCATTTAGAACCTAGTTAGTTGTCCTAGACTACATTCGGTTTAGATCATATGTAATAAAAGTTTCAGAAACCTTAATATTACTTTTATTAACATTTTCTTCTTTTCATCCCGCCTTCCTTTCCTTTGGGAAACCATTGCCTTCTCATTAGTGCTACTTTGTCCTTCCTGCTCCTAGGGTAAAGGTTTAGACTGTTGTTTTCTCAACAACATATCACAGTCAATACAAAATAACTCTATGGGGGAAGGCAGTGTTCTGATCTTAAATGCATTGATTCTCTGTGTTCTGTAAAGCTTGTTTTCCTTTAAAATCATGGTATGTCCATGACTGTCCTGCCATTCCGCGCCCAGTCAGAAGCTTACACACAGGTTGATGCTTGTTACTGTGGGTGGAAATACACTTTTTTCCAACTTGGGTCTAGTAGTTGAGATCCCACAATCAATTGACAATACACAGATTAAGAGGAAAAAAAGAAAATTTATTTATTCTACACTTGAGAGTTGGTTTGGTGAGCAACTCTGAATAACTGGAAATAAATTTTCAGAATGTCACAGTTGAACGGGGAACAGCAGCTCCAAACCTTGGTTCTTATGTCCCAATGAGGCAAAATTTAAAGTCAAGTCAGATATGAAAAGCCAAGCAAGATGATTTTTAAAGTGAAAATAAGGCTCAAGCAAAGCATTCTCTCAAGAGAAAGAGTGGATCATCTCTGAGCTGAGAATGACAGAGGAAACTTAATGCTACTTCCAAAATTATTGCTGTTTTATGTTTGCCATGAGAATTGGGTTTCACCTTCTGCAGTCTTCACCAGACCAGTGTTTAACTCCACCTATGCATTGAGTGGGTTGGGGGGTTTGACCCTTGTTGGTCCTTTCCAGAACTGTCCTGGTGACCATATCATTCAGAGGGGCTTCATCTAAAAGTCATTCCTATGTTAATGTGTGTGCTGGGGTCATTGACTAGGAAACTGTTTTAGTATGCCTGTGCTACCAAAGAAATTTCCCTTCTAATATACATTGTGAAAAACCTGTGACCATAACTGACTTTACAATGATCCCAGTAGACCCTGTCAGGTGTTAGTCCCATTGATCTTTCTTTCTTGCCACATTTCTTTAAAAAATTTTTCTTTTTAAATTTTAGATGGACGCAATATTTTTTTATTATTTATTTATTTTTATGTGGTGCTGAGGATCAAACTTGGTGCTTCACACATAGTAGGCAATCACTCTACCATTGAGCTACAACCCCAGCCCCACCATATTTCTTAATTGCCTCCCTTTGTTATCACCCATTTATGCTCAAGTTTAGTACACCTGTTGTTTTCCCATAAGTTACTCAATTATTCATTAAAGGCAATTTAAGGAAACCCTGTGACCACTGCCCATATATATATATAACCTCTCCCATTACCATTTGTTACCATCAATAAACCTACGTTGATATCATTATTACCCAAATGCTATAGTTTATGTTAGAGTTCACTTTCGTTCCTGTTCCATTGATTTGGAAAAAATGTAAAATGATATCTATCTACCATTATAGTATTGTAGAGTATTTTTACTGCCCTAAAAATTCTCTGTGCTCTTCCTGTTTGTCCCTCCCTCCCCTAGTAATCAGATCTTTTTACTGCCTCCATACTTTCTACCTTTTCCAGTTGGACTTTTTGATAGTAATGGAATTTGATACTAATGAATTTCTGCTTTCCAGTGTTAAGGGGCAGTCTTTTTTCAATCTGGAACCTCCTTGGAAGGTGGGAAGGGCATCTGTCTAGAGAACTGCTTATTGTTCAGATGTTTTCAATTTAAAGTGATTTTTCATACCACTTTGGTATGCTATTAATTCCTTTAGCCTTCTGGTGACTATGACACAGTAACAGAAGAGAAAAGGCGACACAAGGAGAAAAAGAAAACACATCTTTTCTAGAAACTCCATGGTACAAATCTGCTTGTTCTCAATGGCAGGAATTGTGTTACATTACCAGGTTTATCTCACTGAAGGTGGCTGGGAAGAGGGGCTTGGTTATCCAACCAGCATGCCTTTCATGAGATTTCAGAGACTTAAGAAGATTTTGTAGCGGTTGTCTAATATAAGATGGCCAAAGTTTTCTTTATTTCACCTTTTATTCTGTAAAGTTCACTGTTACTATGATTTAGCACTCTTTTTCCCAGTCACTTCTGGGATGTTCATGAAAATGGAAGCAGCACCTTCAATTACCTTTCCTTCAGTTTGGAAATAGCCTGAGGAAACTATGACAAACAGCAATGTCTATTTCCCATTTCTTACTGTTTTTAATACCTTTTTCCTATAGGGCTAGATAGAATAAAGCTCGCAGCCTTTTAACTTTGAAAATTACAGTTTGCTTCCCTTTCTTGTCTGGGGTTGTACAGTTTGGAGCCCTAATTATGTAACCGAGCATTCAGAAGTTTATCTAAGAACTGTGTGGTTATCTAAGAGCTATATTAGGGATTAGTGGAAACACCACTGTGGATTTCAGTTTTGGCAAACTGCTAACCTAATGAACTACATCCTTTACTGCAATGGCTTTACTGTAGACACAGTATAAGAATCTTCACTAGAAACTGATAGTAATCTCATCAAGATATAATTTCTTAACTTGCTGTGGTAATGGGTACTGTAATAACAGTCTAGGTCAGAGGTTGGCAAACCTCCTTTGTAGAGGGCTAGATAATAAATATTTTAGGTTTTATAAATCAGATGATTTCCAGTGAAATTTCTTACCTCAACTGTTGTAGCTGAAAATAACCATAGACAATATATTAATGATGGGTGTGGCCATGGACTGCCTGGTTTTGTTCTGTGTACCATAATTTACTGGTTTCTCTAGTGGGTATTCTTACCATAAGAATGTACTCTGAGGTATCAGTACAGCAATGCTTTCGTATCTGCAGTTTTGCTTTTCATAGTTTCACATGGCTGAGACCAACTACGGAGAATTACAGAAATAAACAATTGATAAGTTTTAAATTTCCTGCTGTTCTGATAGTGTGTCTGAAGTCTTGCGCCATGCCACTCCATCCTGCTGGGGATGTGAATCATCTCTTTGTCCAATATATTTACATTGTATATGTTACCTGTTTGTTAGTCAATTATTAGTCCTCAGGGTTATCATATGTTAACTGTCTTGGTATCATAGTGCTTGTGTTCAGGTGACCCTTATTTTACTAAATAATTGCCCTACAATGCAGGAGTAGTGATGCAGGCAATTTGGATATACGAAAGAGGAATCATGAATTGCTTCCTATAAGTAAAATGATGTAAGTTCTCGATTTAATTAATAAGAGAAGAAAATTTTATGCCAAGATTGTTAAGAATGAATTCTCTATCTGAAATTGTGGAGAAGGAAAAAGAAATTCACACTACTTTTGCTATCACACCTCAAACTGCAGAAATTTTGGTTACAGTATGTAAGTATGTGATAAGTGCTTAGTTAATATGGATATTAAATTTGTGGACAGAAGACATAGGAGACAATATGTTCTAATTGACAGCAACAGGTTGTCCTGGAAAGCATTGAGCCTATACAAAGATTTCAGCAAAGGATCCTCTGAAAAGAGTGACACTAAGCCATTTACTTCAAGTAAAGGATGGTTAAAATTGAGGAATTAAGTTTGGACTGCAAAATATAAAAATTCCCGAGAGTTTGTGTCTGTGATGAAAAGGCTGCTGCCACATATCTAGTGAAGTTGATTAAGGACACTGTTTAAGTCTTGATTTGTGACAAAATCTGGCCCTTCTAGAAAAAGATACCCAATAAACTTATATTCATAAAAATGTAAAGGAGGCACAAGGGCACGAAACATAGAAGGACAAATTAACTCTGGTATTCTGTGGCAACACTGCAGGTCATATGATAAAACTAGGAGTATGTAGTGAGCGAGGAACCCACATGATCTCAAGAAAAAACCAATATTATGAGAGAAAGGGTAAAAGCATGTACATTCATATAACTTTTACTACAGTTTGTTATAATTGTTGTATTTTTTAGTTATTGCTGCTAATTTCTTACTATGCTGAATTTATAAATTAAACTTTATGTCATTGGTATGTATGTATAGGAAAAAAATAGCATATATAGAGTTCAGTACTATCTGCAGTTTCTGGCATCTACTGGGGTCTTGGAACCTATGCCCCCATGGATTGGAGGCGGGGGACTCTACACATTTTATAAATTCAAATTTCATAAAACTGCTCCCCTGACTCTTCACAGTAAAGAGTGACTACATGAGATTCAAATTCATTTCCATATTAATTCCTTTACTCAGTTCATTCTTTTGTACAGACCCAATTGGAATACCATTAGCATTTTTGATGAGATAGTATGTTGACTTTTGGAGGGGATATATGTATTTTGGGGCATAGCAATTCATACTTCACTATTTCCAAATATTTTAAGGACCCTTGGCTGAGATGTTTCCATTTCTTTCCCAACCATGCTTGAGATGTAGTACCCAAGTACTATCCTAGCTTTTCTCCTAGTCTTGATTATACTTCATTAAGTTTGTAGCTTGGCATTTATTATTAGACCTTAACTTCAAAAATCTTTTGTCATTAGATTATAAATTCATTGAGAATAGCACCCCGCCCCTTTGTTCACTACCATAGGAGAGGAAAAATAACTATTTCCTATTACTCACTTTAGGTGCATTGTCTGGGGCCCCTGTAATAAAAAGACAAACAAGAGAAAAGTACACGCATTTATTTAATATGAATTTTATGTGACATGGGAGCCTTCACAAGGAAGATATGAAGAAACAGCTAAATCTGAGTGTGTTTATGCTAGGTTTGATGAAAGAATAAAAGTCTTCCTCTGTCCTAGGATAAAGGATATGAGCTGACTGGGAGAAACTTAGCAAGGCTTGTTAGTTCAGATTCTTCTCTGTGTCCCTTTATCTTGGGAGGTCGGTGGGGGGATAACTCAAAAATGGGGGTGAAATGACCTTCTTCAGAGAAGGGTAGCAGAAGGTCAGAAAATCCTTCCTACTTGAGCTATTTCTCAAATTTCTTCAGCTTAAATGTTTTGTATGCCAAGGTGCCATATTTTGGCATAATGTGTTCTGAACTTTGTCATCACTATCTTCACAGTACCTTATAACTCGGCTGTAGCTCTAGGTGCTCAATAAATGTTTGGATACCTTTGTTTTTTGTTATTGAAAAATGGGATTCATCTCCTAGTTAATAGTAGATAAGGGCCAGGCCTTCTGCTTGTCTGGGTCACCCAAGGAGACTGAGCACACAACAAAATGATTGGATATAATAAATCTTTGACTTTCTGCTGTATTGAAGCACATTGTCCTACCTAGTAATAGGGATAGACACAGATGATTAGCACTTCTGTTGTTGTGGCATTTTTGTTTGATGAAGTAGAGATTAGTTATTAAATAACAATAACAATAAAACACGGTATTTAAAAGTGAGCTCTAGAGGCTGACCTAGGTTCAGTTTCTGTGTCTACTACTTAGTACCTTCTTAAGCAAGTTCCTTAGTCTGTGATCCTCAGTTTCTTCATTCTATAAACAAAGCCTTCTACTACCTCATAGGGTTATTAGAATCTTTAAAAATAGATATTACCATTTTACAGAAACCTAAGTACTTATTATTACACAATAATAATGTCATATACTTTTTGCTAAGACCAAATTAAGAGGTTGTAAAGATTACCCTGGTTTTAGGTAGAACAGCAAAGTTTCACGGGGAAGGTAACATTTAAATGGATTTTGAAAAATTGATAGAATTTATAGGGTGATAAGGATGGAGCAAGATTTCAGTTGAAGGATGAAGTATGAACAAATAAGAAAGTTGGGAGAATGTAGGATGTGTTATAAAAGTGGAACTACCCCTCAATAAACTCATATTTCCACTTTTCCTACTGGGTTGTTGTCTGTTGTTACACAAGCCTTGCTCCCTTCACCACTAACCTCCCTATCCATGTCCCTAAGAAGACAGTGGTCTTTCAAATCTCGACTTTCTGAATTAACTACTCCTGCGTCCTGAGTATCTATGCCTCCCCTCTCACTCCCTGGATTTCATGCTTCTTGAGAGTGGAATATTTTATTCATTTTGGCTTGTTCAACCCTGTGTATTGTCCCTGGCACTCAATAAATGCTTAAAATTATTTCAGTTGGTGAATTAGCAAATGAATGATCCTGATTAAAAACAATTTCAACTAAATTTTTAACAAATTTAGTATGAATTTTTGAAATGGATGTTGTCTGAGACCTTTGTGACTTCCCTGAATTTGTGACTACCTCTGTCACATAATGTTCTAATTCAGAAAGTTGGGGGTAATAAGAACTTAGGGAAATTGAATTTTCATTTAATTACATTTTGTGATATACTTCAATTTTAAGTGTTTCTAGGAAGTACTTACAATTCAAAGGAAATGCACAGTGTAATCCTAGAACACATTTTAGTATTAAAAAAAAGTCGTGTTGAAAACACTTATGTTTTGGACTTTTAAACATCTTTTTCTCAAGTCAGCAAAGTGACAGCAGTTGGGGGATAAATGCCCTAGTTCTAGCTATAATCAACTCCCTAATGCATCCTTTTATTGACTTCTTTCCTTCCTGTCTTAGTTCTTCATTCTTTTCAAAAAAGGTATTTTCTGGGGTAATTTCCCAAATAAACTGAAAGTTGTTGTTCTTTTTTTTTTTTTCTTTTTTTCTTTTCTTTCTTTTTTTTTTTTTTTTTTTGGTACCGGGGATTGAACTCAGGGGCACTCGACCACTGAGCCACATCCCCATCCCTATTTTGTATTTTATTTAGAGACAGGGTCTCACTGAATTGCTTAGGGTCTCGCTAAGTTGCTGAGGCTGGCTTTGAACTCGCCATCCTTCTCCCTCAGCCTCCTGAGCCACTGGGATTACAGGTATGCCACCGCGCACGGCTTAAACCAAAACTTCTAAAACCTTTGTCTCAGGGTCTACTTCTTGGGAAATATAACTGAAGACTATATAGCAAAAAACATTTTACTTTAATAATAGTTTAAAATTTTTAATCTTTTAGTAATCAGAGAAATTTTTAATTTAAAATACAGAATATTAGAGAAATTTGTTCATATGAATCAGTGTGAAAGTTTCAGAGAAGATTTACTAAGACAGATTTGCTTAGTTATTGGTACAACATAAACTAGATATTCAAATGTTGGCCTTTCTTGAAGAAAGGGAGTAGGTAGGTAGTTCCTCTTTGGAGACCAGAGGTAAAATGATTCAGGATAAATGTTGGCATCTTTCTGTTTCATACTGCAGAAGGAATCAGATGTGATTAAAACCCAGAATAACCCATGTTATTTTGGCATGTGATTTATCTTTCTCTCTTTTTTAGATGTTCTGATTTGTCTAGGTTTATATTATGTATTTCTTTTGAATTCTAAGTACTTTCCTAGCAATATTGAACGTAAAATTAAAAACAGTTCAAGAAGCAGAAAGAAACAGAGAAAGAATGCAGATGCAAACAAGAGAGAATAGGATAGCATAGTTTTAGCATTTTCTTATTCCTAAAGAAGAGTTTTTTATTTTAAATTTACTGATAGAATTATGCTGATAAGTTTGATTTAATAGAATGTATCTTTGTTGATTAAATTCTGTGCCATATGTTGACTCATCATTGTTATTTTGTTGTTTAAAAGTATATTGTAAATATATTGTAATGCATGATAGAGTTTTAAGAATCTAAAATATCTTGGATACTATATTTTATAGTAATTACATCATATGCAGTAGATATAAATGGTTTTCCTAAAAGTCTCTTTTTCCCTTCCTTTATAGAATGCTGCCTTTTTATATGGTCTTGGTTTGGTCTACTTCCATTACAATGCATTTCAGTGGTAAGTTGACATAAAACTAATAACTCCAGTTGTTCCCAGTAAATAGTTTGTTTTAGTTTCTTTGGTTTGTTTTTGCTTGATTATGTGTGTATGAGTGTGTGTGTGTGTATGTGTATGTGTGTGTACACACATACACATACACACACACACACTCATACATAGTCTGTACAAAATATTTTTGTGTCAGTAACCCTACATTTTTCAGTAGTCTATTGAAATGATTAGATTTTTCCTCCAGATGTGTTGACTCGCCTTAGATTATTAGAATTGTGTATATAGAAGAATCTGATATGAGATTCTGGTCAAAGAAGGTTTAAATTAGGAAGCATTTTGAAATTTCTCACTCATTGTAGACTGGTAGTCCCAGGTTAGTTTGAACTAAAGAATGACTATGATCTCAAGATCTGTGGGTAAATGATCCATGATGACCAGTATTTTTATTGATACATGATGACCAGTAATTTTACCTTTTCTGACTCCTCCCTGCCATACAATGGCTACCACTTTACAATTTCTAATAACTATGTACCAGTTCATAAACTCTTAATTCTCTCTTCTATAAGAAAAATGGTAACATTTCAGAGTTGGAGATTAATTTTTATAGCAATGTGTAAGATTTTATAAAGTGTGGGGCTCTGTTACTATGGCCTTTGTCCCATTGTTATTTTTCTCTTTACCAGATAGCTCCTTTAATGGAAAGAATATAGAATTTGAGTTGAAAGATTGGCATTCTGGTTGTAACATTGCCACTTTGTTTGCTCTTGAGTCAAATAATTTCCCTAGATTTGTTTTCTCATTGGTTTATAAAAAGAAAACGACATTATAGTCATAGGTATTTTACAGAATTTTGATGCTCAGATGTAATAATATACGTCTTTTAAACTGCAAAGCCTTGCATAAACTTGTTTTAAAAATTTGAAGTGTATTTAACTTTGTCAGTGAGAGTTCAGAGGAAGGTGATTATGTGTTTGGCTGAAGGTTATAACTCTTTTATGTACCTGATATGTATCCTGAGTATTTAGTACAGAACTTCCACATATTCATTGGCAGTGATTTAATATGGTATCCTTAAAAATGAAACATTGGATGTGACTGGCTTTTTATAGTATGATTTTTTTCTTCCCTACTTGGGTCTTATCTTTTGGTCCTGTTGGCTTTTGATCATGTATGGAAACCACATTATTACAGAGCACTTATGTGTGTATATAGAGGATTATAATCCTTCAGAATATTGCTTTTTAGAAACCAGTAATTGAGATCTTCATAAAGAAGCTTTGAAATTTTTCTCTTGAATTTTTCGTGTTTTATAGCAGTTGTTAGTTGAACCTCCTAATATCATGTTCTGTGTTTCATATTTAAAACCAAGGATAAGTACTTGGTAACGTTTCTTGAAAATCTTGCTTATAGAATTCAAAGTTGTAACAGAGAAGTGGTCTTAGAGATAATTTAGTGGGTTTCTCCTTTTTGCATGTGGAGAAAGTAAGTTGTGTATCAGATTCCCCAAGCATGCATGCATATATGTGTGTGTGTGTACGTACACACCAAGTGATTTTTTTTTTTTGTACTGGGGTTTTAACTCAGGGGCACTCAACAGCTGAGCCACACCCTCAGCCCTGTTTTGTATTTTATTTAGAGACAAGGTCTCACTGAGTTGCTTAGTGCCTCTCTGTTGCTGAGGCTGGCTTTGAACCTGTGATCCTCATATCTCAGTTTCCTGAGCTGCTGGGATTACAGGTGTGCACCACTGTACCCATCCTCAAGTGATTATTTTTAATCAGTATTTGTAGTTGTTATCTTGGGGCACATTGATTATCTTTTATGGTATGCCAGAAATAATTTAAATGGAAACCAAGGCAAGGAACAGTTGAGGAATGGCTATATATACCTCATACCAGCTCACCTAGTTTTTTCCCCCACATACCAGTGGTAACTTGTGAGCTTCCCTCTATATTTAAGATAAGAACATAAAGATAGTGAGGAAGCTGTCATCAGTTCAAAGTTTGATTGCTTTAATAAGTATGTGTTCATGTTAAGTTAAGGGTCTTATAGCTGTGGAAAATTATTACCTCTTTTGATTCCTTACCTACATACAATTTCTGTATATTTAGGTTAACCTAAGAAATAAAATTGAGTAATAAAAGGATGAGCAATGTGTGCATTAATAAGTGCCCTCTGCTTTATTGATCTTGTCTTAGTCACCACCATTTTCTCATGTTTTGACTTTCAATGCTGTAGCTACTTCCTAAAATAATACATTTATTGTCTGAATTTACCCTATGTGTTTTCTCTCTTGCTGATTAAATGTTCGTTCACAAACTATACTTAACGTTTCTGCCTCAACTTGTTGTCTCTTGAACAGCTACAAAATGAGAAAGCATGGGGTAGTGCTTAGTGAAAGGTTTAGAGTAGTTTTAAGTGGTAGGAACTTACTTAGGTTAAAGCTAGTTTTGTGTTATATTTGTGAATGCCTGTTGGTTACTGGGGTTAGGAAATTTTAATTACACACCAGATTCTTTGGGGGTGTTGAACAGTGTTTCTAGACAAGAGAATGGCCTCTGCACGCGTGCCTCTCCCCCCTGCCCCCCCCATTGTCAGCACAGAGAATTTGCCTAGGATGGCTCAGTGTTGTATTTCTGATTCATGTATAATTTAAGCAAAATTTGGTATTTGGTTATGGTGTCTGTTGGCATTCAATAAGTGTTGAGAGCCACAGCTGAAGGGGCCCCAGCAAACTTCCAGCTGCCAGCAAACTTCCAGCTGCCGGCTGATGATTGGCTCACAGCGGCCCCAGCAACATCTAGCTGATTGGCTCCTCGGCCCCAGCAACATCTAGCTGATTGGCTCCTCTGCGGTGATGCTCATTGGGCTGTTTCCCTGCCCTTTCAGACCACGGAGCTGCTCATTGGGGGACTTTTTTGGCTCCGCCCACGTGACCCAGCCAATCGGCCTCAAGAGCAGGAGGATTGTGGGAGGTGGAGAGAAGCTTGGAGGGAGAGAGAGGCTTGTGGGAAGCCGGTGGTGGCAGTTGAGGCTCTGAGGGTTTTTCCTGAGAGGCTATTTTGTTTGGCGTGTGTGGTTCTAAAAATAAAGTTAGTTTCTTTTGACAAGTGGCTCCTGATTGTGCCCAGCCAGACTGCGGCATTTGGTGGCTCGCACGGGGAGTGACTGAGGGTAAGTGAACTGCTCGCCCCTGAGGGCAGGGCGAGAGGATGGGTAGCCATTTTAAGATTCTTCTTTTGTTATTTTGTTTCACTTTTGTTTTAAGTTGCCTGTCCCTGGAGATGTGTAAGATGGAAGAAAAACCGCTCACATCTGAGGAACAGATAGGGAGAAAGGACAGATGGACATTTCAGGAGGCTATTATAATGATTTTGTGTTGTTCCAATTTTGTTTCACTCTGTTTCAGTTTTGTCAGGCGTTATCTTGTTGGGTTGTATTATAGTAGAAATACGGGATCAGAAATTAGTAAAAAACAAACTGAAAGAGTGTTAAGTAAATTGTTAGAGGAAGGAGGCATCTCAGTAAAATCAAGAACAATCAGGGCATACGTTGATACAATACAAAAATGTAGCCCATGGCTTTTTAAGGAGGAGTTGTTAAATATATCACAATGGAACCATCATGGTGAAGATTTAAAAAGAATAGAAAAGAAAAGCCCAGGGACTCTGCCAGATGGCACATTGCCATTGTGGACGTTCATATCTTGTTTGCTTAGTCCAAAGCCTTCAGTTCAGACAATGGTAGAGGAAGGAGAAGACATAATGATTCAAGTAAAAGAGAAGGTCTCTCAAGTTAGTCAGACAGAGGAAAAGATTCAAGTAAAAGAGAAGGCCTCTCAAGCTAGTCAGACAGAGAAAGAAAGTGTAAAACAGAAAAAGCCATCAGGGGGAAAGTTACAACAGGAGACTGCTACTAACACCTTTCTATCACCAGAGGACGTAAGTGTCCAACTAACAAGGCCACCTCCATATGCTGGGAGGTCCCCAACCCCCGCAGTTGATAGTTGGGATCCTGAGACAAGATCTCAAATATTAACATGCCCTGTATTTGAGGCAGGAGGGCAGCGATTTTACCAAGTTTTAAATTTCAAAACAGTGAAGCAGCTAAAAGAGGCTGTAACAACCTATGGTCCTCAAGCACCCTTCACTGTAAGCATGGTCGAATCCATTAACAACTTGAACATGACGCCAGCAGATTGGGCTAATATGTGTAAAGCTGTGCTAAATGGAGGACAATACCTGTTATGGAAGGTTGCCAATGAGGAATTTTGCAAGGAGACGGCTAGGTGAAATGCAGCAGCTGGTTATCCTCAGAGAAATCTAGATATGTTGTTAGGAAAGGGACCTTATGAGGATCAGCAGCAACAAATTGCATATGATCCTGGCGTATACTCACAAATTGCTGCAGATGCAATTAAGGCATGGAAGACTTTACAAGGACATGGAGGTTTACAAGGTCAATTATCTAAGGTAATACAAGGAGCTAATGAACCTTATGCTGAATTTGTAGATAGGCTTATTCAAACAGCTACCAGAGTTTTTGGGAATACAGAACAAGCAATGCCATTACTAAAACACCTGGCTTATGAGCAAGCGAATCGTTGGTGCAGAGATATCATTAGACCATGGAAACATGAAGATTTAAACACATATATTAAATTATGTAGAGACATTAATGAACAAGAACAAGTCGTGGCAGCTGCAGTAAAACAGGCTTTAGATGCCAGAGACATTAATGAATAAGGGCAAATTGTGGCAGCTGCAATAAAACAGGCTTTAGATGCCAGGCCAAGAACATGCTACAATTGTGAACAAACAGGACATTTTAAAAGGAATTGCCCCATTGGAGGAGGGTTTAACAAAACTAGGTATCAAAGGAGTAGAATACCAGGTATTTGCCCACGATGCCGTAGAGGGAGACATTGGGCTAATGAATGCCGTTCTCAAACCACCATAGAGGGTACTCCATTATCAAAAAACGAACAAGGACCAGGTGTTTATCCACGATATCGTGGAGAAAGGCATCAGGCTCCATTGCCAAAAAATGGATAGGGGGGCCCAATGCTCCGGGGCCCGAAACCACAAACATACGGAGCACTGGAGGAACCCAGCAACCCCATCAGGGTAGTGCCCAGGACACATTGTCCATCAGATCCCTCATCAGACAAACCAGAGGGAGCGCAGGGTTGGACATCTGCGCCTCCGCCAGAGCAGTACTAACTCCAGAGATGGGAGTTCAAATCATTCCCACAGGGGTGAAAGGACCGCTTCCCAAAGGAACAGTAGGCTTATTATTGGGACGCTGCTCTTCTACTCTAAAAGGACTTATGATAAGTCCTGGGGTAATTGATCGCGATTATGAAGGTGAAATAAAAATTATAGCCAGTTCTCCAAAGGGTATATCAGTAATTTCACCAGGAGATAGAATAGCACAGTTACTAATAATACCCAGCCTACATGATAAATTTTCCAGTCGTACTGTAGAAAGAGGTTCCAAGGCATTAGGCTCCACAGGTGTAGATTGGCCTCCGTTGCCCTCAGCCGATCGAAAGGGAGTCGGGTTCAGATCCCCGAATCCGGAAACATGGGTCAGTCGGTCCTGAGAGATGGGCAAGCGCCGTTCCGAAGGGACGGGCGATATTTTTTTTTTTTTTTTTATTCAAAAATATCGCCACTTGTCAAAAGAAACTAACTTTATTTTTAGAACCACACACGCCAAACAAAACAGTCTCTCAGGAAAAACCCTCAGAGCCTCAACTGCCACCACCGGCTTTCCACAAGCCTCTCTCTCCCTCCAAGCTTCTCTCCACCTCCCACAATCCTCCTGCTCTTGAGGCCGATTGTCTGGGTCACGTGGGCGGAGCCAAGAAAGTCCCCCAATGAGCAGCTCCGTGGTCTGAAAGGGCAGGGAAACAGCCCAATGAGCATCACCGCAGAGGAGCCAATCAGCTAGATGTTGCTGGGGCCGAGGAGCCAATCAGGTAGATGTTGCTGGGGCCGCTGTGAGCCAATCATCAGCCGGCAAATAAGATTAAATATTTTATAATAATGTGTAACCAACATGTGAGTTTGGCTTGGTTAAACTCAATTTTAACTTGGTTAAAAGCAAATTTTGTTTTGTTTTGTTTTTTAAACTATAGTCTTGCTCTTAACTTGTTTGCTTCTTGTCAGATTATGCTACCCTTTTTTCTTTTAGAGTTGATTCTATTGGTCAGCTTTTAGATTAGTTCAATTGTTTGGTCATTTTTTTCAGTTTCAGTTCTAAGCCTCTTTTTGGAGGAGCCCATGTCGTAAAGTAGTACATTACATCATCTGTTGCTTGATTAATCTGGGACCAAACATTAAAAAGGATTTCTAGAAGAAGAAAAACAGACATAGAGGCACATGGTAAAATATCTACAGCAAAGAGCTAGAAACGGGTCTTTATAAAGCTGTTCCTTTACATTGCATGCATATCAACCCCATGCCCTAAATTGCCACCTGAAAGGGTACCTTGAACTGAAGAAGTTGTCTTTGGCAAGAATTCTGTACCCTAGAGTGAGAGGAAGTGAAGTACAGAGAAAGGAAAGACTGACAGAAAAAGGTAGCTGAGGGGGGATAACAATGAAGTTTTTAAAAAAATAAAACTGAAGGAAACAAACTATTCTTCCCAGTACAGCCTATAGCCATACCCTGAATACATCCTCCTAAAAACCATTAACTAAGTTTGGCCTATAACCTTTTGTATTCTTTTGAATATCAGAATAGTCTGTGCTACAGGCATAGGATTATAGAAATTAGGTTTCCAAATCTAACTAACAGTTTGATAAGGAAATGTAGTGATAATTATTACGTTTTCATCAAGAATGATTAGGGGAAAGGAGTACAGATGAGTTCAAAAAAGAAATGTTAACACCTAACTAGTAAAGTTTCTTTACAATTCATTTCCCCACAACACTGCACTAATCATAGGTGTTCCCAAAGAGTGTAAGAATTTCCGCTCTCCTGTATGGTCAATACTTTAAGTGCAGTAGGGAAAAAGAATAGTGAATTTAGTGATGATCTTGAAGCTTTTTCGTAGAATGAAAGAGAATAGTGCATAATAAACCTTATGTAGTTGTGATACCATTGATCTTGAGGCTCATCTAGCACAGTGTCTGATAAAAAACACTCTAATGTATAGTTTTGAGCTATCATAATATAAACACACTCTTAGATTGAAAGTTTGGTTTTATTTCCATTAAAGTAAAACAGTTGATGTTAACATGTTGAGTTTATGGACACTTCTGTTTTGAAAAAACTAACAGATTTTTTTTTTAATTTGGCATTTTATTATAAAAACTAGCAGATTTAACTAAGCAGTTCTGATAAATTATGCTTACTAGTGACGCAAAGATTGTCAGAATTCTGAAGGGTTTTGATTAATCAAACTTCAGAAAAACTGTATAAAAACATAAATCTTTCAGTAAGGGAGGGATTAAAATGAAGAGTGAATAGTGAGGGTAAAAGAGGCAGGAGAGGTAATACATTACCAAACATTCATGTCAGTAAACTTGTGCATCATCTTTCTAACCTAGACTCACATTTATAGTACTTTTTGATTCAACCTCACCCTTCTAGCATAGTATTCCTCTAAATATATTCTTTGTACTAGTCACATTGTATTAACATTTCCTTAAAAACGTCCTCAAAGTAATTAGTAATTTTTTTAAAATTTATTTTTTGAACCACTGTGACTTTGTGGGTGCCATTTACTATTTGGTCTGCCTTGTCTTTTTATCTTCACTTTTTAAAATCTTACCTACTTGACTCTGATTATTTCACCAAATCTTTTTCATTGTGTCGTTTAAAAATAATCTCTAAATTTCTGAATATATATGTGTGAAAATATATATGTGTTGTGTGTGTATTATTACTGATTTAGAGCTCGAATATTCTCTTTTTAATTAGTGTGAAATGTTGTACAATTAATTCATTTACCCTTTCATGTATCCCTGAGGGAAATCTCCAGGCTTAGCTTTATTAACCCCAGAGAACTTAAAGTTTATTATGCCTCTTTTCAAGGGTACTAAAACTATGCTAGGGATATTTAGTTAATGATAATAATATTTTTATTACAGTAAAGGGCTTTTAAAAACTGTGTTTTTATAGAAATTTTATTAAAAATAACCGTGTTAACATACATTCAGCACATGCATATGTTTTTTGGAAGTAGTACTGTTGAACTTTTAACTTTCTATCATTTTCTTCTTTAAATTGCTAACAATGGTAGATGTTAAATGAAAATAATCTAAACTGAAAACTCTATAGAAATAATTTTGTTGGTATAAATTTTTTTTCAAATTATAATTTACAATGCCAATGATAGTGTAGACAGCAATATGCACTTTTCATTGTAGTAGAGAATATGCTTAAAAATTATGAACCTTTCTGGCATTGTATCATAAAAGTATTTTATAGTTTTTGGTATCCATTTCTTATGTTCTAAAATTCTCTTGTCAGTCAAAAGTTCTGAAGTCAGCAAAAATTGTATTTGTTGGTGATTTAGTAATTTGTGCTGCAGAGACCAGGTTCTGACTACACTTATTTTGGTGAGATATGAATGCAGTCAATGACAACCAAAATTAGAACCTTACCTATGTTCTCTACCTCTTTCCATCTTCCCCTGTCCCACACATACTTGTTTTATTGTTTCCCCAGTTGAGAAAATCTGAAAAAACACACAGGAGAGAAAAATGGGCAAAAATTAAGAAAGAAAATGAACTTTAATTTATTTGCATAGTGTATTTTGTATTAAATGAGGGGAACTGATCAGTTAAAAAGAATGTGAAGTTTCTTCTTCTCCAACAGGAAGTCCTATCAATTAACTGTAAAAGTGATGGAATCAGTTAATGTCTATTAACCTTAAACCTGTGGCTGTATTATTTAGAATACTAAAAATAAAAGAACACTGTGGATCCTAGGAATAGACTTAGACAAACTGGAGACAATACACCAGAAAATAAAATGGTAGAAAATAAAATGGTTTGATTATAAAATAATAAAATAAATGGTAGAAAATAAAATGGTTTGATTATAGAAAACTTCTAGTTAACACTAAACAAAAAGTAGTTGATAACTGAGTTTGGGTGGTGAGTCTTGAAGGATTTAGAGGGAAGCTGAAAAATGAAAATATTCCAGATCAGCAGAATATAGAGAGAAGAAGCAGTGAAGCCATGGAGGCCTTTGTTAGAATGAAGAAATTCCTGAGGTAGCCAGTTCACAGATGAGGAGGAACAATGTTACAGCATAACAGGAAACAATGTTCAATAGGTTCACAGATCTTAAATGCATCATGGAGGTAGGATTATTATTAAGTTGTTAGGCAGTCACAAGAGCCACATATTCAAGGAAATAAATGCAGATTAGAACAGAGGGAGGAAGTCCTTAAAGAATTTATTTCTATAATTTAGTAATGAGATGCTAAAGATTGGGTCCAAGAAATATTGAATCTGAAGTGAATTTTGAAACAACAACAAAGAAAACTTGATGATTGGTGTGTATATTGGTTGTACCTTGTCCTGGGACTTTTAATAGACATTAAAGAAGAAACAGACCAGATGCAATGGCATACATAATCCCAGTGACTTGGGAGACTGAGGCAGGAGAATCCAAGTTTGAGGCCAGCCTTAGCAATTTAGCAAAGCCCTGTCTCAAAAATGGGGGTGGGGGTGGGGAAAGGACTAGGGATATAGCTCAGTGGTAAAGCACCCTCTGGGTTTAATCCCTAGTATGAAAGAAAAAAAAAATAAACATAAACATAATAGACCCAGCCTAGTCTGTTTGTAGTACATGTTTTTGCTTATCGTAGTACCCTTCCACCCTAGTGTGTTAATGTACATAGAGAATATGTTAAAATAGACCAGTGTTTCTTTGTACCTGTGTGACATTTTGAACCAAATTATAGATATATTTGTGCTGAAGGCACCGATGGACTGAAGGTGTAAGATATCTACAAATATTGTGTTTAGGGAAAAGGCTGGAACAGAATATAAGGTAGAGTAGGAAATATTTCTTCTGAGGGGTTGCTACTGATGTTCTCTGTACCTTCTCCCTCCTTCCCTTCCTCCCTGTACACCCTTTTTTATACCCTCCCTCAACTTCTCTGTTTCTTTATTCCTTCTTCCCTTTTGCTGCCTTCCACTTTTCATTCTTTTTCTTTCAAGTCTGTGACTCAGGTCTGCCTAGGTTTTTATTGGCACATATGGACATTGTTTTGTTCTAAACCCATTCATTCCATCAGATAATTTTCTGACCCTTATCATAAGGTAAGATTATTAGGATATTATAAAGCATTATTTATGTTTTTATTACTACACAATATAATATGCCCAAAGAAAAGTGCATAAATCAGAAGTGTACCTCTTAACTTGTTATTTTAAGGTAGACATTCATATAACATAGACATTCATCACCTGGTTCAAGAAATAAAATATTACCATCAATCCAGAAGCTCCTAAAAGCTCATTTATTGCTGCAGGTGTTCTCTTTCTTTTTTGGGTGTGTGTATGTGTGCGCACATGGGCGTGCTGGAGATGGTGATAAGCATATATTCTATCACTGACCTATGTCCTCTCCCAGCCCCTCTTCCTAAACTTTTGATGTCACGCCCCATAAATGTGTGTTGTCTCCCCCCTTCCGCACGTGTGGGCACTGATTGAGAGAAATAGTAAGCCACCTTTGAATTAGAATGTTAATTTGTCCCAGTTCTTTCCTGTCAGTCCTTTGATCCCTCTCTACTGCCTCAAAGCCTGTGTATATCATATAATAAAACATGTACATATCTACCCACTTAAAAAACCATCTAATAAATGGACACCAAAGGTCTTCTTCCAGAAGAAGTTTAAGTACTATCATAACCAGGTGGAAAGAAGTCTAATGCCAGACCTGTGCTCCATGTCCCTTTGCCTCTTGACTCTCCTGCCAATAAACTCAACCATTTAGAATTCTTGATTTTATAATGAACATGTATATAGCCACACATATTTCTGGAAATAAATAAGGTGTGAATTCACTAAAATAAACTTTCTAAAGACACATGAGGTTTTTTGGTGATGTGATATTTTGAATTTTTTATATAAAAGTCTAGTTTTTGTTTTGAAAGACTCTAAGATTCAAAATAGCCACCATTAAGGTTTTTAATAGTAGAGCTAATTGTTAAAATAACTTTGCAAAGAATATATTAGCTTGTGTTTGGGATAAATTTTAAATTATGTAGAGGTATTTAAAATGACATCTAACATACTGTTACATCTGGTATTATACTTTTAAAATTCAAAGTAGACAGGTGATTAGGTAATGTCAAGTTAAGCAACATAAAATGTATTTGGTGAAAATCCCCCTCCCCCATTTATTCTATTGGTAATCAAAATCTTTATGAAAGATAACAGTGTTAATTTAATGCAGATATAGAGCTAGGACAGCAGACTGAAATAAAGAGCCCAGAAACAGATCCACATGAATATGAACATTTAATTTAAGATAAAGTAACACTGTAGAACTTTTTATTGAGGATGATGTTTACTATAAATGGTATAGGACTGTTGGACATTAGTATAGAAAACATGAAAACTGATGCCCACCTCACAGAATATAAAAGATAAGATACAGATAGATTATAGACCTAAATATGAAAGACAAAAATATAAAGTTTTGAAAACTCTTATTTTTATGGAGTAGATAAGAAACAGAATTAATCTCTCAACTCAAAAACAAAATATTCTTATCTGCCTTATCTTCTTCTCCTCTAAGAAATGCCAGAAGCAATGAAATCAATTCACATTGTGAATTTTACTAAACTATGAAAAAGTGTTTGAATAAATTAGAGTAAATTTATTTTCCTTTCCTCCTTTGATATGCCTTTAAGGCCCAAATCCCCCTTTTAGTTTTTTTTTTTTTCCCTTATGATTTATTCACATCATTTTTATAAAACTGACATTTCCTTTAAAACAGTATTGCATAAAACAGAAATTTTACTGTACTACCAAGCTAAAATTAATGCACGTGTTAAAAAGTTAAGCTATCTTATGTCTATATTCTTTCAGGGCAATTAAAGCATTTCAGGAGGTGCTTTATGTTGATCCCAGCTTTTGTCGAGCCAAGGAAATTCATTTACGACTTGGGCTTATGTTCAAAGTGAACACAGACTATGAGTCTAGTTTAAAGGTAGGTTGTTGGGTTTTTTTTTTTTTTCCAAGATACAATGTCTCATTTCTTTCTTTTTTTTTTTTTTTTTGTTGTTGTTGTTGTTTGTTTGTCGTTAAATATTAGAACATTGAGAAATGTTGGAATTTATATTGGCACTTTAAAAGAAAATTTGAAAATTTAGGTGATGGAACTATTTATCATCTGTGAACCAGAAGATATATAATGTTGGGTTTCAGGATACAAAGTAGTTATAATGCTAAGGTTTTCATGGTAACTAATTATATTGTTAAACCTGCATTTTGTTTCTAAGTTTTGACTAAGGTCTGTAATCAGAAAAGGGTGATGCACATCTGAGTACCCTCTTAAGTGATTTGCCCCTGTAGAAGTCAAAAGCAGCTACTTATGATTCTGTATCTGTGACCCAATCATTAACCATTCTTTGCATGATCTTAATAAAAATATGTCCAACTTTCCAGCAGGGCATGTTTTATGCCTGAATTGTAAAACGGAATATTCTCAAGGCCTGTGAACTGCTGGTTTGTAAGCATAAAGATTGTTGGGAAAAGATAATATGTTGTTGATTAAGTATCTTACTTCCTACCTGTGGAAGTTTGATATTTCTCCAATTTTTCTTTCTTCATTGAGTTTCCTGTGCTCATTGCATGCTGTCTTGATTCTAAAGGTATGTGTGTGTGGGCAGGGTAAAGCAGGAAGAATAACTTTACAGTGGGTTATAATTTAAAGTAAGAAGGAGCTACTGAAGTCTTTTTTTTTTTTTTAACTACTTAAGATTTCCTAATTGTTTCGATTTTTAGTGTAGAACATTTTATATATATATATATATTATATATATATATATATATATATATATATTTTACCATTTATGAGTTTTTAAAAAACAATGCGGATGGTAGGAAAAGAGAGAGACACACAACCCAAAGTAGTAAGACAAGTAAATTGTGAAAAATGTAGCTCACATTGTTTGAAGGTAAGTGCAGTTGAGAAATAGGTCCTAGGCTAACTGTAAACGGTATGGGAGAGTAAGGGCTGCCTGGAAATTAGCAATTTTCCTCATGCTTAGAGCAGCTAACTGTGGGATGTCCAGTGGATTTGAAATGAAAAATAAATTCAGATATGCTGCCTTGGATATTTTAACATCTCCTTTACAGTTTCCATTAGCTATCAAGAACTCTTAACATGTCTTATGTTACAAAATAAACTTATTTGAGCAATTCCAGTATTGTGACAACATGCCTATTATGTTGCAAAAGGTTATTTGGTAGCAGTTTGGTAAATGTTGCTCAGGAAATATATTTGGGGAGGGGGCAATTAATCAGATGTGGCCTGAATTATAGAATTTGACTACCTCTGAATACCAGTACAGTGGTATCTTAAATAATTTTATGGATGCAAATCTGTTTTCACCAAGGTGGCAATATTTAAAATCCCTTTAATGAGGGGAAATAGTACTCCATAACTAATTGAAAATGTCCCTGCTTCACTTATGCTGAACCAAAACATTTCTGTATGCCACTTTTATTTATTCAAGAATAAGTGAAACCGGGGCTGGGGTTATAGCTCAGTGGCAGAGCACTTGCCTCACACTTGTGAGGTACTGGGTTTGATCCTCAGCACCACATTAAAAAATAAATAAATAAAATAAATAAAGATTGTTTCAATCTTTAAAAAAGTCTCAAAAAAAAAAAAAGAAAAAGTTAAACTCTGACAAACATTTAAGTCATGGTGATCTTAGCATTTATTAAAAAAAAAACTTGGTAGCTTTCTTATGACTTTCATTTGTATGAACATAGAAAAGAATTGTAAGAATCCTGATATTTCTCTTCCTTATAGTATGAAGGTTTCATTTAATGTTTTTTTAATCTCATCATGACATAGGCTCCCCCCGCCCTGGCATTGGCTTTTTAAGCCTCCTTTGTCCAGCATTCCTTGTTTATTTTAAGGAGAATTTGGGGCATCAATGTTTTTAGTTGGGAAGAAGGTATTTTGGTTTATGACTATAAGTACTTAGTCATGTGTGAGGGGGAGGTAGGAATCAGAAGGAATGATAGGCCTATTTCCCCTTAGATTGCTTCCAAATTTCCTGACTAGTACTTTTCTTTCATCTGGATAAATGTGGAACTTCTATTGACCTTTCCACCATGTTAAGCTGTTTCCTAGCACAGTGTGTTGGTATAGGTGCTTCTTAGGCTACAACCTCAGGAACTCCAACACAAGCTGGCTAAAATGACAAAAAATAGTAGCTTCAGGATTGGTTGATTCATCTGATCTAAGATTTCATCAGGTATTCATTTTCTTTTCAGTTCTGTATTGACTTATTCAGATAACTGGTTGCTTTCTTTGATAATGTAACATAATAATACTGTCTACCTCACAAGAGGTAAGATGGTTGCCATATGCAACCAAAGTGTAATGTTTCCTTTTTCATGTCTTATATAGAAAGACATCATAGAATACTGGCTTATGTGCTTATCATAGTGCTTAATAAATGGTAATGATCATCATTTCATGGAAGAAAAAGATCCTGGCTTCCTGTTGATCTCTTCAAAAATATTTCCCCTTGTATCTCATTGGCTAAAAATAGGACACCTGGCCATTTCTAATTGATTTCCTTTTCAAAGGAGATGCAATTACGCTTTGATCAGGTGTGACCAGTGTTTGAGCAGGGTTCAAGTGTTCAATATGAAATATACTGTTTGTATTTAATGGAGGAGTGAAAGTTAAGTAAAAAGGATATTTCATTGTGGGGGGGTGATGTGAACAATCTGTTCCTTATGGATCAGGTCATCTCTTATTTCCTTTCCCTCTGCCTGAAGAGGGATGTAACATATAAAATACTTCTTAGATGGTAACATATTTAAATAAAATAAAATTTATTTTCATAATAACTTTATTCTTTTTACCCACATAAGAAATGTATCCCAGGGTGTCCTGTTTTCTTTTTTTTTTTTTAATTGGTTGTTCAAAACATTACAAAGCTCATGATATATCATCTTTCATACATTTGACTCAGTTGGGTTATGAACTCCCATTTTTACCCCAAATACAAATTGCAGAATCACATCGGTTACACACTCACATTTTTACATAATGGCATATTAGTGACTGTTGTATTCTGCTACCTTTCCTTTCCCCTACTATCCCCCCTCCCCTCCCCTCCCCTCCCATCATCCTTCTCTACCTCATCTGCTGTTGTTCAATTCTCTCCCTTGTTCCCCCCTCCCTTCCCCTCACATCTTCTTCTATGAAATTTTGTGTAACATTGAGGGTCTCCTACCATTTCCATATGCTTTCCCTTCTCTCTCCCTTTCTCTCCCCCCACTCGTCTTTGTTTAATGTTAATCTTTTCCTCATGCTCTTCCTCCCTGTTCTGTTCTTAGTTGCTCTCTTTATATCAAAGAAGACATTTGGCATTTGTTTTTTAAGGATTGGCTAGCTTCGCTTAGCATAATCTGCTCTAATGCCATCCATTTCCCTGCAAATTCTATGATTTTGTCATTTTTTTATTGCTGCGTAGTACTCCATTGTGTATAGATGCCACTTTTTTTTATCCATTCATCTATTGAAGGGCATCTAGGTTGGTTCCACAGTCTAGCTATTGTGAATTGTGCTGCTATGATCATTGATGTGGCAGTATCCCTATAGTACGCTCTTTTAAGATCCTCAGGGAATAGTCCGAGGAGGGCGATAGCTGGGTCAAATGGTGGATCCATTCCCAGCTTTCCCAGGTATCTCCATACTGCTTTCCAGATTGGCCTTACCAATTTGCAGTCCCACCAGCAGTGTACAAGTGTACCCTTTTCCCCACATCCTCGCCAACATTTATTGTTGTTTGACTTCATAATGGCTGCCAGTCTTACTGGAGTGAGATGGTATCTTAGGGTGGTTTTGATTTGCATTTCTCTGACTGCTAGAGATGGTGAGCATTTTTTCATGTACTTGTTGATTGATTGTATGTCCTCCTCAGTGAAGTGTCTGTTCAGGTCCTTGGCCCATTTGTTGATTGGGTTATTTGTTATCTTATTGTTTAATTTTTTGAGTTCTTTGTATATTCTGGATATTAGGGCTCTATCTGAAGTGTGAGGGGTAAAAATTTGTTCCCAGGATGTAGGCTCTCTGTTTACCTCTCTTATTGTTTCTCTTGCTGAGAAAAAACTTTTTAGTTTAAGTAAGTCCCATTTATTTATTCTTGTTATTAACTCTTGGGCTATGGGCGTCCTATTAAGGAATTTGGAGCCTGACCCCACAGTATGTAGATCGTAGCCAACTTTTTCTTCTATCAGACGCAGTGTCTCTGATTTGATATCTAGCTCCTTGATCCATTTTGAGTTAACTTTTGTGCATGGCGAGAGAAAGGGATTCAGTTTCATTTTATTGCATATGGATTTCCAATTTTCCCAGCACCATTTGTTGAAGATGCTATCCTTCCTCCATTGCATGCTTTTAGCCCCTTTATCAAATATAAGAAAGTTGTAATTTTGTGGATTGGTTTCTGTTTCCTCTATTTTGTACCATTGGTCCACCTGCCTGTTTTGGTACCAGTACCACGCTGTTTTTGTTACTATTGCTTTGTAGTACAGTTTGAACTCTGGTATCGCTATACCTCCAGATTCACACTTCCTGCTTAGAATTTCTTTTGCTATTCTGGGTCTTTTGTTTTTCCATATGAATTTCATGATTGCTTTATCTATTTCTCCAAGAAATGGCGTTGGGATTTTAATTGGCATCGCATTGAACCTGTAAAGAACTTTGGGTAATATCGCCATTGTGATGATGTTAGTTCTGCCTATCCATGAACAGGGTACATTTTTCCGTCTTCTAAGATCTTCTTCTATCTCTCTCTTTAGGATTCTGTAGTTTTCATTGTATAAATCTTTCACCTCTTTTGTTAGGTTGATTCCCAAGTATTTTATTTTCTTTGAGGATATTGTGAATGGAGTGGTTTTCCTCATTTCCATTTCAGAAGTTTTGTTGCTGATATACAGGAATGCCTTTGATTTATGCGTGTTGATTTTATATCCTGCCACTTTGCTGAATTCATTTATTAACTCTAGCAGTTTCTTTGTAGACCCTTTTGGGTCTGTTAAATATATTATCATGTCATCCGCAAATAGTGATAATTTAAGTTCTTCTTTTCCTATTTTTATGCCTTTAATTTCTTTTGTCTGTCTAATTGCTCTGGCTAGTATTTCAAGAACTAAATTGAATAGAAGTGGAGAGAGAGGGCATCCCTGTCTTGTTCCAGATTTTAGAGGGAATGCCTTCAGTT
The DNA here is from genome assembly GCF_021218885.2 of Marmota monax. Classification (NCBI taxonomy): domain Eukaryota; kingdom Metazoa; phylum Chordata; class Mammalia; order Rodentia; family Sciuridae; genus Marmota; species Marmota monax. The sequence goes on along the minus strand of NW_026694524.1, from coordinate 2,136,444 downwards.
TTTCTCCATTTAGGATGATGCTAGCCTGAGGTTTAGCATATATAGCTTTTACAATGTTGAGGTAAGTTCCTGTTATCCCTAGTTTTTCTAGTGTTTTGAACATAAAGGGATGCTATACTTTGTCAAATGCTTTTTCTGCATCTATCCAGATGATCATATGGTTCTTGTCTTTAAGTCTATTGATGTGGTGAATAGTATTTATTGATTTCCGTATATTGAACCAGCCTTGCATCCCAGGGATGAATCCTACTTGATCATGGTGCCCAATTTTTTTGATATGCTTTTGTATTCGATTCGCCAGGATTTTATTGAGAATTTTTGCATCCAAGTTCATTAGAGATATTGGTCTGTAGTTTTCTTTCTTTGAAGTGTCTTTGTCTGGTTTCGGGATCAGGGTGATGTTGGCCTCATAGAATGAATTTGGAAGAGCTCCTTCTTTTTCTATTTCTTGAAATAGCTTGAAAAGTATTGGTATTAATTCTTCTTTGAAGGTTTTGTAAAACTCCGCTGTATACCCATCCAGTCCAGGGCTTTTTATGGTTGGTAGTCTTTTGATGGCTTCTTCAATTTCTTCCTTTGTTATTGGTCTGTTTAAATTGTGTGTGTCTTCCTGACTCAATCTGGGCAGATCGTATGACTTAAGAAGTTTATCGATATCTTCACTATCTTCTATTTTATTGGAATATAGGGTTTCAAATACTTTCTAATTATCTTCTGTATTTCTGTAGTGTCTGTTGTGATATTGCCTTTTTCATCCCGTATGTTAGTAATTTGAGTTCTCTCTCTTCTTCTCTTCATTAGCATGGCTAAGGGCCTGTCGATCTTATTTATTTTTTCAAAGAACCAACTTTTAGTTGTTTCAATTTTTTCAATGTTTTTTTTTTTGTTTCAATTTCGTTGATTTCTGCTCTAATTTTAATTATTTCTTGTCTTCTACTACATTTGCTATTATTTTGCTCTTCCTTTTCCAGGTTTTTGAGGTGTAGTGTGAGTTCATTTATTTGTTGGTTTTTTCTTTTTTTGAGGAAAGAACTCCAAGAAATGAATTTCCCTCTTAAAACTGCTTTCATTGTGTCCCATAGATTCCGGTATGTTGTGTCTGTATTGTCATTTGTCTCTAAGAATTTTTTTATCTCCTCCTTTATGTCTTCTGTAACCCATTGTTCATTCAGTAACATATTGTTCATTTTCCATGTGATGTAGGATTTTTCCTTCCTTCTTTTATCATTGATTTCCAGTTTCATTCCATTATGATCAGATATGGTGCATGGTATTATCTCCACGCCTTTATATTTACTAAGAGTTGCACTATGGCATAGTATATGGTCTATCTTTGAGTAGGATCCATGTGCTGCTGAGAAGAACGTGTATCCACTTGATGATGGTTGATATATTTTATATATGTCGGTTAAGTCTAGGTTATTGATTGTGCTATTGAGTTCAATAGTTTCTTTATTCAGCTTTTGTCTAGAGGATCTGTCTAATGGTGAGAGCAGTGTGTTGAAGTCACCCATAATTATTGTGTTGTGGTCAATTTGACTCTTGAACTTGAGGAGAGTTTCTTTTATGAACGTTGCAGCACCATTGTTTGGTGCATAGAAATTGATAATTGTTATGTCTTGTTGGTGGATGGTTCCTTTTAACAGTACATAGTGTCCTTCTTCATCCCTTTTGATTAACTTAGGTTTGAAGTTGATTTTATTCGATATGAGTATGGCCACTCCTGCTTGCTTCCGAGGGCCATGTGAGTCACATGATTTTTCCCAACCTTTTACCTTCAGCCTGTGTATGTCTTTTCCTATCATACGAGTCTCCTGAAGGCAGCATATTGTTGGATTTGTTTTTTTGATCCAGGTTACTAGCCTGTGTCTCTTGATTGGTGAGTTTAGGCCATTAACATTTAAGGTTACAATTGAAATATGATTTGTACTTCCAGTCATGTTTATTTATTTATTTATTTTAGTTTGGCTAGTTTTTACTTTTTGGTTATTTTCCTCCCCCTTTACTGAGATACCTCCTGCTGTTAGTTTTGGGCACTATTTTTCAATTCCTCTTCTTGTAGTATTTTGCTCAAAATGCTTTGCAGTGCTGGTTTTCTGGCTGCAAATTCTTTTAGCTTTTGTTTATCGTGAAAGATTTTAATTTCATTGTCAAATCTGAAGCTTAATTTTGCTGGATACAGTATTCTTGGTTGGAATCCATTATTTTTCAGCGTTTGAAATACATTGTTCCAGGATCTTCTCGCTTTCAAAGTCTGTGAGGAAAAATCAGTCGTTAACCTAATTGGTTTACCCCTGAATGTAATCTGCCTCCTTTCTCTCGTAGCTTTTAATATTCTCTCCTTGTTCTGTATGTTGGCTATCTTCATAATTATATGTCTTGGAGTTGGTCTATTACGGTTTTGAATGTTTGGGGTCCTGTAGGCTTCCAGGATTTGGCAGTCCATTCCATCTTTCATCTCTGGGAAGTTTTCTAGAATTATTTCATTTAATAGGTTGTCCATTCCTTTGGTTTGATTCTCTGTGCCTTCTTCTATCCCGATGACTCTCAGATTTGGTTTTTTTATGACATCCCATATCTCTTGAATAGATTGCTCGTGGGATTTAAGCATCTTTTCTGTGTTGACTATATTCTTTTCAAGTTGATAAACTTTGTCTTCATTATCTGATGTTCTGACTTCTACTTGATCTAGTCTATTTGTAATATTCTCGTTTGAGTTTTTAATTTGGTTTATAGTTTCCTGCATTTCTAGGATTACTGTTTGATTTTTTTTAAGATCTCTATTTCCTGGTAAAGCTCGTTCTTTGCTATTTGAATTTGTTTGTTTAATTCATTTTCAAAATATACTTTTATTGCTTGGACTTGCTGTCTCATGTCTTCTCTAATATTCCTTTCCATCTGAGTTAGGTATGCCTTGAGTTCTTTCCCTATCCCTGTTTCTGATGCTTCTAGGTCCTCCTGTAGATTTAAGTTGTCCTGCATTGTTTGTATTCCTTTTTTCCCTTGTTTTTTCATGATGTTCACGCTACTTTCCAGTTCTATTTGATTGTTGTGTTTGTGCTCTCGTTTATAAATTTGTTTTGGTTTTTTATATCTCTGTTATCTCTCTTTTGTGTTGGTAGACTATGCTTGCTAATGTGGATTCCGCTGAGAAGGAATTCTCCAGTGACGTCACCTCCCTGCTATGGCGGGCCCCAGGCTCCTTACTGGGGGGTCCGAATGGAGGGGTTGGACTGGACTATATCTGGTTGGTTTCAGCTCCTGGACGCCGGCGGCCGGGTGGTCTCCAGCCACCCAGTGGCGCGGGAAGCCAGCAGGTGATTAGTCGCCGGCTGGCAGGCGGTCTCCAGCCGCCCAGTCGCGCAGACAGCGGGTGGGCTGTCGCTGGCGGGCGGGTGATATCTAGCTGCCCAATCGCAGGGTCGGTCGCCAGCGAGCGGGCGGTTTCCAGCTGCCCAGTTGTGCAGGCAGTGGGCGGATGATTGGTCACCGGCGGGCATGCGGGCTGGCTGTCACCGGCGGGCGGGCGGGCGGACCCCAGCTGCCCAGTCGCAGGGGCAATGGGCCGGCTGTCGCTGGTGGGCGGGCGATCTCTAGCCGTCCAGACGCAGGGGATCTCTAGCCGTTCAGACGCAGGGGCAATGGGCCGGCTGTCGCAGGCGGGCGTGCGGTCTCCAGCCACCCAGTCGCAGGGGCAATGGGCCGGCTGTTGCTGGTGGGTGGTCAATCTCTAGCTGCCCAGTCGCGCAGTGGGTCAAAGGCGGGGGGCGGACTCCAGCCACCCAGTCGCGCAGGCAGCCAGCGGGCGTGCGGTCTCCGGCCGCCCAGTTGCAGCGGCAACGGGCCGGCTGTCGCTGGTGGGCGAGCGATCTCTAGCCGCCTCGTCATGCGGTCGGTCACCGGTGGGCAGGCGGTCTCCAGCTGCCCAATCACGCTGGCAGCCGGTGGGCGAGCGGTCGCCGGCGGGCGTGCGGTTTCCAGCTTCTCTGTCGCAGAGGCAATGGGCCGGCTGTCGCTGGTGGGCGGGCGATCTCTAGCCGCCCAGTCGCAGGGGCAATGGGCCGGCTGTTGCTGGTGGGCGGGCAATCTCTAGCTGCCCATTCGTGCGGTCGGTCAAAGGCGGGGGAGGACTCCAGCCACCCAGTCTCGCGGGCAGCGGGTGGAGTTTCTCCAGCCGCCCAGTCGCAAGGGCCTGGCCTCTAGTCCCCTGGTTTCTCCTGCTAGTCCTGGTTTCTCCTGCTAGACCAGTTTTCCCCTGAGTGATGCCTCTTGGCAGTTCAAACTGTACTCTGGGCCTGCCGTTTGTTGGGTGTGGAGGGTGGCTATTGACACCCCCCCCCCACTCTATTGTTTTCATTTTTTCCGCTTGCCCCTCCCCCCCCAGCGCTGGCAATACAAGTTTCGTTTTCCCAGCTGATGGGAAGGGGAGTTGAAGGTCGGGTGTCTCTAGTTCTCCCCGCGTCTTTCTGCAGGTTTGCTCTGATAATCCCTCCCCCGGAGAGCCTAGGAGAGATTTTTTGCGAATTCCCCGCTGTATGGGAGAGGAGTTGAGTAACACGCACCGGTTTTATTGTTGCAATCTGTCGGAGAGTGGCGGTGGTTACTTCAGCTCTCCAAGATGGTGGCCGCTGGTTTCCTTGGTGGAGTTTCCGTTGTGGGGGATAGAGCTGTCCTGCTTCCTTCCCCGTCTGAAATCCCGAACTCAGCCCGGGGCTCCATGAGTGCTCAGGCGGCAGGATTCCACAGAATCTGCAGGAATCTCCCTGCTTGCTGGTCGCTTCTCGGCGGCTCCCCGCCTTCTGTAGCCACTGGGCGGGCCGCGCGGATCAGTCAGCCCGGATCTCCGGTCGCACAGTTGGCTCGTGTATGAGACTCAATTACCGGACCTCGGTGCTGGAAATCCTTCCTCTAGGTTTCGGTGCACCCCCATTTTGCTGTAAGTTCCTAACAAGATAGTTTTTTGTTGTTCTAACTCGTTATTCACCCGCGCAGTGGCGGGGTGTGATGCACTCTATTCGTGGCCATCTTGGGACTCCTCGGGTGTCCTGTTTTCTGTCTATCATACTGGTAATAACATTTCTCACAAAAATGTATCGTGGTGTGTGAACATCTCTTAGAGCAAGCAAATTTGGTTTTGAAATTCTACCCTGCCACATACCACATAACTAAGTGTGTAACCTTGTGTAAGATTCTTACTCTTTCAATTCTGTGTCTATAAAAACCAAATCATCATATCTTCCTCACAAGACTGTAAAAGTGAATACACACACATATTCTGTATCTTGCAAACAGTTTTTTACAACCATCCTTTAGTTCTCGGTTTACCCTCTAAAACTCCTCTAATTTGGGGCCATTATAGAGATTTTTTGGGGGGGGAAATTCATTTTCCTGTCTTAGAATTTAATCTTTTATATTTCTTGTCACTCTTCTCCTTCCCAGAAATGTGAAGTTAGTGCTGAGCTTCCTTTTCAAAAATATGGTGTCATTTTCCCATTAAGTTTCCCAATAAAGATTTCATGTGATTACAGTGAGTAAGAGATACCAATTCTTTTTTTTTAAATTTTTTTTAAAGAGAGTGAGAGAGAGAGAGAGAGAGAATTTTTAATATTTATTTTTTAGTTATCGGCGGACACAACATCTTTGTATGTGGTGCTGAGGATAGAACCTGGGCCGCACGCATGCCAGGCGAGCACGCTACCGCTTGAGCCACATCCCCAGCCCAAGATATACCAATTCTTATTTTGTGAACTAGTTTAATGTTATCTGAATCAGAGCCCATTCTGAGGTGACATGTCGTTCTACTTGGTATTTTATTGTTGCCATTATCTGCTTTAGAAAATATCTCCCTGCGTGAGTCTAGTTGACCATTTAACTCCATTCAATTTATTCAGGATTTTATTTCATTACCTATTAATGATGATTACTTACATTTGTTATATATTTGAAGCAGTATGCTATCATTTTTTTTTAATTTTTTATTATTTTTTATTATTACAAATTTCTTGACATATCATATTCCACAATTTGATTCAAGTGGGTTATGAACTCCCACCTTCACCCCATACACAGATTGCAGAATCACATCAGTTACACATCCATTGATTTACATATTGCCATACTAGTGTCTGTTGTGCTCTGCTGCCTTTCCCATCCTCCACCCTCCCCCCTCCCCACCTCTCCCCTCCCCTCCTCTCTCTACCCCCTCCACTGTATAACCCTGAGGGTCTCCTTCCATTACCATGCAATTTCCCTTCTCTCTCCCTTTCCCTCCCACCTCTCATCCCTGTTAAATGTTAATCTTCTTCTCCTGCTCTTCCTCCCTACTCTGATCTTAGTTACTATCCTTATATCAATGAAGACATTTGGCATTTGTTTTTTAGGGATTGGCTAGCTTCACTTAGCATAATCTGCTCTAATGCCATCCATTTCCCTGTAAATTCTATGATTTTGTCATTTTTTAATGCAGAGTAATACTCCATTGTGTATAAATGCCACATTTTTTTTATCCATTCGTCTATTGAAGGGCATCTAGGTTGGTTCCACAGTCTTGCTATTGTGAACTGTGCTGCTATGAACATCGATGTAGCAGTGTCCCTGTAGCATGCTCTTTTTAGGTCTTTAGGGAATAGACCAAGAAGGGGAATAGCTGGGTCAAATGGTAGCTCCATTCCCAGCTTTCCAAGAAATCTCCATACTGCTTTCCAAATTGGCTGCACCAATCTGCAGTCCCACCAGCAATGTATAAGTGTACCCTTTTCGCCACATCCCCGCCAGCACTTTTTGTTGTTTGACTTCATAATGGCTGCCAATCTTACTGGAGTGAGATGGTATCTTAGGGTGGTTTTGATTTGCATTTCTCTGACAGCTAGAGATGTTGAGCATTTTTTCATGTACTTGTTGATTGACTGTATGTCCTCCTCTGAGAAGTGTCTGTTCAGGTCCTTGGCCCATTTGTTGATTGGGTTGTTTGTTCTCTTATTGTCTAATTTTTTGAGTTCTTTGTATACTCTGGATATTAGGGTTCTATCTGAAGTGTGAGGAGTAAAGATTTGTTCCCAGGGTGTAGGCTCCCTATTTACCTCTCTTATTGTTTCTTTTGCTGAGAAAAAACTTTTTAGTTTGAGTAAGTCCCATTTGTTGATTCTAGTTATTAACTTTTGTGCTATGGGTGTCCTATTGAGGAATTTGGAGCCCGACCCCACCGAATGTAGATCGTAGCCAATTTTTCTTCTATCAGACGGCGTGTCTCTGATTTGATATCAAGCTCCTTGATCCATTTTGAGTTAACTTTTGTGCATGGCGAGAGAAAGGGATTCAGTTTCATTTTGTTGCATATGGATTTCCAGTTTTCCCAGCACCATTTGTTGAAGATGCTATCCTTCCTCCATTGCATGCTTTTAGCCCCTTTATCAAATATAAGATAGTTGTAGTTTTGTGGATTGGTCTCTGTGTCCTCTATTCTGTACCATTGGTCCACCCACCTGTTTTGGTTCCAGTACCATGCTGTTTTTGTTACTATTGCTCTGTAGTATAGTTTGAAGTCTGGTATCGCTATACCGCCTGATTCACACTTCCTGCTTAGCATTGTTTTTGCTATTCTGGGTCTTTTATTTTTCCATATGAATTTCATGATTGCTTTCTCTATTTCTACAAGAAATGCCGTTGGGATTTTGATTGGCATTGCATTAAACCTATAGAGAACTTTTGGTAATATCGCCATTTTGATGATGTTAGTTCTGCCTATCCATGAACAGGGTATATTTTTCCATCTTCTAAGATCTTCTTCTATCTCTCTCTTTAAGGTTCTGTAGTTTTCATTGTATAAGTCTTTCACCTCTTGTTAGGTTGATTCCCAAGTATTTTATTTTTTTTGAAGATATTGTGAATGGAGTGGTTGTCCTCATTTCCATTTCAGAGGATTTGTCGCTGATATACAGGAATGCCTTTGATTTATGCGTGTTGATTTTATATCCTTCCACTTTGCTGAATTCATTTATTAGCTCTAATAGTTTCTTTGTGGAGCCTTTTGGGTCTGCTAGGTATAGAATCATATCATCTGCAAATAGTGATAATTTAAGTTCTTCTTTTCCTATTTTTATGCCTTTAATTTCTTTTGTCTGTCTAATTGCTCTGGCTAGTATTTCGAGAACTATGTTGAACAGAAGTGGAGAGAGAGGGCATCCCTGTCTTGTTCCAGATTTTAGAGGGAATGCCTTCAGTTTTTCTCCATTCAGAATGATGCTAGCCTGAGGCTTAGCATAGATTGCTTTTACAATATTGAGGTATGTTCCTGTTATCCCTAGTTTTTCTAGAGTTTTGAACATAAAGGGATGCTGTACTTTGTCGAATGCTTTTTCCGCATCTATCGAGATGATCATATGGTTCTTATTTTTAAGTCTATTGATGTGGTGAATAACATTTATTGATTTCCGTATATTGAACCAGCCTTGCATCCCAGGGATGAATCCTACTTGATCATGGTGTACAATTTTTTTGATATGTTTTTGTATCCGATTCGCCAGAATTTTGTTGAGGATTTTTGCATCTAGGTTCATTAGAGATATTGGTCTGTAGTTTTCTTTCTTTGAAGTGTCTTTGTCTGGTTTAGGTATCAGGGTGATGTTGGCCTCATAGAATGAATTTGGAAGTTCTCCCTCTTTTTCTATTTCCTGAAGTAGCTTGAAAAGTATTGGTATTAGTTCTTCTTTAAAGGTTTTGTAAAATTCTGCTGTATACCCATCTGGTCCTGGGCTTTTCTTAGTTGGTAGTCTTTTTATGGTTTCTTCTATTTCCTCAATTGATATTGGTCTGTTTAGGTTGTCTATATCCTCCTGACTCAATCTGGGCAGATCATATGACTTAAGAAATTTATCTATGCCTTCACTATCTTCTAATTTATTGGAGTATAAGGATTCAAAATAGTTTTTGATTATCTTCTGTATTTCTGAAGTGTCTGTTGTGATATTGCCTTTTTCATCCCGTATGCTAGTAATTTGAGTTCTCTCTCTTCTTCTCTTCGCTAGCATCGCTAAGGGTCTGTCGATTTTGTTTATTTTTTCAAAGAACCAACTTTTAGTTTTGTCAATTTTTTCAATTGTTTCTTTTGTTTCGATTTCATTAATTTCAGCTCTGATTTTAATTATTTCTTGCCTTCTACTTCTTTTGCTGTTGTTTTGCTCTTCTTTTTCAAGGATTTTGAGATGAAGTATGAGATCATTTATTTGTTGGTTTTTTCTTTTTTTAAGGAATGAACTCCAAGCAATGAATTTTCCTCTTAGAACTGCTTTCAATGTGTCCCATAGATTCCGATATGTTGTGTCTGTGTTTTCATTTATCTCTAAGAATTTTTTAATTTCCTCCTTGATGTCTTCTATAACCCATTGATCATTCAGTAACCTATTGTTCATTCTCCAAGTGATGTATGCTTTTTCCTTCCTTCTTTTATCATTGATTTTCAGTTTCATTCCATTATGATCAGATAAGATGCATGGTATTATCTCTACTCCTTTATATTTTCTAAGAGTTCCCCTGTGTCATAATATATGATCTATTTTTGAGAAGGATCCATGTGCTGCTGAGAAAAAAGTGTAACTGCTTGATGTTGGGTGGTATACTCTATATATGTCAATTAGGTCTAGGTTATTAATTGTGTTATTGAGTTCTATAGTTTCCTTATTCAACTTTTGTTTGGAAGATCTGTCCAGTGGCGAGAGAGGTGTGTTGAAGTCTCCCATGATTATGGTATGGTGGTCTATTAGACTCTTGAACTTGAGAAGAGTTTGTTTGATGAACATAGCTGCACCATTGTTTGGGGCATATATATTTATGATTGTTATGTCTTGTTGGTGTATGGTTCCCTTAAGCAGTATGTAGTGTCCCTCTTTATCCCTTTTGATTAACTTTGGCTTGAAATCTATTTTATTTGATATGAGTATGGACACTCCTGCTGGTTTCCGAAGTCCATATGAGTGATATGATTTTTCCCAACCTTTCACCTTCAGCCTATGTATGTCTTTTCCTATCAAATGCGTCTCCTGTAGGCAGCATATTGTTGGGTCTTGTTTTGTGATCTATTCTACTAGCCTGTGTCTCTTGATTGGTGAGTTTAAGCCATTAACATTTAGGGTTATTATTGAGATATGGGTTGTTCTTCCAGCCATATTTGTTTATTTCTGTTACTAAACATGGTTTGTTTTCCTCTTTGATTATTTTCCCCCCCTTTACTGTCCTACCTCCCACTGTTGGTTTTCATTGTTATTTTCCATTTCCTCTTCCTGTAATGTTTTGGCGAGGATGTTTTGAAGAGATGGTTTTCTAGCTGCGAATTCTTTAAACTTTTGTTTATCGTGGAAGGTTTTAATTTCATCTTCCATCCTGAAGCTTAATTTCGCTGGATACACAATTCTTGGTTGGAACCCATTTTCTTTCAGTGTTTGAAATATGTTATTCCAGGATCTTCTAGCTTTCAGAGTCTGTGTTGAAAGATCAGCTGTTATCCTGATTGGCTTACCCCTAAATGTAATCTGCTTCCTTTCTCTTGTAGCTTTTAAAATTCTCTGCTTATTCTGTATGTTGGGCATCTTCATTATAATGTGTCTAGGTGTGGATCTCTTATGATTTTGCACATTCGGCGTCCTGTAGGCTTCTAGGATTTGGGATTCTGTCTCATTCTTCAAGTCTGGGAAGTTTTCTCGTATTATTTCATTGAATAGACTGCTCATTCCTTTGGTTTGAAGCTCTGTACCTTCCTGTATCCCAATGACTCTTAAGTTTGGTCTCTTAATGTTATCCCATATTTCTTGGATGTTCTGCTCATGGTTTCTTAACAGTCTTGCTGAACTGCCTATGTTCTTTTCCAGTTGAAATACTTTGTCTTCATTGTCTGATGTTCTATCTTCTAAGTGTTCTACTCTGCTGGTAGTATTCTCCATTGAGTTTTTAAGTTGGTTTATTGCTTCCTGCATTTCTAGGATTTCTGTTTGTTTGTTTTTTATAAACTCTATCTCCCTGTTTAGTTGATCCTTTGCTTCCTGGATTTGTATGCGTAATTCATTGTAGAAGTGATCTTTCATTGTCTGATTTTGCTGTTTAATGTCTTCCTTGATACTCCAGATCATCTGAAGCATGTATATCCTGAATTCTTTATCTGACATTCCATCTGCTGCAGCTGTTACCTCTTCTAAAGTTGCGTTGACCTGCATTGCTTGTGGTCCTTTCTTTCCTTGTCTTTTTATACTGCTTGCGTATCTTTCCTGTAGGCGCGGGCGGCGACTCTGCTCTCTCCTTATTCCAATTGGGGTGTCGTGGCTACCATGCCGGCAGGTCACTGGGCCTGTTCTGGGCGCTGTCGGCGGCTCTGTTCTGCCCCTACTCCAATTGGGGTGACGAGTGTACCACGCCGGCAGGCCACCGGGCCTGATCCGCCGGTCGGTTGCAGGTTTGCCTACCCTGCAGGCGTGGGCGGCGGCTCTACTCTGCCCCTACTCCAAATGGGGTGACGTGTCTGTCGTACCGGCAGGCCACTGGGCCTGTCCTGCTGGTCGGTCGCAGATCTGCCCACCTTTCGGGCACGGGTGGAGGCTCTGCTCTGCCCCTACTCTAATTGGGGTGTCGTGACTACCCCGCCTGCAGGACGCTGGGCCTGTTCCTGGCACGGGCGGCGACTCTGCTCTGCCCCTACTCCAATTAGGGTGGTGTGTGTACCACACCGGCAGACTCCTGGGCCTGATCCGCCGGTCTGTCGCAGGTCTGCCTACCTTGGAGGCGCGGGCGGCGGATCTGCCCTGCCCCTCCTACCACGCCTGCGGACCCCTGGGCCTGATCTGCAGGTTGGTCACAGGTCTGCTCACCCTGCGGGCACGGGTGGCGGTTCCGCTCCGCCCCCACTCCAATTGGGGTCACGTGGCCACCACACCGGCAGGGCCTGATCCGGGCGTGGGAGTAGGATCTGCTCTGCCCCTACTCCAGTTGGGGTGACGTGTGTACCACACTGGCAGGCCACTGGGCCTGACCCGCCAGTCTGTGACAGGTCTGTTTACCTTGCAAGCGCGAACTGCGGCTCTGCCCTGCCCCTCCAACCACGCCCATGTACCACTGGGTCGCGGGTCTGCCCACCTTGCGGGTGCGCGTGGCGGCTCCGCTCCGCCCCCTCTCCAATTGGGGTCACGCGGTCACCACGCTGGCGAGCCGCTGGGCTTGCTCCAGGCGCTGGCGGCGGCCCGGCTCCTGCCCTCTGGCTCGACGACAAATTGAGGAGACTCAGGTGTCTGTGCCTCACCCCTCCTACCAGGAGACCAACTGTTTCTGTCGCCGCTGGTATTTATGAAGTTCTCTCCTCCGCCGGTTTCTGATGACATCAGATCTCTGCCATGTTGGTATCCTATGCGAATGGCAGCATTTCGTTCCCTTTGCCGGGCAACCAAAGCAACGGGTGAGTCCTGACTGGCCCTCAGCAGGACCCGGACCGAGAAGCAGTTTCCGCGGGCTCCTAGCCCTGGGCCAGGGAACTTCCGGGAGCTGGAACTCGGCCGCTCCGTGCTCGGTGTAAGCTCCTATAAGAGTAGACTCCAAGAAGCAGTCCCCGCGGACTCATTTCCGGGAGCCGGATTTCGGCCGCTTAGTGCTTGGTGTATGCTCTGATAGGAGCAGGGTCCAAGAAGCAGCCTCCGCAGGCTCCCCGGCCCTGGGCCAGGGCGGTTCCGGGAGCCGGAACTTGGCCGCCCCGCGCTCGGTGTTCGCTCCGATAAGAGCAGGTTCTAAGAAGCACCCAGGCACTGAGCCCGAGCAATCTGTCTGCAAGCCGCAGGCGAATGGCAGCCTGAAATTACCTGTTCTATGGCTGAATGAGCTGCGGTCAGTCGAAAACAGGGATGGTGACGTCAGCTTTCCAACATGGTGGCCGCTGGCCTCCTCTGTGGTCTGACCGGTGTGGAGAACCGAGATGGACCGCTTCCTTCCCCCGTCTCGAACCCAGAATTCAGCCCTGAGTACGGTGCTTGCACGGCTCTAGCCACGGGGCGATTTACTGAATAAGCAGTGTTACCCTCCGTGCGACAAACCTCTCGCGTTTGAGTCCCCGTAGCCGATCCTCGTGCGATGGAAATCCTTCCTCCAGGTTCCGGAGCACCCCACTATTGCTGGAAATTCCTAACAAGATAGCCTTTAGCCGTCCTGACTTGTCATACTCCCACACAGTGAAGCAGCACACGGGCCAGTATGCTATCATTACCTCACAAAAAGTACACTAATTTTGACAAAGTTTTATACAGCATTCCTAATTTTTACATCCTGGCAGACTTAAAATTATTTCCTTCAAGTGAAACTAGTAATACAAAATAAGATATAATAATACTCATATTCTTTGGTCAGTTAATACCAATGTATGTCTGATTTAGTGAAAATTATGTCACATTTCCCTGATGTTTACATTTTTTTGTGTGTGTGTGTGGTACTGGGGATTGATCCCAGGGCTTTGTGCATGCAAGGCAAGCACTCTACCAACTGAGCTAGATCCCCAGCCCCTGATGTTTACATTTTTAAATATTCCTAAGATATGTTAGCTTTAGAACTTTTTTGGATTTTTAAGGGTAGAGTAAAATGGGAACTTGCAGATGGTTGGCTAGGGTACCAAAATTAAAAGTCTCCTTAATATTTGAAGATTGTAAGTGCTGATGGAAGGGGTTAGTATGAAAGGGATAGGAAGATGAGAATTACAGAGACAGTTCAAAGGAAGCAGGTTGAACTTAGATGAGGCTTGTGTGTTAGCATGAGACCTTACCAGGAGTTGTTGCTTCTTGAATGGGTAGATAAATGAAATGGCACAGGCTAAAAATGAGTAAACATGTGCTCAAAATGTAGGCAGGGAAAATTAAAAACAAACAAATAAAAACAGCTGGTTTTATTTATCATCTCTTAAGATAGGATATTTTCCTATACAAAACCAATGCTGTGTTTTTTTCTCTCAAGATACCCCAGCTCATCATCACTTGATTCAGCCTGTCTCCCTCTAAATTATATTTAACATTAAATTTTGTTCTTTTTTTCTATTTGGTGGTACTGGGGATGGAACTTGGGGCTTCTGCATGATGCTAGGCAAGTACTCTACCACTAAGCTACATCTCTAGCCCTTTAAATTGTTTTTTTCTTTTTTGAGAAAGGGTCTGGCTAAATTGCCCATACTGACCCTCAAATTTGGGATCCTCCTGCCTTCGTCTCTGAGTAGCTGGAATTACAGGCGTCTGCCATTGTATCCGGCTTGACATAAAACTTCTGAATGGAATAGCAATTCCACCTTTCTTTTTACCTTACTCTACTCTGTGAAATACTTCATTTTCAGGTACCTGATTTGATCTCATACCCTGCATAAGACCCAGGAATTTTATTGTCATATTTCTTATGCCAGTGTATTAAGGCAGAAGGATTGAGTAAAGGCAAGATATGTACCTTCTCTTCAAAACCACTTTTGAAATCTGTGAAATGCCTCCTGTCTTTCATTATTTTCTTTATTAATGTAGAATGCCCAGACCATTAGTTTCATATAATTAAGATATTGCGAACTCATGTCTACTGTAGAAATACTTGCTGAGAATTTGAATATTAGTTATTACTTTAATTTTATCCATGCCTTAAGTTTCTAAAATAGTGATGTTTCTTTGTAAATGTTTTCAGTATATTTTGGTTCAGTTGTCTGCAGGTAATGAAAGTTGATGTTATTTCTCCATACCTGCCCTGTCTTTATGATGCTTAGTAATTCACTCTTCCATCTGGCATTTTGAAAATTCGATTTTTGAGTGGTTTGATTTGAGGGATGGAGAGAGGCCTCATTCATGTGACTCCTTCCCTTTTATAGGGAATTGGAAAAATCCGCTCATCCCCAAAACTTAGAAGAACATGGAGGGAACTTTAAAATGTAAGATTTAATCTTTATCATGAGATTTGTCCTAAAACCTGGTACCAAGTACAGAAAGAAATTCTTCAGAAAAGGATCTACAGAGTTTTGGCATGTCATAGATCTGTAGAGTATTCATAGGAATCATGATGTAGAGAGAGAGAGAGAGACAGTTGTCATTTACTTTTTTTTTTACTTGAGTTTCGTCTGGTATTGGTTAGCAACATCACTACAGTTAGGCTCCACTCTACAAATTAAGCTTATTTTTCATTACTTCTGTATTCATCTTTCAGTGCCTCACTGAAGCAACTCTTAATAAGTTTCTTTCTGGAAAAACTTAAGCAGACACTAAAAAAATATTAGGGCATTATTCTGGTAGTCATAAGAAAAATTTCTTACTATTTGTGACATTGTATTTCTTCCTTCAGATAACTATTGGTTTTATTTATTTATTTATTGTAGTTGTTGATGGACCTTTATTTATTTATTAATTAATATGTGGTGTTGAGAATCAAACCCAGTGCCTCACCCATGCTAGGCAAGCGTTCTACCACTGAGCCACAACCTCAGCCCACTATTGGTTCTTTATACATAAAAGACATAAGAGTTTGCTTGGCTTCTTATGGTTGGCAGGAGACTGGATTATGATTGGGGAACCTGCAAGCCACTTCTTTTCCTTCCAGTCATTGGCAGTAGAACTCTGTTTTTACTTTCATATAATGTCACTGTTTTTTTTTTTTTTTTTTTTTAAGAAAATGATCACTGCTATTTATTTTGTTTTCTGTCCATTTTCCCTTACTTGTGGAAAAAAAGGTCTTTCCCTTGTTTTTTCTTTTTTCTACTTTTCATCAGTTTGTACTTTACCTTATAATCTTTCCTAGATATTATTATCTGATTATCTATCCTAACTGGTTTATCTAGTTATTTAATAATGCTCTTTCTGCTTCCTGTACTTACCCAATTTTTTTTCTGTTTAACATTTATTTTTTGCATTGCATTCTATTACATGTCTCCAATATATAAAGTAGTAAAAATGTCTGAAATACTTATTACTAAAATGCATGTTTGTAAAGGACATGGCGTATATATGCAGTAACCATGCTGTTTGGTACTGAGGAGTTACTCCGGTAATTCCAAGTTCCCCATGTCACAGATTTCTCTCTTCCAATATATTTGAGTGCAGAATTAATTTCTAATTAAAAAGTGATTTTTCGTATTTATCCATAACAACTTGCATTTTATAGTTATATTTGTCTTTTTAATATTTATTATTTAGTTTTTGGTGGACATAATATCTTTATTTTATATTTATGTGGTGCTGAGGATTGAACCTAGTGCCTCATGCATACTAGGCGAACACTCTACCACTGAGCCACAACCCCAGCCCCTGTATTTGATTTTGAAATGCATTCAATTTATCTAATGTCACATGAAACAAAATGTTGTGTTCCAAAACATTTTTTCAGTTCAAATTGTTTTAGTATCATCTTTATAAAATATATATCATGTTCACCATGTTGTTTATGTACATATCAGTCTTATTCTGATATATATGTAAATTGTTAACTAGATGGAAAGAGCTTGAAAATGAAGTCAGCTCATATTCAGTTATTTGTGCACGCAGATTGGACACGCACCAGCACCAGTTTTTAGCAATTTCTAGTCAGTTACATACCTATACTTTTGTAAAATATGATAGTAATGAAGAATTGAGAAGCTAGGGAATAAAAAATAAAAAAAGATGAACAAGAATGTAGGATAAGTAGGTTCTCAGTACATGGATGAATGGGCAAAGAGGAAGATCTCTAATCTAGAGATCTTAAGGAGATATAATAACTGACTCAGTGTGGGGACAGGTTCCCCATTTATTTTCTTGGATCATTATATTGTTAACTAAAGTACCGCATAGAGACAGTACAAACAGGTTTTGGGTTTAGGAGGTGAATATGCTCTGAAGGGACATATTGAGTTGGGGATACCTGAGGGTATCCAGTGTTGTTGTACGCAGATTTAAGTCTGGAGCCAAAAATCAGAGCTAGAAATAAGATTTTGAATATCTCCAAAATATAGTGTGTTTTGACTTCCTTTTGGTTAATGAAATTTTTAGAAGAGAGCAGACCGGTTGAAATCTCAAAGGAGGAGCCTCTTTTTTGAGTGAACATTGCCAGGATCTGTTACTATTAGGAGGTTTTGGGTGTGTAGTGGAGTCTACCCTAGGAGCACTTGTAATAACTGTGTATTAAAAAAAAAGAATCAGAAGAGCTGAGTTTGAGGACTTTGACAGAACAGTGTGATTTAGATCAGTGTGGCCAGGAATGTGTCTTACAAGCCCTATTGGAAATTACCATATTCATTCAGAGACCAAATCCCTGAAGTAAAGACCATCATATCCTAAGGCACTTTCCTGTTCTCATCCATTTTATCATAGACTTAATTTTAGAAATCGCATTTGTTTGTTTTAAGTCATACTTTTACAAGTGTGGCACAATGAAAAAGAAAAAAAAATACCTTTGATTTGCAAGAGTATCTGTCACACCTTCACTTCTCTCACTTAAATGATTCAGAAAACTCCATTTTGTAATGACTCCATAAAAATAAGCTCTTTTCTCATCTTGAAGTAATTTATAAAAAAATTTTCCTTACTGTTCATTTTTCCCCCCTAATTCATTGTGGAGTTGTCTTTGTGTATTCCCAGGGCAGATTAATTTTTTAGAACTTTTATTAGCACATTAATTTTAGTGAACTTTGTAGATGTGTCAGTATTTATACAGAGTAAAAGTTGGTAAAAGCTTGTTGCCAACATGTTATTCATAAAAACCCATGTCTACTTTTAATTGAATATAGACAGCAGTATTGACTGCATACACCTTATTTATATGATCTGAAACAAAGGCCTCTATGGACAAGCATACATTTATTTATTTCTTTTTCTTGATATAATGTTCTATTTCATTTTTTAATGTTTCTATTATTGCATTATAGTTATACATAGTACATAATAGTGAGGTTCATTCTGACATAATCATATAAGCATGGAATATAATTTGTTATATTTCAGTCCTCAGTACTTTCTTTTTCCTTCCCTTTCTCCCTCCCTCTGTTCCCATTCCTCTACTCTACTTCTGTTTTTTAAAAATTATTATTTCCATGTAGACTCTTTGTACAATTGTACAAACATGGAATATATCTTATTCTAGTTAAAGTCCCATTCTAATGGATGTACATGGTGGCGGTATTTACTGTGTTGTTTTCATATATCTACATGGGAAATTACGTCAGATTTATTCCATTGTCTTTCCTTTGCTTATTCCACTTCCTTTCCTTCCACCACCCACCCCACCCTTGATTGTGAGTTAGCTTCCACATATCAGAGAAAACATTCAACTTTTGGTTTTCTGGGACTGGCTTACTTCACTTAGCACGATAGTCTCCAGATCCATCCATTTGCTGACAGAAGTCACAGTCATTTCTTCTTTATAGCTGAGTAATACTCCATTGTGTATATAGACCACATTTTCTTTGTCTATTCATCTACTGAAGGGCACCTAGGTTGGTTACATAGCTTAGCTATTGTGAATTGAGCAAGCATGCAATTTAAAAACTAACAATAGTGTCATTTAACTCTGGTGATGCATTGGAATAATTTGCAGAAGTTTTTTTTTTTTCTGATTTTTACGGTGTTATACCCCAATACACTGAATCGGAACCTCCTAGACTGGATCTGGAATCCAACATTGCTCTAAATTAATGATTCCTAAATAAAACATAATTTGTCAATTAAGAAAAGTTATTTGATTGCTTGTCTTCAGGATCAGGAACACAGTTGAAGGATTCTGCAATGAAGAAGATTCATAAGATAGTCACAAACTATGCAGCTAGAAATAAAACAATTTAAGAGAAAGTCTTGAAACTCAAGTTTTACATGTAATCACATGAATATAGATTTCCCTCCTTATTTAGAAATCAAATTCCATAGGCTATAAGAAGCAAAATAGTATAACATAATTTTGGAATACTGAACAAGTCAGAGCGTTTTAAAACAAAAGTTGGCTTTGGTAATAAAGATGTCAACAGAAATTGTAATGAATCAAATCTTGTGAAATTGGATCAGTAGTGCTTTATGAAAAGAGAATCACAAGGCTGGGTATGTAACTCAATGGGAGAGTGCTTTGCCCAGCATGCACAAGACTCTGGGTTCAGTCCCCAGTACCACAAAAACAAAACTAAAGAGAATCAATGTAATGTTAAAAACACATCTTAGATGAATCTTCTGCTTGGAAACCAATTTTCTGTAGACTGTTTTTTGCAGGTTTGTATACAGCCTTTGAACTTCACAGGCCTCCATAATAACTGTTTTACACAGCAGTAGTCACTTTAAGGGCTGCAATATTTTGGTATGAGGTGCAGATGTTTCCGAGTTTCTGTTGATTGCAGGGATAGGCTCTGAATATTTACCATGATATTTTCAGGTTTGTGGGCTGGTTACTATAATTGATAGTCCTTTCCCTTGATTTATATGTCAATAGGTACATCTGTTTTGCATCTGACTTAGATATTGGAAATGAAGCTATGAGATCATGTTATCCCCATCCTGTTCCCTCATCTGTCTTTAGTGTGATGAAAGGTGTGTCTGTGTTTTTCATTATGTGGAATAGTTTTGTTGGCTGTTCTTAAGTTTCTTAAAACACTTAATAATTATTCTGTGTGTTCTTTCATTCTCATGCATGCTTTTGAATGTGTATTCTTTATTGTGTCATTTTTCTGTATTTATTGTTTGGAAATATTTGAAATTTCATGGTGTTGTAGGTTTGAAATGGTAACTCAGTAACCTGATTGCTGATTTTAAGATTTGAAAATAATTACATAAAATGTGATCAAAACTGTTCCTGTCAGGTTTCATTGTAGGATCTTGAATGCTCATAGATGTTCTTCCTATGGATTTTCAGTGAAGTAGTAAAATTATAGTACCACCATCTTGAAGGCTATTTCTTCTGAGATCAGCGTACCTTTCATGCCTTAGTTAGAAAAGGTTTGTCTTCTATCTAAATATTAATTGTCTGCAGGATAGATTAGACTTAAATATATAATACAATCTGAATGGGTGACTGATGTGTTGTTCTTTTTGTTTAGAGGAAAGCAGTGGATTGATTATAAAAGCATACTTTGCTTTCATAGTATTCACATCTTAAAATAGTCTGTTTTCTATTGCTATGGTAGCATACTAAAGGGATGTTTGAAGACACACAATCTGCTTAGTACACTAAGAGAAAATACTAGCAGTTCTCAAAGTGTTCTTATGTTGGGAGTTTCTTTTATTATTCAGTCAGTTGTGGGAAAATTTTTCACTTTTGTTTATCATTGTGTCCTTAGTGTCTGCATTGTCCTTATGGCAATATAAGCTCTTAAAAATATTTGTAAAATAGATTAAGTCTTTAATTTTTAAGGGTTATAGTCATTTTTGTTAGTAATTGATTCCATTCAGAAGATGTTACAAACTTAAGAGTAATGCAAGTGTAGGCTAACTGTGCATGCACATAACAGACATTTGTGAATGAATACATGAGAGCTACTGTGTTCATACCAAATGCTACTTAATTCTCTTTCTTTGTAGCATTGGGTAGCTGACATTAGTTTATTCTTATTAATTGAAAGTTCTAGTTCACCAAATGCAATGTTGTTAGTTCTGCATTGAAATATAGAACTTAAAACTTGGTGATAATTATTTCTCTTAATAAAAAGAAGTTCTGTGGGGGTTTACAGCTAGAAGCTGTCATCATGAATATCACTGATTTGTTCAGAAGTTATAAAAAATTACAACATTTAAATGTTTGGATTATGGATAGAAATGAGTTTATTGTGTATGTGTTTTAAATATGGTTTGTACTTTGGCTGGCTGTTTATTACTTTTAATGCTGAAAATTTGTGGAGGCTCAGAGGCATATACGTTCAGTGTTTTAGAAGTGTTCAAAGAGAGTTACTCACCTTGTGTTTTAACTTAATATTTTTATGTCAACTCTTGTGCTTGTTGCTTATCTTAATTTATATACGAAGTTTAATGTTGCCAAACTATCAGAAGTCACCAAGTATTCATAATAATTTACATTCTTAAAAATTTGTGTTGTAAAAAAAGTCTGTTATATACATTGATGTTAACATGTATTTTCTGAATAGGCTTCTGATATTATAAATGGATACTTCATATATTAGTGGCTTAATATTGTCTGAGGAATTAAATTTTACACAGACATTATATTTCATTAGATTAACTTGAACAGAAGCTATTGAAAAGGTGCTCAAGTATAGTAATTATGAAGAACCAGTGAAGGCAGATAGTTTTATCCTCTATCATAATTTTTATAGTGCTTTTTGTTTTTGGAGATTAAAAAGTAGTGTTCTGATACTAATGCCATTGTACTTCTACTTGCAGTTTCAAATGGTTATTCTATTTAAACTGTGTTGTAATACTTCCTGTTTATGTAAAGACTTAAAAATCTGAAGTTTTTTTTTCATATAAATAAAAATACATATAAGATAACTTAATAAAATTAATTCTTTAAATTCTCCATTCTTGACTATCTCAAGAAAATAACCTAACAACCTGTCAGTATTCAGCAATAAATTTTTAAAATAATTCTAGTTGGTTGCCAGAACATTTTATTTGCATAACATAGTTTTAATATTATATCTTACATACCTGAAAAATATTTTGAGATACTTTTTTATGTGACTCTAAATTTAGTACATTAATTTTCTTACTCTCCTCTTGCAGCATTTTCAGTTAGCTTTGGTTGACTGTAATCCCTGCACTTTGTCCAATGCAGAAAGTAAGTATTAAGTACTATAGTTTTCTCCATGTATTCCCATCACTTTATCTCAAATAATAACAATCAATTGTAGTAATAATGTTAGTGGTAAATTCTGTGCAATTCTTTGAATTCTAGAATTATTGAATGTAACTGTATTGGTTGCTATGACTACTTATACAAATGGAACATATGAGACCAGATATTGTGAACAGCCTGTGTCTAAAATAGGCCAGTGAAATAGGTTGTTGTATTAAAATTATCTGTACTAATGAACAAGATTGATTTGTGTATGTATTAATTATATTGTAGATGAATTATTGAGATGTAAACTAGAGTTTTTCAGCCATTTAGGAAAAATGAATATATGAAGATTCTTATTGTGGTAGCTCACTGATTCTGCTGTGTGATATCAAAATTAATGGTAATTATTGAGGCATACTTTGACTTTTGTTATAGTTTTACATATCATTTACAGAAGTGACGTTTTTCAGTTAATTTAGGAAGAATGTGTATGTGAAGTATGCTCTGACACAGTGGCTTTCTTCAGTTATTTTCTACTTCTGTATATTTCCAAAAGCAGATTGGGTGGTGGTTGTTGTTGTTATTAGTTTACCAGTAAGTATGTTTCAGTGTATTTGCTTATTTAGTGACTTTAAAGAATACAATAAATGACTTAAAGATTTTTCATTGGATTCAAGCTGAATTTGTAAACAACTTTTCTTACTTGAAAAATAAAAATTTTAGAGTAAGAAACTAATTCTTAATGAAAATTTTATGTCAGTCAAAGGATTCTAGAATTTAGAAAGTCAGTATTTGCTATAATATTCTTGGTTACCCTCCCTCCCTCCTTCCCTCCCTCTTTTTTCTTTTTCTTTTTCTTTTTTGACAAATAAGGGATAAGAACAAAATAAGGACCCAGGGAAAAGTAATAACAGGTGGGAAACCATTGTTGCTTCTCTGTCTGAAGTAACAGAGGAAGCAAATGACTGAGCTTAAGGATACAGCCAGCTCTTCTGTGACTCTCATCTCTTGCCTATGCCACATTAGAGACATGAGTTAGTGAAAAGTAGTCTCAAAAAAGAAAAGTAGTCTCAGTGTTTAGAAATGCATAAGAAAATTGTTGGATCAGTGCAAAAGCTGTGAAGTTTTGGATTAAGACATGGCAGGGAGGCCTGGGGATGTAATTCAGTGGTAGAGCTCTTGCCCAGCATACACAAGGCTCTGTTTTGGATCCCCAGCACTGCAAAGGAAAAACTGCGACAACAAATCATAGTATAGGCTAAATCCTTGCCTATATCAGACCAATTATCTCATATTTCTACTAAAGACAATTTCCTGAGGTGGTAAAAAAGAATTCTGTTTTCTTTAAATGAAACTCAAGATTTGGTACTGATTTGCAGTGTATTTGCAGAATTAGTGGCAGAAAGGTAACAAATGCAGCGTTTTATAGTTTCTAAGATAAGGTTAGATTTGAAAGATAATTTATAACTCATTGATATAGCAATTTATAAAGTGCTGATTAATACTTTTTCTTTAATTAAATGTCCAGGTTATATAAACCTTCTGAAATACAGTTCCTTAAAATTTTGTAAAAATTAGTTTATGGGAATAAAAAAGCAACTAGTATATATTTAATTCATTCTAATACCTTAACACTAACTTGGTCACTGCTTGTTAGTTTGAGTAACTTTGAGGGACATCTCACAAATGTCAAATTAAATATTTTGGTAAATCCTCGGTGTAATCTACTCTGTCAAGGTTAAATTTCAGTTGTGGATCATTACTCTTGAGAGGAAAACCCTGACATAAGTAGAATGAATGCCATAGGGCAGGCAACTTTCATGTGGAAGAACATCTTCAGGTCTACTGTGCCTCTCTTTCTCTTGATTATTGAGAAGGGAAAACAGGAGGTAGGCTGACCAACATTTATTTTGTTCATGACTGAAGAATTTCCCTGGACTTTTCATATACTTGAATGGTTATTCACTCTAATGGAAGGGCACATGCTTTAGACTTTTAGGCCATTATAATACAGTTGATGTGGGTATTCTGTATGCTTACTTGATAACCATGATAAAAGCAGATGTCTTGCAGAGCACCAACAATTGCAGAGTACCTATTTTGAGCCAATATTACCGTTTTAGATACCAGGTTCTTTTTTGTTTTTGTAAAGCTTATTTTTTTTAAATTATTTCATGTCATCACCGATTTACATATACTATAGACCTTCATTATTATTTGAAATATGTCAAGACTACATAGTGATACTAGAAAGATCAGAAGTATAAATCATAGGACTGGAGTTGTGGTTCAGTGGTGGAGTGCTCTCCCAGCTTACACAAGACACTGTGTTACATCCCTAGCACTGCAAAAACAATACATGAATTATAAAAAGTAAAGTGAACTTTTAAAACCATTTCTGCTGGAGATACTTAATGATGACTCATTTGTATAATTTTAAAAATAAGTGAATACTTTTAGTACTTCTAGAGCTTTGTAAGAGTTGTCAATTACAGTTTATGGCATGAAACATAGAATCATAAAAAGTAGAATCAGTGATGTGAGACTTTTATTATATAATTGCCTCTTGGAATAAAGTTGTTTTTTTTCAACTATTTTATTCTAGAAAATATTAATTTCTGAATTAAATTCAATTTCAGAACTTTTTATGACAATATTTGCTAAAATTTTCATTTCATTTGAGACTTGCCAAGTAGAGGTTTTTTTTTTTTGTAATTATACAGTTATACTCCACTTTGAAGAGAACTTCTAAGAATTTAAATGTATGAAGGTTTTCATGCTACAAAGGATGACATTGAATGTAGAAACTCATGAGATAATGAAGTCTTATTCAGAAGGCTTGGAACAAAGCCTAGAGAAAGTAGTAAGAAGATGGCTAGCTGCTGATCTTTTTTATTCCCCCCTTACCACCATTGTTAGAGGAATAAGAATATTGAGGGAAATAGGCATAGATTTTTCCATCCCTTTCATGTTCTCTTAACCTGTAACTGTCTCCCTCCAATGATGTAATGAGGTGAGATTTGACTGAGAGCTACACTGAAGTAGTGAGTGAGGAAGAAGCCCTCAAACCATGAAGGTAAATGAGAGATAAATACTATAACTTCTGTTATTATTTTTGAATTTCACAAAAGCTGTTTTTCATCTTCTCAAGATGATTTTTAAATTTTGCTTCATATCCAATTAATGTGTGATATTTAACTTTACAGAGAGATGTAGTACTTAAAGGAGATTTTGTTATTCAAGAATGAAAATCATAGAATCGAAGTACCATTAGAAAGTTTGGGTTTCTGGCTCATTTTTACTTTTGTTGAGTAATTATTCTGTGGTAGTATAGTATCAGGAAGAGTTGGAAATAAAAGCTGAGATATTCAGTTTTACTTTATTTTCAACATTACTTACTAATCTTGAAACTGTTTAATATTTGACTTCAAAATGGGTTCTCTCTCTCTCCCTCCCTCCCTTTCTCTCCCTCTCTCTCCCTCTCTCTCCTTCTCTCCCTCCTCCCCTTTTCGGTACTGGGGATTGAACCCAGGAGTGGTTAACCACTGAGCCACATCCCCAGCCTTTTAAAAGATATTTTATTTAGAGACGGGGTCTCGCTAAGTTGCTGAGGCAGGCTTTGAAGTTGTGACCTTCCTGCCTCAGCCTCCTGAGCTGCTGGGACTACCACCACGATGCTCGGTCTTCCTTCTCTCTTTAAATGATGAAGTCCATCTAATTCTGAAGAGTTAAAAAAGAAAATCAAAAGCTCAATTCCTGTGTGTGTTACTGTCATTGTCATCCTGACTTATGATATTGTAAATATCATATTTCTAGAATATGGTACATAGAAAAAAAATCTAGTGGCTTTGTTTGGCTTTAATATGTTTTAATGAAATATTGATTTTACTATATTTTCTGATATAACTTAGATTTTGAATACCATGTTTTGAAATGTATAGTTTATAAAGGTTTTCTCTTATTTGCTTAATGTTGCCACTTTGAATTTTGTAAGACATATGCTTGTGTGCTCATGTACTATAGATATTAATGCTAATTTAATAATTGAAAGAAATTTTACTTGATAATGAATGACCAAAAATGAATAAATGTAATTTCTTATTGTGTTTGTTCTTTAGTATGTTTGTGTATTTTTTTATTAAAAGCAAATAACAGTTATATTCCCCTATTATTTAAACCTATACAACATAGGCTGTTTATGTTTTACATTTTATGATATTCTTACTTAATTTACCCCAAACTTTGTTGTGTTGTTACTGATTTTTTTTTTATTTTCCATCATCTTTTGCAGTTCAGTTTCACATTGCCCATTTATATGAAACCCAGGTAAGTGTTTTAACTTACCCAATTTAAAATAGAACCAAACAAAAATGATCACTTATATAGGTTTTAATGAAATTAATTATATACAGATAATTTTAATGGATTTCTGGTCGTTACCTCTTACATAAATTTTATATTTATTGAAAGTACCAATGTTGCTTAGTTAAACAGTTATTACACAGTGTATACCCAGAAGTTTGATTTAATATGGCTTGCCTCTAAACTTGATTTGTAAGCTCAAATGGCTGTATTTAAGATTTCTGTTATTTGTAATGCAAAGTGCCTCATTTTCTTTCCAAATGTTGTAGATGCTTGTTTTAATGCATTGTTTTTAAATAGTTTTTTTCACTTTTTCTTAAAATTTGAAATAGTTCTTCTGTGTGTCAGTGTTTGGAAGGCATATTGGAGTCAACTTTTTGTCATTACCATTACTTATGTGGTTATTTTATTTTCAAAACTTTTTCAGTTTAATTTTAGAACATTTTGCTTCTGTGTATTTCACTTATTGCTTAGTTGTATAATAAATGGTGTAACACATTTACTTAAGGCAATACAATAGAAAATCGGTTATAAATTTTTATGAGAATAAAGATTAGGTAATAATAATTTGTATGAAACAAATTTTTCAACTGCTTTAAAAAATGTGCTGATCATTATATATGTACATTATTTCTATTTTGATGCTTTGCCCCAAGTGTAACAATAAGGCAAGTATATGTATGCCATGCAGCTCATACCTAAGAAATAGAAGATCCTACTATACCCATTTTTTATACAATTGTGGGATATAATCAAATACTTTGAGATAAAATGCTGCTGTTTCCTAAACCCAGCTTTGAAGCAGAATCATTTGGGGATTTTACAAGCCAATCTAAAGTCAACACAGTTAACCTCAAAGAGCCAAGTTTGTTGGTATCCCTACCTGTAGCCCCCGCTACTTGGAAGGCAGAGGCAGGAGGATCACTTAAGCCCAAGAGTTATAGATCAGGCTAGGCCACATAGTGGGACCCCATCTCAAAAATAATTAACATCAGAATTCCTTGTGCTAGCAATACCACCTTAAACCCACATACCCACAGAATCAAAGTTAATGGATGCTCAGGTTGATTTCTAAACACCCCCGCCACCCCAGCTTTTCTAATTCTTGATATGATCTGTTTCCAGCTAACTATACATTTTCTTACCACCTTCTTCTTTTTTAATGTTATTGTATTTTTTGTACCTTTATTTAATTAATTTGTTTTTATGTGGTGCTGAGAATCAAATCCAGTGCCTCACATATGCTAGGCAAGGCTCTACCACTGAGCTACAACTGCAGCCCCTCACCTTCATTTTTAATGAATATTTTTGCTGGAGTTGGAATTCTGTTTATTTGACCACTTTCAGATTTGTATTCCATTTTCTTCAGACTTTGTTTCTTATGAAAATTTGTCTGTTGGTCTTATTGTTTAATCCTGTTAAGGTAATATGAGGACAGGTCCTTGTCCCCCATTGACTCTTTCATTTGATAAATTTTTATCATTCAGATTAAATAAAATCCAAAGAGCAAAATTTGTAACAAGCAGGGTGTGTGATTATTGGGAGACAAGAAGATGACACTATAAGCATACGAAAGGATTGAAATCTCTACTCCAGTGATTATAACAAGGATTTCCATTTTTCAGGTGAACAGTTGAAGAAAAGCAAAATGGCTTGTCTACTTACCTATAAAATTGTAGCTTTTATACTTCAACCAGTTTATACCAACAGACCTTGTTATGTATATGGATTTTTAAAATATAAGTAGTCAAATGTGGTTAGCGGCTGCTGCCAGGTACAAAATAGTTAATGGGTGTTTATAAGAAGTTGTCTTCTCACTAATAAATGAAGAAGAAATTCAGTATCATTTTGTGATCCCTGAGGGCCCTACCTCCACATTACCTTCACAGTACTAAACAGTAAGATCATAAATAAAACATATTTATGGGTTATCTCTATCTACTATGGTTAAAGAAGCCCTCTCTGATAGAAACTGTTTGGATTGAGTCCTGATTGGAGAGGAACCAGTGATATAATTAGTTGGGGCTGATGAGAGTTTGTGTGTGTGTGTGTGTGTGTGCGTGCGCGCATGTGTGTGTCTGTCTATGCACGTGCGCGCATGTGTATTGGTATGTGCATTAGTACTGGGTTCTGCTAATAAAGAGGTGTTATAAGTGCAGTAGCTTTGTGGCATTACACCTATATAATTAAAATGTGTTTAGGTTGGGAATGTAACTTGGTAGAGGTCTTATTTAGCATGCGTGAAGTCCTGGGTTCAATTTCCAGCACCATTAAAAAAAAAAGGGTAATTAAAATGTGACGTGTCATATGAATTGATAAATAGATTAGTGGAGTATATCCTAGAAAGCTAGGAATAGACCAAGGTGCATATAGAAATTAAGCATATGATGGGACTAAGATGGATTTATTAGTAAATGCTTCTAGGATTACTAGATAGATTTAAAAGAAAAGAAAAGAAAAGATACTGCACAAATAGTAGAGGAAAACATCTTGAAATCCTCATCAAATATGGTATAGGAAAATATTTTCTAATTATGGCTCAAATTCAGAGGCAGTAAAAACAATAGCCAGTCATTCTGAACAAAATTAAAATAATTCCTATATGGCTGGCAAAAAGCCCAGAAGTTCAAAGGATATCTAAGAAACTGGGACCAAATTGTAACATGTACCACCGACAAGGGGCTAATATCCTTACTATGTAAGAAACTCTTAAAATGTTGAAGGAAAATGAAATCCTGATAGAAAAATGGGACTGGGGTTGGGGTGGTGGTGGTGTTGAATAGACAATTCAGAAAACCAAAGTAAAAATAGCCCTTAAACATGTGGAAAAGTTTTCACACATTGTTAGAGAGATGCAAATTAAAGCAACACTAAAGTACAGTATCTCACCTATCCAGTTGTTGATAATTAAAAGGGACTGTTGGAAAACATGCCCTCTCAGGCATCATGGGAATGCAAACTGGTACAGCCTTTGTAGGGGAGCATTTGGTAGTAACCTAGCAAAACAGTATGTGCTTTTGACCAGACAATCTCACATCTATGAATCTATCTTGGAAGTATACCTCCAAAAAGAAAAAAGCAAAAAAAGATAACAATTGCACCATTGTTTGCCATTGCAAAAATATTGGAAATAACCTAAATGTCCACACAGAGGAAAATGGTTATGTAAACTGTAGTACATTCTTGTAATGGATCCCTATGAAGCTACGGAAAAGAATGAGGAAGATTTGTGTGAAGGGACATGGAGTGATTTTCCAGGATATTCTGTTAAATGGAAAAATTGCAGAATGCACTAAGAACATATCTGTGTGAAAGAAAATATACATGTGTAAAACAAAGTATACATGTGCCTATTTCAAAAGAAATAGAATAAACCAGAAACAAAGGAGATTGGCTACCTTATAGGTGGTAGTTGTAGATAGGGTAATAGGGATGTGGAAGAAGTAGAACTTCTCTGAGCATATACTTTTTGGATAGTTCTGATTCCTACAACCTGGTAATGTTTTATATACCCCCAAATTAACTGAATATGATGAACCATAGGTCAGCCAACCTAAAATAGAACACAAACAGTAACAAATGAATCTAACTGTACTATGAATGAATAGAATAACTATACTGGAGGGTATTAAAAAAAAAACCTAAGTAACTTTGAAGAAGTGTTTTAACTCTATAGTGTAAAACTAGAAACAGAAAGAACCAGAAACCAATCCTGCACTGTAGTTAGTTTCTCACAGGGGTATACATTATAAATTAAGTGTATTGTGAATAATGACAACCAGGTTTATCACTGTCCAAGAGAACTTACTGATAAAGAAGAAAGGCTGAACTGAATTCTGTGTTGTTGGGTTTGAATTGAAGGTATCAGTATAAATGTATGGTTATGGATATAGTAGGTGGATAGACATAAAGGTAGGAGAATGTATTGTGTATATGTATGTGTGCGTACATAAATATATTTCCTAACCCTGTTTGCTGGGAGGGCCTAGAAGCAGTTACTCTACCCAGCAACAGTGAACATACTAGGCACTTAGACCTTCATTTCTAGATAACATTCTTCAAGAATAGGACCCAGGGATCTTACGGAGAAGTGGGTGATTCTAGGGCCTATGAAGGGGAACTACAGGTTAAGCCCTGGAGTATCTTAATGGTAACTGAAAGTAAGGAAGTGTGCAAAAAGTAAAGAACCATGGGGATATGTCAGAAGAACACAGGAACCATCTGCAAGGGTCAGGGTTCCTATTCACCAAAGTAACACAAGTATAGAAATGAATAATTATAGTAATGGAGCATAAGGTACAGAATATGTTAGTCCATACTGATGTAAATTAATAATTGAACAAATGAATGAAAGGTCTTACTGTAGAATTCTAATTAATTAATGTAATGATTAATGATAATATATCTCCCTGTAAGTCCCTATAGGATACTTATTCATGACTTAGTAACATTTTTCAAAATAACTAGCCAGTATTTTTTGTGAGTCTCAGAATAATAAAAGTCAAAGACCTAAGGATCTGTCTCAGATTGGAAGAAAGTAAAAAGTTATTCTAACTGAACACATTGTGGGATCTTGGATTGGATCCTGGACCAGAAATAGAACATTTGTGAGACAATTGGTGAAATTCTGTAGATTAGTTAATAGTGTTTTATCAGTGTTAATTCTGTCAGTCCTCTTTTCATATATTTTGAAGCTCTGTTACCATATCATCCTGATGATTGATTAGTTCTTTAACAAATTAAGTACCTGTGCGAGCATGCACACCTGCTAATACTTTATCTTGAAGCCTGTATTAATCTGATATTAATCTATTTGCTTAGCTTTCTAATGCATACTGTTTGTGTATTTTTTCCATCCTTTTTTTTTTTTAACCTACTTGTGTTTATATGTAAAGTGAATCTTGTAAATACTGTATGTTTGGCTCTTCATTGTGAAAATCTATCCTGTGTGTCTCTTGTTTGGACTGTGTCTGCTTATAATTAATTTGATTATTAACATGATTGGAAACAGCTGTCATTGTTATGTCTTTGTCTTATTTTCTTCAGGTTGCATTCAAGGCTTTTCTGTTTACATTTAGTTTTTTTGAAGAATTTGACTATGGTGTCCCCTGAGGTTGGCGTTTCCTTTATTGTTATACTACTTACGGTTATTTTTAGTTACTTGGACCTGGAGTTTGATGTCTTTCATCAGTTTTTGAGCATTCTCAGCCATTGTGCTGTCGATTTTTTTTTCTGCTTTATTGTTTTTCTATTCTTCTTGTACTACAATTACATGTATGGTAGACTGTTACTGTCTTAAACATTTCAGATACCCTTTTCTTTTTCTTTACTGCCTGTGGGTCCCCTTCTCCCTTTAAACTGGATGCTTTCAATTGATGTTTTTGAATTCACTGATTTTTTTTTAACATTCCAATTTACTGTTCACCCCCCATTAAAAAAAAAAAAAAATTCAGATGAGTATTTTCCAGTTCTGCAACTTACTTTCTGTGGTATGATTTCCTACCCATTCCTTTATTCATTATGATTATGTATTTTTTGTCTGTAAACATTGTTAAAATAGCTACTATATCTCCCAGTTTCAATATCTAAGTCATTTCACAGTTGGTTTTCATTCATTTCCTTTTCTTTTGAATATGGGTAAAATTTTCTTGATTCTTCATAAGTTGTAATTTTATATATGATGACATATTATCTTACATATGGTATTGTAGAGGTTTGGTGACCCTCCTGCCTCAGCCTCCTAAGTCACTGGGATTACAGATGTGTGCTATCATACCTGGCTCAGTTCAGTTATTTTAGATGATTTGACATTTGTTCTGTTCACACATAGTTCAGCAATCAATCAGAGATTTGGGCACAGTTTATGTGCAAAATATGATATTTCCTCACTGTGTCTCCTTTCTGGGATTTTTCCTTTTACTTCTAGCTCTTGTGGTAGCTGTTGATTTCTATTTGAGTTCTAGCCAGCCAAGTATAAACTGGGGCCTGCCTGCAGGTGAAAATCTCTCGAAAAGGGGATTACTCATCCGGTGACATTTTTTTTTTCTTTACATGTTAACTTTTCCTTTGGTTCAGCCTGATGTTGATCTCCCCTCTGGTACTTTCTGATCATTGACTTTTACATTTCATCCAGAATTTTAAGCTGTCTGTAAAATGTTACTCTAACACTACTAGAGGCAAAACTTCTCCCCAACATTGTAAACCATAAATTTATGTTGTTTTTTAGACATTATTTATAATTGCTGTTTAATGTTCTACTGGAAGCATCCAGTATATTTTAAATCTTTACTTGCCCAGTGACATAGACTTAGGTAGCCCCCAGTTTCCCTAAGTATGAACAGTACCTTTTAGAATATTACTGTTGGAATTTTTCTTTGCTATGTATATCATGAGAGTGAGATTGCTGGATTGTTGTATATTTGTATACCTGATTTCATAAGTAAATTCCCTTTCAACAGGACATGTTTTCCTTTATTCACATTTCCATAGTACTTGGAATTACCTCGAGCTGATCTCGAGGGTAGAAGGTGGTATATCATTTAAACTTGGATTTCTAATTTCTAGAGATATTGCACTTTACATGCCTTTCACGTTTATTATTATAAAATATATAATATGTATAATATAAAGTGTTATAAAATTATATAAATGTGTGGAGTTTTATGTCCATTGCCTGTTTTCATGAAATGTTGAGTTGCATCTTTATTCTTCCTTAAGATTTGTGCTTTTTTGGCCATGTTCGGTAAATTCCCATCCCAAGGAAATATTCTTCCACATTTTCTTATCTTAGCTTTGTACTTTTTACCTTTTATATTTAGGTTTTTAATGCAGTTGTAATTTTTTAATGTAATATGATCCAGCTTCATGTTCCTCAATATGACGTAATCATTTTTCCAAGTATGTCATTGTTTTCGTCACTAGTGTTTGGAGTATGTGTTAATAGCTGTTGAGGTAGTTCTACAAAGATGTCTTGCTCAAATAGAAATGTGGTCATGTTACTTGAAATCATTCAGTGGTTCTCCATTGTCTTAGGATACAGTCAGTTTCTTTAAATGGTTTAGGAATATCTTTCCAAAGTAGTTTCTGCATTTTCTGCCCAGCCTCCTAATACTCTAAACATGTACCTGTTCTTCCTCTGTGAAGTATCATACTAATATTATACATTACACTTGTTTTCCTGTCTATATTATTTACTACTGTCATCCCAGCCATAGCCATTTCTGTCATGTGTTAGACATTGACCAAATATTTTTTGATTGTAGGAATTGAATAATTCTGCCTTTATCCTTCAATAACTGTCTAACTTTTAGACCAGATTAACATTTGGGTGCAACTAGTTTAGCTGATGAATAAAAGTTTACTTAATAACTATGATAATCTCAATGGTCAATTCTCTAAAATCTTCCCACACAAACACAGATATTTATCCTTAAATTGCCAAAGCTGTTTTTTAATCTTACTTGATCCTTAGAACAAACCTTTAAATTGAAAGATGGAGAGATATCTCTTTTTTATTATTTTTTAATTGATGTCTATTCATAGTGTAGGTGACTTGCCTGAGTTCCCATAGTTTTACATTTTTACCTGTTTTTTTTGGCGGGGGAGGGGGAGATTTGTTTGCTCTACTGTGGTAGTAGTAATATGAATAAAAAAGCCGCTTCAGTCTATTGTTTAATCACATATATTTTAAAGGTAATATTTAAAGGGTTTTCTTTTGTTGGCTTTATCCTTTTGTTTTGGAGGAGTTGTCTTTAAGCACTATCATTACAACAGTAATGGCTTTCCACCATATTAATACTTTTGAGGAGAGAACTGAGGATAAATGGTTGCATTTAGAGTTTTCTTGTGGAACCTTAAATATTACAAATATAGTTAAGACTATAAGGGTTTTTGATGTATCTGAAGTCATATAACACAAATATTTTTAGATACTATTTTATATTTTTATCTACATTTGTATTAGGTTTTGTTAGTTTTTGTCATGTTCTCTAGTATTTACTGAGTTGCTTGGAAACTTAATGTTTCTAGGTAGACTTTATCTTCATTATTATTGAGATAATTGATGTAATTAAATAGATTGAGGTGATTTTAGCTATTGGAAGTTAGCAGATTTTTAAAAGGTCATATTGTAGTACTTTGGTATAGTGAATATTACTTTTACTGGTGTTAGATACTCTGGAGCATGGTCTATTCTATTCAAAGCCGTCTGAGGTTGAAGAAACCTCAGTAATGGAATCAATACTTTTTCTTTCAGTTGATTTTTAAAAATATATGAAAGCATCAGTATTGTCTAATCCTTTATGTAATAGTTCTTTAAAGATTATGTTTATTTTTCTCTGAATCTCTTTTTCTACCCTTTAGAGGAAGTATCATTCTGCAAAGGAAGCTTATGAACAACTTTTACAGACAGAAAACCTTTCTGCACAAGTAAAAGCAACCGTCTTACAACAATTAGGTATGTAATAGTATGTGTTTAGTATAAGTGTTTCTTTTTATGTTTTTAGCATGTTAGGATGGCAGATATGTGGCTCATTTATTCTGTTCTATTCCTTCTTTTACTCAGACTTGATAAACTTCATTTGAACCCAACATCCATCTCCCTCCCTTCATTCCTCCCTCCCTTTCTTTCTTTCTTTCTTTGTTTCTTTTTTTATACTTGGGATTCAACCCATGGGTGCTTTACCACTGAGCCACATCCCCCAGCCTTTTTTATCTTTTATTTTGAGACAGGTTCTCACTAAGTGGCCCAGTCTGGCCTCAAACTTGTTATCCTCCTGCCTCAACCTCTTGAGTCGCTGGGATTGTGGGCATTGTACCACCTTGCCTGGTTGAACCCAGTGTATTTCTTCCCTCTGCCAAGCACTGTCCTTGTATAGTGTATCGCAGTATAATTCTTTAGTACAAATGTCCCTTTTAAGCCCTCAGAATTACTCCCAAGTATTTAACCCATGATCCATGCCAGATGTAGATTTAGCACTCAGTTAAGTGATTTGCCTAGAATCACTTAGTGTTTGGTGAGCTTGTTTTCATAGTTTAATTATAACTAAAACTTTTTTTTCTAAAAATTGTAGCACATCTAACACTATATTTCCTATATGTATGCAATTCTATTCTGATATTGAACTTGAGGGTATGTAGCCATTTGGATGTCAGGTGTCACTGTCACCAAGAGGATAATAAAGGAGCTGTTTAACAATAATGCTGTTACCTAATTATTGAATCTTGTTTCTTTTCAGTTTTGTATATTTGGTTTTGGTTAGGGCAAATCATTAATTTTAAACCAAGATTGTACACGGAAGTTTTCATCATGTAACTATGTTTTATATAATTTTGAAGTATTTTAGATTTATTAATATATAATTAGCTATACAAAATAAACACATTACCTTCATATAAAATCTTTGTTTTTAATTTTTAATTTTATCCATTAGAATTTTACTTCAGTTGTCTGTACTTCTTAAGAGTTGTGGAGGATGTAGTTAATTGATTTATTGTTCTGGGGACTGAACCCAGGAGCACTTTGCCACTGATCTACATCCCCAACCCTTTTATTTTTTATTTCGAGATAGGAGCTTGCTAAGTTGCTGAAGCTTTCCTTGAACTTGGGTTCCTCCTGTCTTAGCCTCCTGAGTTACTGTAATTACAGATGTGTACCACCACGCCCAGCTGAAAATATTTATTCTTAATGATGTCATCTTATAGTGTTTGAGTAATGTGAATTTTTATTTGTATTTTGTATTATATTTTATTTTAATACTGAGGCTTGAACCCAGGGGTGCTCTACCACTCAACTGTATACTCAGCCATTTTTATTTTGAGACAGGGTCTTGCTAAGTTGCTGAAGCTGGCCTAAAGCCTGTGGTCCTCCTGCCTTAGTTTCCCTTTCACTGGGATTACAGGCATGTGCTACCATGCCCAGCTAAATTTATATCTTTAAATTAAAGCATGTTTATTAATACAGTAAAAGATTATTTTGATTCTTAAGTAAAAAGAACCAAATGTGATGCCTTTAAAAATGTTAGCAAAAATGCATTTACTTTTTAAATTTAAGAAATAAGTTGAAATAATTTTGGTTTCAACTGTGTCTGACTTATAGATCATCTGATCTCTTTGGCAATGTCTTATTGAATTTCAAGAGTATAAAAGTAAACTTGTCATTGTTTTGAATAGAAAAATACTTGCCCCTAATTGGCTCAAATTTAACCTGCATCAATCCTTCCAATTTTGATTGTCACTGCTGTTGAAACAGCTCCTTTAAAGCCCATTTCTCTAAATACTGTTCTTACTACTATAGTGGGAGAGAGATGGGAAGAACAGATGACTTAATGTGTACTTGACTTAGAGTTGTATAAAACACAGTAACAGAATCCCCTTAAAATATCTTTTGGTGCATAGCAATTAGAGTAAATGTCAGGAACAAAGGGTCTTCATTTATTATATATACTATGGACTGTATACAGTGAACAGAGCTAATTTTATGCATTTGAATGATCCACTGATAAATTTAGCCAGATTATTCCTGTGAATCTTGAAGATTTAGAGTGTACTAATTCAGATTGCAGATACAGCTCAGTGGCAGAGTGCTTCCCCAGTATGCATGAGCCCCTGGGTTCAATCCCTAGTAAATCCACCACACCCCTCAAAATATAAGTTATTTTATGATCTAATCTTTTTATTGATTATCTAGGCAACAAATTCTTAGAAAAACTTATTTATCAAACAATCATTAATGGTATTTGTACATTAGAATACACTTTTCTTACAGCTCTGGGTTTTTAAAATTATCAATTGCCAGTGAGGTAGAGTTGTGTGTGCACACTTTAATCTGAACTATGACTATATAGCCTTATATTGTTACTTGGAAATAAACATTAGGGTTAATAGAGTGTCTTGGAGATTCTTAAAATATACATTGATTTTTACATGGAATAGTAAAAATAAGACTTGGACTGGGGATGTGGCTCAAGCGGTAGCGTGCTCACCTGGCATGCGCGGGCCGCTGGGTTCAATCCTCAGCACCACATAAAGATAAAAATAAAAAAATAAAGATGTTGTGTCCACTGAAAACTAAAAAATAAATATTAAAAAATTATCTCTGTCTTACAAAAAGACAACATTTTTATATTCTTTGTTTGATTACTTTTAATAGAAAAGACTACTGATAGCCAGTAGAACCTTGTTATTTTAACTTTGCTTAATGTTATGTATCTTACATTGGACATTTGATTGATAGTAGATTTCAAATCATAATTGTACTTGAAACTTACCATGTAAAAGTGAATACATCATTAGAGTATGTATGCTTTATAACCTAAACGTTAAATATTATTTTAATTTTTCTTGAATGAAAGCTCGATGTGGCTTTGATAATTATTTACTGTGGGAAACAGACTTTCATTGCCAGAATAGCCAGTTCTAAAATGTGGTAGCATATACTCTAAACTGAATTAATGAGTTGATCGAAAAGGGTATTTTTATTTGTTTTCTGCTTAGTAATCTTAAAAATGAAATACCCAGGTAATGTATGTAAATATTTTAAATCATTTACTATAGGTTGGATGCATCACACTGTGGATCTCCTGGGAGATAAAGCCACCAAGGAAAGCTATGCTATTCAGTATCTCCAAAAGTCCTTGGAAGCAGATCCAAATTCTGGCCAGTCCTGGTATTTCCTTGGAAGGTGAGACTTTTTAGACATATGACTTTGCTTTTGTCCATTTCAATTACAGTCTAAAATGTTAGTTTATACTTATATCCTGAGTAACGTGTTTTCTCTTTTAAATACATTATCAGAAGAATTACAATGGAAGTTAAAAGAAAGCTTTTAAATATGATGGTTTCCTTATAGCATAAAATAAGAAACAGGACATTTCTTATTTCGGTATTGGATTTTCTTTTGACCTGAATTATTGCCAGTTTTTAAAATGTCTTATTGCCAGATATTAATTTTTTCAGTAAAGTGTTTAAATGCCTTTTCTTCTGATTTCTAGTATTTTTTCTTTATGTCTTTACATACCCTTAATAAAGAAGACATAAAGTAGCCTAATGACTGCTGGGAGCCAGTAGAGCTTTGTTATATGTAGTTTTGATTAATAATGTATATCTAAGAAATGAATGAACATAATTTGATTGATAGTAAATCTCAAGTCACAACTGCTTGATATATTTTGGTGGAAAAAGTGGGTACATTATTATTAGATATGTTGAAAAGCAGAAAAGCGACATGTAGGGAAAAACGTTTTCTGAGTCTGGAAGCTTTTGTCATGGTTTTCAAACATTGAATGTCTAAATTATGCTTAGGAATTATCTCACATATACTTTATGTATGTGTATTGGCCAGAAGACTTAGATTCAAGTACTGTCTTAGCTATAATTTGTGGCATTGTGGATGATGCAGTTAAACCTTTTGAGGCTTCAATTTATTTTAACCTGTTAATAAGAGTGGTTCTCAATTGGGGACTGTTGGGGAGTGCTGCTGGCACGTAATGGGTAGAGGTAGGCATGCTGCTAAACATAGTCCAATATATAGGATAGGTCTCTACAACAAAGAATTACCTGGCTCCAAATGTCAATAATGCTGCAGTGGAGGAATTTTAGATTAGGTGATCTGCTAGGTACCAAAAATATCCTATTTTGTTTTCATTTTAATTATTGTTCCATTCTCTGTTTACGTAAGAATATTGTGAGTAAATTTGCCATATAATCACATTAAACTTTAAATTATTTATATGGCTTCATTTTTCCTTTGAATAGCAAGTATTGTTTGTGAGGGACAATGATGCTGTTTCTTTAAAGAAGGAAATAGTAAATATATTAAATATTAATTATTATGTTAAGTAATAAATAGTCAAATATTTAAAATATTCGATTGCTCATTAATGTACAATAAGTATTGACTGAAGGCTACTTATTTAGGGCAGATTTTTTCTCATTCCTGTTCATGCTTATAAAATAGTCTAATTTGAGTTGCTCCTAAATAAAGCTCAAGTGTCTAAACCGTGTTTCTCTTCTGTGAAAGCAAAAACTGGATCTTGTCATCTTTCTTTTTGCCTGACAGAATGATTATTCAATAATGGAATAAACAAGCAAACTAAATTCCATTTGTACGCTAATACCATTACCACTGTTAGTGTAGCAAAATGTGAGGTTTCATGCAGTGATGACTATTAAGAAGATCTGATACTAGGAAGTGGGAGTTTCTAGTTTTCCTATAGTTTCAAAGTTTATATATGAAAATTTCTTTTAATATAGATTAAAAGGAATACATGTTAGAAAGTGTTTTCCTTTTGTCCTGAGATTAGTAGATTAATACAAAACAATAGTGTGAATATCATCTTAGTAAAAGTTTTTAAATTGAAATTCTGGATTTATAAAATTAATATATAATGAGCTATATCTAAAATTATTCTTAGTAATCCTGTAATTTTCAGCTTCAGTGAGCAATATTCCAGAGAAGTTTTAGAGTTAACTGTTTTTACGTGTGAAACCATTGAGATGTCTTTAATTTAATCTTTTGGAAAACGTTTCCAAGTGTGTAATACACTTTTCCTGACTTCTCAAATAAAGGTACTTTTCACAGTTTAACTTGCTTTAGAGTTAAAGGTAATCATTTTAGACATTCATTATTTTTCACCTGTAATAATTCTGGTTCTTGTTTAGATTTACTTTGATATTTACTTACCC
Source organism: Marmota monax (assembly GCF_021218885.2). Taxonomy (NCBI): domain Eukaryota; kingdom Metazoa; phylum Chordata; class Mammalia; order Rodentia; family Sciuridae; genus Marmota; species Marmota monax. Next base: position 2,096,685 of record NW_026694524.1, on the reverse strand, counting down.
TCTTTCGCTGCCTTCTAATGTGAGAAAATTTTGTACATAAATTATATTTTAGAAGTTATTTTAAAGTTCCAAATGAAGACTTCAAGTATCAGAAACTTGGGGGTTTGATGACTAATGTCTCTGAGGCTTTTTATTATTTACTTCTTCATTTAGGTCTGTGTTGAAGATTGAATACGCTCATCATTTACCATGTGTGAAGTTGTAATGTGGTATTCTACTGTATTGACCCCTGTCGTTGACCTTGTTATCACAAATTATAGAATATTAGAGTTGGGAGGGATAAGGGAAGTCACCTTACACCCTATAAGTACTGTCATTTTATAAATGTAGAAAGTAGATTCAGAGGAATAAAATGTTTTGTCCAAGGTCACACAGATATCACAACAGGAACTAGACCCTAGGTTAACCCAGGGCTTTTTAAATTACATAGGCTGTCTCAGAGGAACCTAGTTAAGGAAAAGTTGTTGGTGATTGGATTGGGACATTTCTATTTGGGCACATTGATTTCCTACTTTGACTTTGTAGGACCAGAATGTGAAAACACTGGTTTGGGGGCACAAACTGCTTATTTCTGCCAGCAGTTATGCAAATTTGTCTATAAATCTAGAGATTTGGCTTTGATTTAATAACAACAAAAGGAGCACATTTCCTACTCTTTGTTAAGCGTTCCCTTTCCCTCTAGTATCTGTCCCTGTTTGGCATTTTTGCTGACCTTTTCTCATGAATTTTCCCTTTATGAAGTGGTCTGTAGATGCTGTCTGAAACTTTTTTTCTTCTGTCTCAGCTACTAATGTTTTTTCCATTGTCCAGTGCACATGGTGGTGATTCCTTAGACTTACATCTCTTTTAGGTGTCCTATGCTCTTACAGCTTCTCTTCCATATAGATAAATTCTAAGTCTAGATTTGTGTTTTTATAAGCTATCTTAAAATTCCAGGTCCACATCTGTTCTTTACCAAAATTTCCCATTTTAATGTCTTCACTGTGTTAAAATCAGTATATATCAAACCACATTCATCACACTCCTCCCCTATCCAGCTTCTTGCTCTTTTCCTTTTGGGGGGGGAAAAATCACCATTTTCTTCCCTTTTCTTATGTTGCCAGGGATGGAATCCAGTGCCTCATACATGCTGCACAAGCTCTCTACCACTGAACTGTACCTCCAGCCCCATTTCTTTCCTGTTTAATCAGGCTTTAAAGCTAAGTTATAGCCCCCATCACCATGCATATCTAATCAGCCAGTTATGGAGTCTTTATTTGTCTTTTGCATTCTTGTTTTTGCCATCTTTTGTTCTCAACAGTTCCATTACTTTCACTTCAATTTCTACCTTTTCAAAACCAGTGAGTGTTGGGAGGCTGAGGCAAGAGGATCTTAAGTTCAAGGCCAACCTCTACAACTTAGCAAGGCCCTGTCTCAAAAGGGGGGTGTGTGTGGCTCAGTGATTAAGCACCCTTGGGTTCAATCCCCAGTCCAAAAATAAAAGAAGTGTGACCATCCTTTTTTTTTTTTTTATTGTGCATAACTTATTTTCCTTTTAGTCTGCCTGTACATTGTTCGCAGAATTAATATTCCTGTAAAGTGCTTCCATTATGACCTTTTCCCTTGTTAGGAAAACAAACTTCAGGGTATTCTTGAGATGGTATTCTCTACTGTTTTGTATCTGTGTTTTCTTATAAATACACTATTCTTTGCTCATACTTATTCAAAATACCTTCTCTCATCTTCTCTGCCTAAATTAGTGACTCCCAGACTTTTAGATGACATGAAAGATTCAAAGAATAAATTTAAGATAAAAATATGTTGTTCAGGCAAGCAAAGGTGTTTAATTTTTTTGTTTTGCACAGCACGAATATTAGCTTATTAGAAAAATTTTATATGTGTATCTTGTATGTGTGATTGTTTTTTCATTTTGTCTGCTTGGCAAACTTGCCATATGTTAACTGGCAATTGGAATCACTGATCTAAATAATAAGCACTTACACATAGTCATACCACTTATTCTTACTCTCCCCACCACCTTTTTTTTTTTTTTTTTGCATTTTCTAAATTCTGCAGTAAATAGTAATCTGTTTCTAGATTGTCTTTGCTAGCCATTTCATATGGTATTGCGACATTTATTTTTAATTCTCAGCTAAATTATAAGCTTCTTGAAGACAGAGACTGGGGTTTTTCTTTTCTTTTTTCCTTCGGTGCCAAGCTAAGAAGACAATTTCTGTATTTGTAATTTCAGCTGCTATCTATGTCCATCTGCTAAATTTGTATTAAGAAAATGGCAGGTCCTTGAAAACTTCAATCTTACCTTGCTTTCTTCATTAGTCATCAAAATATTGCACTTTTTATTTTGTTGTTTCTGATACTTAGATATCTGAGATGGACTGTTACATTTTTAATGAATTAAAGAATTATTGCCTTCCATGTTAATGAGAAAGAAGAATAGAAATCTGATTCAAGTCTTACCAACATTCAGTGTTTTGTTTGTTTTAAACTATATTCTGACTGTATGGAAAGGTAGAGATGAAGATACGTAAGTGGAGTGGGAAGGGGGCATGTTCAACTCTTGATATTATAATATTGAAATGATATGGCCAAAACCTATTTTAAGGGACTTCATTAGTACAGCATGCTTTAGCACTTATAAGACAGACTATAATATACTTTACTGGAGTGCTTATTATAATATACATTATAATTCCCATATATGTATACACACGTATACACACATATACATAAATATATTAAACTTACTAGGCTTTTTAAAAATTTACTTTGATATATAGTTCATCCTTACAGCAAATTAATTAATTTCAGTACTAATGGAATTTTCTTGATTTCCCCTCCCCTCTCAGGTGCTATTCAAGTATTGGGAAAGTTCAGGATGCCTTTATATCTTACAGGCAGTCTATTGATAAATCAGAAGCAAGTGCAGATACATGGTGTTCAATAGGGTAAGACTTTGTATAAAATTAATGGTAATTTAGTTGACGTGCAAAGAAAATTGCATCATATACAATGTACTTTTTTTCTTTTTTCTTGGTACCGGGGGTTGAACTCAGGGGCACTCGACCACTGAGCCACATCCCCAGCCCTATTTTGCATTTTATTTAGAGACAGGGTCTCACTGAGTTGCTTAGCGCCTCACTAAGTTACTGAGGCTAGCTTCGAACTCTCGATCCTCCTGCCTCAGGCTCCCGAGCCCTGGGATTACAGGCATGCGCCACCGCGCCCAGCTCATATATAATGTACTTTCGTAGTTTAAATCATGTTGTGAATCTAAGCAGTTCCTCTTAGTTAACTTATTTGTTCTTAATTTCTCTTCCTAGTGTGCTATATCAACAGCAAAATCAGCCTATGGATGCTTTACAGGCCTATATTTGTGCTGTACAATTGGACCATGGCCATGCTGCAGCCTGGATGGATCTAGGCACTCTCTATGAATCCTGCAACCAGCCTCAGGATGCCATTAAATGCTACTTAAATGCAACTAGAAGCAAAAGTTGTAGTAATACCTCTGCACTTGCAGCACGAATTAAGTATTTACAGGTAAAATTTTTAAATAGCAGTCTCTTAAAGCCATGTATTTACCCAGGACACTCAGGCAGGAGGAGGGTGGCTGGAAAGTTTGTCTAGTTGTGTTTTGATGTCTATAATCTGTTTCCATATTTTGTAAACATACCATAGCTTGTAATATTATTTTACTTTTCATTTTAAGTAAGATATACAGTATTTTAAAAGATGCTCTTTTGCACATTTACGCTGTTGATGCATATTAATTTACATAATTTTTTTCTATGTGCTGTCTACATTTTTAAGTTGTCATAGCATTTTAAAGAAAAGAACACAAACACTGTCTTTCACTCTTGCTTGGAGTTTCATGAGAAGACAGCTATGAGAACTCTGAAAACAGAGCTCAGCTTTGTTTTGATTCTCACAAAGGTTTATATTCCGGTTACCCTCTTTATACTTAGTATCTTTCTAAAGCCCCAAATTTAGAAGCTATTTTCTTTAAAAAAACAATTAGCTATACCATTTAGGAAGATTTAGTGGACTTGCTCTTACTCAAGTAGGCTTGTGTTAAATTTGCTTTTTACATAATTTTTCCTAGGCTCAGTTGTGTAACCTTCCACAAGGTAGTCTACAGAATAAAACTAAATTACTTCCTAGTATTGAGGAGGCGTGGAGCCTACCAATCCCCGCAGAGCTTACCTCCAGGCAGGGTGCCATGAACACAGCACAGCAGGTGAGAAGTTGGGTTATGTTCTGCAGGTGCCCAGCTTTAAGGGTTCTTTTCAATCTGTAGTGGTCAAGCTTATTTTACTAAGCCCAGGAGGCTTTTATTAATGAAAAGCCTTTTGATTTAATTGCAAAGGGAATCTAGACCAAAATAAAACTCCCTCTGATATGGGAAGATTTTGGGGTGCCAACTTAGACCTTTGTGCATTTTCATTATTTTGAAGGAGATTTCTTAAAGTAATGCTGCAATGGTTTATTTAATTTTTAAAGCAAGTTTTTCAAAGGAAGGTACACATTCCTCCATTGATTATTCATTTGATTTTGATTTTCGATAATTGCAATCAGCGATGTCCACATAGCTTTGAAAAGTATGCAGCTTGTAAAGTTTTGTAATTTGAAGGAATGAATTAAGAACATATAGAACCCTATTTTTGTCTTCCTTCTGTGATTCTTAGGCATGTAAACCTCATCATCCAAATACTGAACCTGTATTAGGCCTCAGTCAAACACCAATTTCACAGCAATCCTTGCCACTACACATGATTCCTTCTAGCCAAGTAGATGACCTGTCCAGTCCTGCCAAGAGGAAAAGAACATCTAGTCCAACAAAGGTATATGTTTTAGAGAAATAGAAATCCCAGTCAAAAGAGAAGCTCTAACTGCCCTCAAATTGTGCAGTTTGAACAACTCCTGTCCTTTACTTTAAATCTGTGGACATCAAAGAGTGAAAGGTTTGAGTTTTTCCGTCCCAAACTCTTGGAATCATTAAATATAGACATAGGGATAAATTTGCATTCATCAAATCATTTTATTCATCTCCTTGCCGTTAAGATCTCAGCACACTTTTCATCATCACTTTTTACTGACATTGAAATAAACTTAATGTTGGATCTAGTGAACAGTTTGATATTTAGGCTAGCCACTTGGGCCATAGTTTAGGGGTGGGTCTTTTGGGGTGGCTTATTAAAGAATTAGTATTTTAAATTTATGATTTATAAGCTTAATATGCATGAAAAATTATCTTTTTAAAGAATATAATGTTATAACATCTTTTATGTGTAAATAGTCCATAGTCATTTGGCCTCCATTAGTCATTATTGTTAACTCTATGGATTTAACCAAATATTCTTTAATTTTTTTTGTTTTTATCAATTTCCCTCAGAATACTTCTGATAATTGGAGTGGTGGCCATGCTGTGTCACATCCTCCAGTACAGCCACAAGCTCATTCATGGTGTATGACACCACAGAAATTACAGGTATGTAAAACTACACTTTTGACAGATTGTTTTTTCTATTAAAATGTAGTAGAGGTAGTAAGTTTTAAGTTCTTTAGGTATTCTTAAAGTTGAATGGTAGTTAACTGAATTGATAAGTCCATAAGTAAAATGAACCCACATTTGCCAGAAAAATGGAGATAAATTCACTCGTTTTCATTTTATTTTTAAATAATTCTTTCTTTTTTTCTTTTTGTAAACAGGTAATACATTCACATGGTTCAAAATGCATAAACTGTAATGTAGAAAATACATATGGTAAAACCTCCTTCCAATTCCTGCCCTTACCACTCACTTCTCCTAACAGATGGCTGGTGTTACTAGTTTCTTTTCTGTCTTTCCAGAAATAGTTGTACATGTACAAGCGGATAAGCTTACCCCCCTTCATATACTATTCTCCTTGTTTAATAAAAGAGAATATACTATATTCAAGTTGTTACCCCTTATCTGTAGTTCTACTTTCTGCAGTTTCAGTTACCAGCAGTCAACTGTGGTCCAAAAACATTAGATGAGAAATTTGAGAAATAAACCATTGATAAATTTTAAGTTGTATTATTCTGAGTGGCATGATGAAATTCTACTCTGTCCCACAAAGGATGTGAATTATCCCTTTGTCCTGCATATTCACACTATTATATACTGCTTGGCCTTAGTTATTTAGTGGCTATCTCATTTATCAAACAACTGTTGTAAGCTGGGCACTGTGGCACATGTCTGTAATCCCAGCAGCTTGGGAAGCTGAGGCAGGAGGATTCCAAGTTCAAAGCTAGTCTCAGCAACTTAGCGAGGCCCTAGCAACCTAGTTAGACCCTGTCACAAATAGAAATAGAAATGGCTCAGTGGTTAAGTGCTTCTGGGTTCAATCCCTGTTACAAGAAAACAAAACAAAAACTGATGTGATTTTGTGATATTTCAGTGCTTGCATTCAAATAACCCTTAGTTTACTTGATGATAACCACAAAACATGAGTTATGATTTTGACAGTTTGGATATGCAAAAGAGGAGCCACACAATGCTGCCTTTAAGTGAAAAGATGAAAGTTCTTTATTTAATAAGAAAAGGGAAAAAAAAATATGTTGAGGTTGCTAAGATCTAAGGTAAGAATAAATCTCTTACCCATGAAATTGTGAAGAAGGAAAAAGAAATTGGTCATTTTGTCGTTGTACCTCAAATTGCAAAAGTCATATCCACAATGTGTAGTTTTTTTTAGGATAGAAAAGGCATTAAATTGCAGGTTTGGTAATCGACAGTTTTAGGTTTCCATTGGGGTCTAAGAAGATATTCCATGTAGATGAAGGAGGTCTACTGTATGCTATTTAACAATGCATTTTACAGACTTCTCATGTCAGTATGTAAAGTGCTTCTTTGTTCTATGGTTGCATCATATTTCTTTCTATAGATGCCACACTTGTTCTTTAAGCAAATAACTAACTTTGCACATTCAGCTTGTCTTCAAACTTTAGCTGTTCCAAGCTGCTGGGATTACAGAGCTGCTTCAAGATGCATTATTGTCATAATATATTTTTAAGCTTTAGGAATTTTCTATACATGTGCTGAAAAATATTGTATCAATCAGTAAAATTTCATGTCCATTTCTCTGAAAGATCACATTATAGTAAGCTTTGTTTATATGAATTCTTAGTTCTTAGGTTTTTCAAGCTTTTTAAAGGACTTTATCTTGGCGTTGATGATTGTTGGTCAGAGATCAGTGTCTTTGTCCAGATAGTGGCTCTGAGATTATTCAGTTATTTCAGAGAAAGGTTGCTTAGAACACTTAACTTGTTTCTTAAATATGTCTTTGACTGTATTCTCCTTTTTTCTTCTTCTAGCACTTGGAACAGCTCCGCGCAAATAGAAATAACTTAAATCCAGCACAGAAACTGATGCTGGAACAGTTGGAAAGTCAGTTTGTCTTAATGCAACAATCCCAAGTGTGTATAGCATTTTTTCCCTAAAATTTGTTAGCATTTTGAGTATTTTTATTAACTGTAATATTATTTTAGAGCATGTTCATACCCAATTCTGTTTTCTACCAATATTTCATAGAATTTAGTGATATTTGCTTCTTAAAATACTAATAATAGCAATTATACTTTAGAAAAAAATCAGCAATAAATTTAATTTTGAACACTTCATGTTTTATTATTTATTTACATGACATTTGACCTGTATCCTAAGGGCTTAAATTATTTAGCACCTAATAAGCTATCCTAAACTGAGATGCCATTTTTATAGGGTATGTTTAGTTTGAAGATCTGGCGTACTTGTTTATGATGAAATTTTGAGATCTTCTATTTTGTGTTATAGAAAGGACCTAGTTCATATTTCATGGCATAATCATCACAAATTTTTTTGCCCCTTCCCTTTTTTCTTTTTGCAAAAATGTGAGATGTGACCATTTTAAATTTGTGCTAGTGTTACTTAAAAAATTTATTACTGAACTCTTTGGTGAAAGATTAAGACACTTGTGAATATGTTAATGCAGTGGAGATGATTATGCAATGAAATATGCTAAATTGTAGATTTCATAATTTTCAACTGCTTTCTTTAGTGATTACTAATGGGATGTTTCTTTAAAGTGAAACATTTTTGCCTTTTTAAAAAAATTTTTTATTTTAATTAGTTATACATAAAAGGAGAATGTATTTATGCACTTTGATATAATTTCTCATTTTTCTGAGTATACATGTTGTGAGGATAGGAAACATTTCTGCTTCTTATATGTGAATAAATACAATTTCTTATTTTTAGCATTGCTATTTTTCAGCCTAGCAAAATATTAGGGTTAAATCAGAGATTACCTGATTATTCATCTTCACATTCTGATTCTGTTTCCCTTGGACCACACACATAGCATTTACTACTTTTCATTTGTTTTGACAGATGAGACAAACAGGAGTTGCACAGGTACGATCTACTGGGATTCTTAATGGCCCAACAGCTGACTCATCACTGCCTACAAACTCAGTCTCTGGCCAGCAGCCGCAGCTTACTCTGACCAGAATGCCTAGCGTCTCTCAGCCTGAAGTTCGTCCTGCCTGCCCTGGGCAGCCTTTGGCCAATGGACCCTTTTCTGCAGGCCATGTTCCCTGTAGCACATCAAGAACGCTGGGAAGTACAGACACTATTTTGTTAGGCAATAATCACATAACAGGAAGTGGAAATAATGGAAACGTGCCTTACCTGCAGCGAAACGCACTCACTCTACCTCATAACCGCACAAACCTGACCAGCAGCGCAGAGGAGCCGTGGAAAAACCAACTATCTAACTCCACTCAGGTAGTAGACCAGCTGCTTTTTTGTCCTCCCATATAGTAGTATTATCTTTATTTGGTTTTATACATTTTAAGAGAAGAAGTAGTAAAACTTGAGGTAACTGTTTTTATGAGGATTTTTGTAGTACTACAGTTTTCTTACGATATTGTGATTCAGTACATGCATATATATTTTCTTTTCCTCTAAAATTTCCCCAGACACAGGTATTCTAACATATATACAAAAGAAGAAGAAAATAGATCATATAGTCCCCCCAAACCCATTGTTAGTTTACAGTGGTATCTATCATAAGCAAGATGTTCATTTCTGTAGCAGTAGATAGTGATCAACATCTGAGTATATTAGGAAAGCAGATCCAAGAGGATTAGCTCATAGAGTGGGGTGTAAGAAAAAGAAGTCTCAGCTAGCTAGACAAACTGGATGAATAGAGGATACCTCGGGTATCACCAGGGGGTAAAAACAGGTTGAGAAGAAAACTCATTATTGAACCTTGGGGCATTCTAGTCTAATATGCCAGGAAATTTAAGTACCAGCAAAGAGGAACAAAAGAGGATTGACCTGTGAGGTAGTAGAAGATCTAGGAGAATGTAGTGATTATCTGGAGCCAAGGAGGAGGTCATGATCAAAGTGTACATTAAAGAGTGCTTATAGATCAAGTAAGGTGAACTGGGTATTGATCATCTGGGATATTTGGTGACATTGCTGGGCTTGAGAAACTGCAGAGTATAGGCAAAATCTGCCCTACAATCTGTTTTTTTTTAATTAATAATAGCTAGTGAGCAATAGATGGGTTTTGCATTTTTAAAGGGTTGTTTAAAAAAAATGAAGAATGTGTGAAAATGTATGACCTGCAAAGCCTGAATATTTTCTATCTGATCCTTTACAAAAAAGATCTGCCAACCTTTGTATAAGAGCAATTTCATTGGATTGTTGGGGGAAGAAGGCTTGCCTTCAAAATGAAATGGGAGTAAAAAAAATGGAAGTATCAAATATAGACAATTCCAGCACAGATACTCAGAGTCATATAGGCTATATAAATAGGAAGTATAGCTGAAGGGTAGGTAGGATCAAGAGTTGTTTTGTTTTAAATTTAAAATGAGAGAGAAAGCAGTGAAAACTAATGGGAAGCATTTAGTAGAGAGGAATAAATTGACAAGAAAGAAAAGAGAATTGTTACAGTGGACAGAGGATATGGTTTTGGGAATTCATTGTTTTTAAACATTAAAGGAAGAGGATAACATGAGATTTTTGTTTAAATACTTATAAAAGTTCTAATGTATAATTGGTAGTTAATAAATGGGAGCCATTGTGAGGATTGCAAGATATGGTTCTATTATATTTTTACATATAGTTGCTGGAAATTTGCTATCCTTTAAAAACATAATGGGGGGTGGGGGGAGAACAAACCAAAACCGAAACCTCAGGTTGCAGGCCTTCATAAATGACTGAGAATACTGAGTGGCAGGGAGCTCCAGCCTTTGTTTTACAGGCCTCTCAAGTCTAGTGTCTGTTGGAATGTTACAATTCAGGTAATGAAATTGAGAAAGTTGTCTAAAAATACTGTTGAACTGATTCCAGGTCACACATTTCCCAAATGAGGTTGCTGCATGTCACTACAGCTGGAGAGCCTCTATTTCTGGTATTAAAAGCATAGATCTCAGTTAAACAGTATTTTTTTATATATACTGTCTCATAATTAAACTTACTCAGATATTTTTCTGAAGTCATAATGAAAACTAAACCATTGACAAACCTATATGATATAATGTACACATTTGATCTTTTGGTGATAGGAAGAAATATAGATCTGTTGTTAACTTGCATTAATAGTTTTGAATAGTTTATTCAGAATTTGCTTTTGGTAACTAACAAGATATGAAAGTAAAATTATATAAATCATAGGTGATTCTTCAGCAAGTACTCTGAATTTATTGCTTAAAATGTCTTGATTTGCAGATAGAGAAGGTGTAATAAGCAAGTTTACCACATGTCTGCATATTAAATCAATGTATTTGTTGAATGGTTAGCCTCTGAGTTAAATATTTGATGATAAATGAAATTTTGGCTCACTTACCCAGACTTTCTTGGATAATGCTTTAAATATGGATATGCTTATAATCAATATTTTTACTTTATGAAAAGTTTCCATGTAACTTAACAGATTTCATCTTTCAGCTATTATTATGGTTGAATTTTTAGTTACATATTTAATCATCTAATTGCACTCCTTTACATGATCACTGATGTGTATCAACTTTTTATGTTCCTAGGTTTTTAGTTTTTAGGTAGATAAGCTTCTTGAATAAAACATCATTAGTTCAGATTTTTAGCTTAAGAAGCTTGTTTTAGGGGCATGCTAGCTGATTTTAACTAGATTAGATGTAAATTCAGCCTTTTGCATATAAATATATCATCAGCTAAATTATTATTCTTTTATAGCTTATTACTGACAAGTTAAATTTCACCTTTCAAAATGCTTCTAATCTTGGTACTGATGTAATTTTCAGCTCAAAACACAAAAGTCTTGAATTTTTTTCGAGGGGTTGGTGTCCATTTAGTTGGAATATAAGATAAGTTAATATATGATAATCTTATAAATCTTGTGAACTACTACTAGTTTTGATCTGAAATATAACAATTGAAAACTACTAAATTATTGTTTCACAATTCCAATGTTAATAGTATTGTTGAAAAATTAAGCTTTCCGACTTAATTATTTTGTCAGTAAAATAAAATGAAATATTCTTCTTAAAGAAGTTTCTCTGTGACAGCAGGGGCAATTTTCAGGTAAACATTGTACATCTTAGTTCCATTTATCTTGTTTTCATTTCATTAAATGTCCTAAGTGACCTTCCTGTGGACTTGAAACTTTTACTAACTGTAGTATACTGCCCCCTCAGATT